>NC_041389.1:689535099-689561037 GCF_002162155.2 Triticum dicoccoides | reverse complement strand
GCAGGGGCGGCGCGCACGGCGACGGCGACGGGGTTGGGGCCGGCAGGGGCGGCGGGCGCGGCGACGGTGTCGGGGCAATGGCTCGGCGGCGGCGACGGCGAGGTGGACCAGCCTGACGGCGTCGGGGCAGGGCTCGGCGGCGACGGCGACGAGGAGCAGAAGGCGTCGGGGCGAGAAGAAACAGATGGATTTTGGCGAAAACTGCTAAGTACTGTATATATACGAAGGGCATTGGTCCCGATTTGTTTCTCCAACCGGGACTAATGCCACCCCTTTAGTCCCGGTTGGTGCCACCAACCGGGACCAAAGGCCTCTATGCTGCCCGCCTCGGGGCCAAAGTTTAGTCCCACCTCGCTAGTCGAGAGGGGCGCGCAGTGGTTTATAAGCCCCACTGCCACACCCCTCTCGAGCTCCTCTCCACCGCAGGCTTTCGGGGCTACTTGCTATTGCTTTACCTGATGGGCCTTCTGGGTCTACTGCGGGCCTGAATCCTGGCCCATAGTAGGGTTTCTAGTCGTATTCAGGCCGTGGGGGCCTAGTAGGAGGCATTTTTTTGTTTTTTTGTTTTCTTTACTTATTGTTGCTATATTTATTTATTTTCAAGTTTTTTTCTTTTGTTTTCTGCATTATTTATTTTCTTTTGTTTTTTGCTTTATTTTTTAATTATTTTTGCTTTTAGTTTTAGGAAAATTATAAACTTTCTGTTAGTGCCATTAGTTTTCAAATTTGAAAACACTTTTTTTGTTTTTTTGTTTTCTTTCTTGCTTTATTTATTTTATTTTGTTTCTACTTACAACAAAATACTTATTGTTTTTTTTCTTTTGTTTTCTGCATTATTTATTTTCTTTTGTTTTTTGCTTTATTTTTTAATTGTTTTTGCTTTTAGTTTTAGGAAAATTATAAATTTTCTGTTAGTGCCATTAGTTTTCAAATTTGAAAACACTTTTTTTGTTTTTTTGTTTTCTTTCTTGCTTTGTTTATTTTATTTTGTTTCTACTTACAACAAAATACTTATTGTTGTTATTTTTAATTATTACGAGGGCCAAACCATAAGACATTAAAGCATTTCAAATGAACTATGAAAAAGTTGAAAGTTGGCATGGTATCATAAATTGACCCACATAGCATGTGCATGTACAAAACGGACAATGGTATCATACTCGTCAGTTACAAAGTTGGCGTGATATCATCATAATAGTTGCGGGAGAAAGTCTTCACTTTTTCTTCGCTTGTGTCATTTGCTTATTGCGCCGTAACCATGGATAATCTTCATCGTTTATCAGGATGCTAGGGTCAGCCTTGACTTTGAAGGGAGGAATTTCATGAAACTTTTCATAATCTTCAGACATGTCTGTCTTGTCCTCCACTCCCACGATGTCCCTTTTTCCTGAAAGAACTATGTGGCGCTTTGGCTCATCGTATGATGTATTCGCTTCCTTATCTTTTCTCTTTCTCGGTCTGGTAGACATGTCCTTCACATAGATAACCTGTGCCACATCATTGGCTAGGACGAACGGTTCGTCAGTGTACCGAAGATTTTTCAGATCCACTGTTGTCATTCCGTACTGTGGGTCTACCTGTACCCCGCCTCCTGACAGATTGACCCATTTGCACTTAAACAAAGGGACCTTAAAATCTACTCCGTAGTCAAGTTCCCATATGTCCACTATGTAACCATAATATGTGTCCTTTCCCCTCTCGGTTGTTGCATCAAAGCGGACACCGCTGTTTTGGTTGGTGCTCTTTTGATCTTGGTCAATCGTGTAAAATGTATTCCCATTTATCTCGTATCCTTTCCAAATCAATACAGTCAAAGATGATCCCCTGGACAACAAGTACAGCTCATCACAAACAGTGTTGTCACCTCTGATACGTGCTTCCAACCAACTGCTAAAAGTCCTGATGTGTTCACATGTAATCCAGTCGTCGCACTGCTCCGGGTGTTTGGAGCGCAGACTGTTCTTGTGTTCATCGACATACAGGGTCACCAAGGTAGAGTTCTGTAGAACTGTGTAGTGTGCTTGAGACCAAGAATATCTGTCCCTGCATATTATTGAGTCCCTTCCAAGCGTGCCTTTTCCAGTCAGTCTCCCCTCATACCGCGATTTAGGGAGACCTATCTTCTTAAGGCCAGGAATGAAGTCAACACAAAACCCGATGACATCCTCTGTTTGATGGCCCATGGAGATGCTTCCTTCTGGCCTAGCGCGGTTACGGACATATTTCTTTAGGACTCCCATGAACCTCTCAAAGGGGTACATATTGTGTAGAAATACGGGGCCCAGAATGACAATCTCATCAACTAGATGTACTAGGACGTGCGTCATGATATTGAAGAAGGATGGTGGGAACACCAGCTCGAAACTGACAAGACATTGCACCACATCACTCCTTAGCCTTGGTATTATTTCTGGATCGATCACCTTCTGAGAGATTGCATTGAGGAATGCACATAGCTTCACAATGGCTAATCGGACGTTTTCCGGTAGAAGCCCTCTCAATGCAACCGGAAGCAGTTGCGTCATAATCACGTGGCAGTCATGAGACTTTAGATTCTGAAACTTTTTGTCTGCCATATTTATTATTCATTTTATATTAGACGAGAAGCCAGTTGGGACCTTCATACTAAGCAGGCATTCAAAGAAGATTTCCTTCTCTTCTTTGGTAAGAGCATAGCTGGCAGGACCTTCATACTGCTTTGGAGGCATGCCGTCTTTTTCGTGCAAACGTTGTAGGTCCTCCAATGCCTCAGTTGTATCTTTTGTCTTCCCATACACGCCCAAGAAGCCTAGCAGATTCACGCAAAGGTTCTTCGTCACGTGCATCACGTCGATCGAAGAGCGGACCTCTAGGTCTTTCCAGTAGGGTAGGTCCCAAAATATAGATTTCTTCTTCCACATGAGTGCGTGTCCCCCAGCGTCACTCGGAACAGCTAGTGCGCCGGGACCCTTTCCAAAGATTACGTGTAAATCATTAACCATAGCAAGTACGCGATCACCGGTACGCATGGCGGGCTTCTTCCGGTGATCTGCCTCGCCTTTGAAATGCTTGCCTTTCTTTCGACATTGATGGTTGGTCGGAAGAAATCGACGATGGCCCAGGTACACATTCTTCCTGCAGCTTGCCAGGTATATACTATCGGTGTCAAGTAAACAGTGCGTGCATGCGTGGTATCCCTTGTTTGTCTGTCCTAAAAGGTTACTGAGAGCGGGCCAATCGTTGATGGTCACGAACAGCAACGCATTTAGGTTAAATTCCTCCTGTTTGTGCTCATCCCACGTACGTACACCGTTTCCATTCCACAGCTGTAAAAGTTCTTCAACTAATGGCCTTAGGTACACATCAATGTCGTTGTCGGGTTGCTTAGGGCCTTGGATGAGAACTAGCATCATAATGAACTTCCGCTTCATGCACATCCAAGGAGGAAGGTTATACATACATAGAGTCACGGGCCAGGTGCTGTGATTGCTGCTCTGCTTCCCGAAAGGATTAATGCCATCCGCGCTTAAAGCAAACCATACGTTCCTTGGCTCACTTGCAAACTCATCCCAGTACTTTCTCTCAATTTTTCTCCACTGCGACCCGTCAGCGGGTGCTCTCAACTTCCCGTTTTTCTTACGGTCCTCACTGTGCCATCGCATCAACTTGGCATGCTCTCCATTTTTAAACAGACGTTTCAACCGTGGTATTATAGGAGCATACCACATCACCTTCGCAGGAACCCTCTTCCTGGGGGGCTCACCGTCAACATCACTAGGGTCATCTCGTTTGATCTTATACCGTAATGCACCGCATACCGAGCATGCGTTCAGATCCTTGTACGCACCGCGGAAGAGGATGCAGTCATTAGGGCATGCATGTATCTTCTGCACCTCCAATCCTAGAGGGCATACGACCTTCTTTGCTGCGTATGTACTGTCGGGCAATTCGTTATCCTTTGGAAGCTTCTTCTTCAATATTTTCAGTAGCTTCTCAAATCCTTTGTCAGGCACAGCATTTTCTGCCTTCCACTGCAGCAATTCCAGTACGGTACCGAGCTTTGTGTTGCCATCTTCGCAATTGGGGTACAACCCTTTTTTGTGGTCCTCTAACATGCGATCAAACTTCAGCTTCTCCTTTTGACTTTCGCATTGCGTCCTTGCATCGACAATGACCCGACGGAGATCATCATCATCGAGCACATCGTCTGGTTCCTCTTGATCTTCAGCAGCTTCGCCCGTTGCAGCATCATCGGGCACATCGTCTGGTTCCTCTTGATCTTCAGTAGCATCACCGTATTCAGGGGGCACATAGTTGTCATCGTACTCTTCTTCTTCGCCGTCTTCCATCATAACCCCTATTTCTCCGTGCCTCGTCCAAACATTATAGTGTGGCATGAAACCCTTGTAAAGCAGGTGGGTGTGGAGGATTTTCCGGTCAGAGTAAGACTTCGTATTCCCATTCTGCTTGTTTGCCTCAGCCACTTCGAGAAAATCATGCACGCCCTTAATGTACTCAGAGGTGTGTCTTGAACCGTACATCCATTGCCGGTTCATATGCGTGCATTATATATAATTAAGTGTGTCAAAAATCATTACAGAACATCATGAATAGATAATTAAGTGACCAAATTAATAAAAGTTTATCATCACATTAAAACCAAAGTACATACATAGTTCTCATCTAACAACATAAAGCTCTGCAGAGCATCTAAATTAATTAAACCATACACTGAAACTATGTAAAACATTACAATGCGAAAACAAATGCGATCATAATCGCAACCAATGTAACAACTGATCCAACGGCATAATGATACCAAGCCCCGGTATGAATGGCATATTTTCTAATCTTTCTAATCTTCAAGCGCATTGCATCCATCTTGATCTTGTGATCATCGACGACATCCGCAACATGCAACTCCAATATCATCTCCTCCTCCTCAATTTTTCTAATTTTTTCCTTCAACAAATTGTTTTCTTCTTCAACTAAATTTAACCTCTCGACAATAGGGTCGGTTGGAATTTCCGGTTCAACAACCTCCTAGATAAATAAAATCTATGTCACATTGGTCGGCATAATTGTCATAAACAATAAATGAACCAATAGTTATGAAAAGATAATATATACCACATCTGAATCATAGACAGGACGAGGACCGACGGGGGCGGATACCAAAACCATCGCACTATATAAAATGCAATAATAAAAGTAAGAAAATTATACAAGTATCTATATAAATATACAAGTAAGATTTTTTTTTCCTTTCAGAAATAAGATAAGAACAAGAGGCTCACCACGGTGGTGCCGGCGATGAGATCGGCGCGGGCGATCGACGGCGGTGAAGACGGGGACGGGACGTGACGGACCGCTAAACCTAGACAAATATTGAGGAAAATGGAGTTTGGAGGTCGAGCTTGGAGAGAAGAAAGCTTAAGTAGTGTGGCTCGGGCATTCCATCGAACACCTCGTGTGCATAGGAGGTGAGCTAGAGCACCACAAAGCTCTCCCCTCGCCGGCCACGAAAAACAGAGCATTGGGAGTGCTCTGCTCGCGGGCGAGGGGTAGATATAGGCAACTAATTGGTCCCGGTTCGTGCCACGAACCGGGACTAAAGGGCAGCCTTTGGTCCCGGTTCACTCCACCAACCGGGACCAATGGTTGTGGGCCAGGAGCGAGGCGCATTGGTCCCGGTTCGTCCCACCAACCGGAACCAATAGGTCCAGCCGAACCGGGACCAATGGCCCACGTGGCCAGGCCGGCCCCCGGGGCTCACGAACCGGGTCCAATGCCCCCATTGGTCCCGGTTCTGGATTGAACCGGGACTAATGGGCTGACCCGGCCTGGACCATTGCCCCCTTTTCTACTAGTGGAGGGAGTATTATTTTTGAGCATTTTGTACTATCCATTCTAACCCTCAGCTTTATTTGGGGAAAGCCATCATGGCAAGGCTACGGAGAGTATATACGTATATTTTTTTGCGCAAATAGAGTATACACGTATTACTTTCACAGTGCATATATTATTATAAGTTAGGATCTTAAATTGCCCCCTTAAGACCGACCCTTTTAGTACTGTTTGGGGCTATTTTAGCCCTTTTAGGGTTGTTTTGTCTTTTAGGACTGTTTTGGCCTTTTTAAGTTTTTGGGCCTTTTTTAACCTAAAGAACAAAAGACCCAGAAAACCCAGACAACCCAAAAGGCCAAAATCAACTCGGGATGGCCCGGCCCTTTTATCTGGCTTGTTAGGCACCCCTCAAAAACTTCTGGCATGTTAGGCCGATCAACGCCTCAAAGCCATCGGGCCGGCACAAGATGACCAGTCAAGGCCAGGCCTTTATATGATGTCAAAAAAAAGGCCAAGCCTTTATAAGGTTGGGTCGGGTCGTGGCACCCGAATGGCCAGGTCTGGTCCCCATTAGGGACAAAATTACAATGATGCACCGAAACACGTGTGCCACTTAACCATGCAGGGAGAGGGTACGTGGGAAACCATGTGTCAGACAACAGCAAAGAAAACCAACCGGCGCCGCCCCGTCTTGAATCTTCGTTGCCGCTGCCTAGCACCATGATTGCCTCCAGCGCACGTTGGTGATGAAGATGAAGGCACCAACCCAATCAATTTAAAGTTGCATGGTCATTTAGGTATTTTGAAACAGCCGACCACACTTTGGGTAGATATCAACGACAAACAAATTTATGATAGTTTTTTAAAAACCTAATCAAAAAAAATGATAGTTTTATGCAATTTACTAGAAGTTTGGAGGTACCAGTGTGCAGGCTCTGATTCCACCACAGCCGTCGGCGCCCACAAGAACCCCGAAGACGCCGAATCCGCGAAAGGCATTGAGAACACGTGCCAGCAGCGCTGCCCACGGAGCCCTCGCGCACGTGGAAGCGAGGCAGAGTTAGCGCCCACAACAGCAACCTGGCGCACGACCGGGGCAGGGTGGGGCGTCGAGGCAACGCGAGGACGCTGGCAACCCCAGGAGACGATAGCAGTAATCTGACGGGTAGGTAAGTTCTTTTCTTTTTGTGAGTACGACAGGCAGGTGAGTTTAGTTGAGTTAATACCTTAGGGAGTTCATATTTGAGTTCATCAGGAGATATTTGAGGGAACTCTACGACCGTTTGCCAACAAACCATGCAAGGACCGATTGATTTATCCATGCTGATATAGGGAAACAAGATTTAGGATTGTTCTTTTACATTTTTACAAAGGAAATGCTTCACTTTGTTGCTGATGCGTACAAATTACACAAAGATCATCTACAAGCAGAGAACAACGGAAAAAATTAGATCTAACAATATTGATCTATTGGCACTACACAGACTTCACATTAAAGAAACAAAAACCAATTTTAGCTGGTTAATTACAAAGCATCATCAACACAGAAAAGCTCGCCTCTTCAAATTATCAAACAATGACATGAACATAATGAATGCAGTAATCTTCCTCTAGTATGTTCTCATGTTTCACTGACCTATGTGTATTACATGCATCATTTTCATACTTTGAGGATAAGAATACGTAGAATATATGTCATTAATTACCAAATTATTATTCTACTTCAGCTCTTGTGAACAGAAGTTAAATAAAACAGAGACCACCTTTTAGTACTTTGTCATGATATCTTATGGATGCACTTAGATGTCTTTCTCTAGAAGTCTAGATATGGCACGTCGTTTCATATCCTTTGGACTTTATGTGTTATCACTCTGGCTTTCAATTGGGACCGCCTATTAGTACTTGGTAATCTTATCTTGTGGATGCACCTTTATATGTCTTTTTCTAGAAGTTCTGAGTTGCCACGTAATTCCATATCCTTTTGACATTATATATTGTCCCTCTGGCTCTTGTTGGAATGTATACTGAAAGAATGGACGGAAGGTCTGTCATCGCTTGTTTTCTGATGATGCTTGTGTTGTTCGAAAGCGCATCTGCAGGTGTGTTCTCACATTTGTTGTTCTTAATTAAGTAGAGTTCCTTCTCTCTAAAAAAAGTAGAGTTCCAAGAGTAGATGTTATTTCAAAAGAATAACCTTGAAAAATCTACATAAGATTTCAAGTCGTATTACCAATAGTTTTCTCAAATATGATGTTGATACAGATTGCATGCATGTCCTTGAGGCTTTTCGCATCGTACCGCTTTTATGCAGCGTTGGAAAAATCATGTGTTACAATCAATGTCTCACTATAATGGTATTAATTTTCATTGATTTGTGATGCGCAGACTGTGAGGATGTTCATTTTCAGATCTTGTTCTGCGTCAAATCATCATGCGAGGATATATGCAAGTATCAGTGGAAGGGTAAGAAGGTCTACAAGCCTTGGTGCGATAAGTTCTTCGGTGGCTACTGCCACTGCAAGATTTGCCATGATGAATAGAACTTAATGGATATGTTAGGTGCACTTCATGCTAGAAATAAATAATACATAACTTTGTGTCCTGAATCACTGATTTATGCATGGGATTGTATGCTTGGGAGAGCGTCATGCCATGTGAGACATAGGCCCTGTTTAGATACTCTAACTTAGCTGGAGGTTAGAGTTAGTTTCTAGCTCGTGACTAACCCTGAACTAACTCTAGCCAAAGAGTTGTTTGGATGACAGGGTTAGATTGATAATAAATGCACTTTCTCAATCATTTGGCTCATTTAAACCCACTTTAAAGGGGAGAGATCTGATGTGCGGGATAGAGAGATAAAAAGTGATTTTTTTTAGTGGGCCCATGAGAACTAGCTCCAATTAGCACCTCTTGGGTGGGATAGTTTTTTCGGGTGGGTTCGATGCAACTAGCCCAAACTAGCCCTCATGTTTGGATATTTTAGGGCTATTTGAGCTCAAACTAGCTCAAACTAACTCTAACCCATGGATCCAAACATGGCCGTAATCTATACTAGAAGGGTTGGACACGCTATGCTCGACCGTTGGTGTTGTTGGGTTTCCCAAAAAACATTACTCACCATCTTTCAAAATATAAGGTGTTTTTTTTTGAAAAGTCCAACCTTTTAAGTTCGATCAAATTTGTAGAGAAATATATCAAAATTCATAGTATCAAATCTGTATGATTAGATTCATCTTGAAATGAATTTCCATACTTTTTGTTTAATATTATGGATGTCGATATTTTTTCCTCTGAGCTTGGTCAAAGTTTTAAAAAATCCCAAAAAATCAATACCCCTTATATTTTGAAACTGGTGGAATATTTAGTTTGGCCGGTGTGGGAGATTATGGAGTGTGTGTTTTCTTTATGCGGTGATTTGATGGGCCTTTCGTGTTATCCGCTAACCAATGTATATTTATGTGAGGAAATTTCTGCGTCAGTGGCTTCATGTACTATATTGGTGCTACAATATCACACGGTGGCACTTCTTTTTCTAGGCGGTGGGAGGGTGCGCGGAATTGATGTGTTTTATAGGCTGGTTGCTGCTGATTAATTTGAGAAATCGTTGGCACGGTCAAAATCATATACCAAATCCAAAATTAAATACCTCAATTGCATGAAAGAGCTTCAAAATTAGCGAACATAGAGAATTAAAATAATCAAATGGGAGAACTCGTTGATAAATCGTTGAGCCGGTTAAAATCGGATGACCCCAATCTAAATTGAATACCTCAATTAATTTTGCTCAATTGAATGTGGGCTCTTTAAAACTAGGGGACATAGTGTTATAGAGGATTGTCTCATGGAAAAGATGTTTAAAGGAAAATATCGTATACTCCCTTTGTCCCATAATATAAGAGCACTAGTGTAGAAAAAATGGGGAAATCCTTTTGTGAGCCTGGGCTCATCTGCACCCGCGTTGAATAAAAAATCAAAACAAATACTAGAAAATTTCAAATTTCAAATTCTTTTCCCATGGTAGACAATTTAATACGTGAGGTCCACCCAAATTTTCAAATCATTTGGACAACTGAGCAACTCTCGGCAAAAAAAAAAAAAGAAAAATTTGAGGTATGTAAACAGTTTACTGTTCATGTACTATTTTGACCTGATTTTTCTTTTTTGCTGAGAGCTATTCAGATGTCCAAATGAGCTAACATTTGGAGCGAACCTCACGCAATAGATTTTCTACCATGGGGAAAAAATTGGAATTTTTGAATTTTTCTAATATTTATTTTGAATCTTTTTTCTGACCGGGTGCAGATGAGTCTAGGCACCGAATCGCTGCACTCAAAAAAATGCTATTATATTATGAAACAGAGGGAGTAGTTATGAACAAATATAGCGAACGAAACTGATAGCACGTGCTCGCTAATAGCATGATATAGCATGCTAATAGCGTATTTTAAGGGACACGGTATTTCGCCATAGCACGTGATTTTTTTTTTCATTATTGCTTAAAAGTAAACACTCATCACGCAGGCTGGTGATAATAATCTTAAATGCCTCAACACACAGAAAGAGCGGAGATGAACAAGCCAAAAGGCAGACCAGTCTTGACCTGCAATGCTGTGAAACAATCTATTCATCGTTCCAAATACACAAGTACACAACCATTAAGCCAATAACGATATTTGTTTATAGTATTTTCTTCCTTCTTTTTGTTGCATCTGGAAATACTATATAACAAATCTGCAGATTTGACGTATGGATAGCATATAATCTGCCAACTACTTTTACTGAGTGAATAAATTTGACTTCGGTTCCGTGAGCAAAGCTTTCAGCGTAAGATGACTATTACAGTTACATTACAGCAAATCAGATCAGCCACGGAACTTATAGTTATGGATCCCCCATGGCCCTAAAACCACAACACCAGCCTCTCTCAATATCAGGGCGACGAAATTAGCCCACGCCTTACAATGGATTGCAAGTTTTAGAAGCGCACGATTGCCAACAGCTAAACTCATCGAGAGGCGCACCTTTCTCCACGCGCTGTGGTCAGGGAAGGGTCCTCCAGCGACGTCACATCAAAAGTTAGTTCCCGTAAACCTCCATATTAATATCAAAAATAGATTTACATTTTTCAACATGATAGAAGTATCTTATGTCAACCAATGTTACCAAGAAAAGTGCAAAAAAATGTGACACTTTGGTGGCCCACTGCATTGGTGGCGCTAGATTTTACATCTCGGGATTTCGTTCTAGCAATGCACAAGGCTAGAAAATAGCACACTTCTTCAGAAGACGACCAGAACCAAAGCTTAAACAAGGGCAAAGCATTGGGTCCAACAGATAATATTACAGATTTTAGCGGACAAACATCAATTTATGGATTAAGTTATATACGATGGTGCCAGCTGGCAGGTTTTCGGAGCCCCAAATACTTTCTTTTTGCCGGGAAGTACATGACAAGCAAACTGGGAGGCATACATCTCCAGATCCAGTCCACTAATAATTAGCTTTTAGAAAGAAAAAAATGTAAAGCAAAATGGGATGAACCTCCAAATCTATATATATCACGCCAAGCGCTCCAAGAAAAGATACATCAGAGGCACAATTACAAGTTACCAAAAAGCTCTCAGCTACAGCTCTCATGGACAAAGGAGCAATACCTTGCAATAACCAGAACAGGGTCATGAAGAAGCAACAGGTAATTTGAGATATTATTAGGCAGTGATCCGGGTAAGTGTCAGGCCTATAATTAATTTTGTAGTGTGAGATCATTTAAGTTGGTAACGCCGACTCCAATCAGCTCTAAGATGCAGCACACCGTCGATGAAGAGGTTGTCGTCAGCAATGAAAGTCTGACCATGGAGTACCAAAGAGATCACCACATCCAAGCTTGGAACCCCTAGTGAATGAACCCTTGCCTTCAAACCTGCTCACAAATTTCCGCGACGCCTTTGTCTTTGCAGCAAACTCATACTCTAATGCCACACGTGCACGCCTTGAGCTGTGGTGCATGTATAATGATAGGCCAAAGCTGCACAGCCCGCTCATCGTGGTTCCTGTAACATTGTGCTACGAGAAACAAGTCGAGCCCTGCATGATGCAGCGGATGCTAAATAATCCCTATATCACCGTTCTGTTCTCAAGAGAAAACTTGGGAACACTCCTCACGCTTTAGATCCCAATAAGCTATAACCCGTGGGCAGGCTCCATCAAATGCAACTAACCTTACAAGTTTGCACTTGTAAGTTCGCTCTTCGAATTGCCAACAGGCTTTCCCATCTACTGCAAGATCACCATGCGCGTGTGCTGGGTAAGCTTTGTGCAGAAGTACCTCGGTGATACACTTACTTACTTGATCATGGTCTATGTCATCACTGGTGTCTGTTAGGACCTTCCGCAGTGAAGCACAGGTCATATGACTGAAGCGCACCAGCGGAAGTAGACGAGAACTCAAGATCTTACGTCTTTCCTCCGGCTCTGGGCATCGCACACGGGCCCACTTGAGCAAAAAGTCATCTTCAGTTGGTACTTGTAGGTTGATACTCGAAAAGATGGCTTCAATCCCAAGCAGAAGAAAGTTCATCAGTTCATGCTGGAACCTGAAAAGGGACAAATCATGCCCTCAGTACACTTTATACATTGTGTTGTCTACACTTCTCTGAGTAGAAAAGGAAACAATGGCTCCATGCAATTGGGAAAACTCACATATTAAAATCCTTGTAGTTGTTGGCAATGAATTCCTTTGCTGCTACTATCAAACTGAACTTCAGCTGCCACTAAACTCGAGCATGGATGGTCTAGGTAGAGCAGTGCAGATTCCGTGGTCAAAGGCAAACTCATGAGCAAGTGACAGCAATGCCTCATGCAAGCAACAACTTCAAATTTGTCAGCAGCCATCAAGGTGTTGAGCAGAAGAGTGGGCGAATTTTAAAAACGTTCTTGAGTACAAAAATGTTCATTAATTTTCAAAATGTTCGTGGTCCAAAAAATTTCATGAAATAAAAAAATTCTTTCGTTGATTAAAAAAGTCCAAAAAAATCAAAAAAGTTTCCTGAATTTGGAAAAAGTTCAAGAATTTCAAAAAATGCTGATTGATAAAAAAATGGTTCCCAAATTATAAAAATACTCACTAATTCAAAAAAGATTCCCGAACTACCTAGAACTGCACAAATGACCTATACACCGAGAGAGAGGTAGTAGTACGAATTTTGCACCAAATCAATTACAAAATTGAGCCATTAATGCAATTAATTAATTAGTCAGCCATCCGCTCCCACCTTATTAATTTCGCGCCAAATCATATAATTATAATTAGGAAGTTTTTTTAACCGTATCTTTCGTATAAAACCCTTGACCCCCCTTACAAAAAAACTATCCGCTCCCACCTCCCCACACGCACAAGAAAACTCACCTCCCTGACCTCACTCAAAAACAAAAGAAAAAAAGGATTTATTTTGGAAACCAAGCACCGAATCAATTTACAAATCAATTCATTAATGCAACAGAAGTGCAATACGTTTAATGGTGACTAGGAATGCGTTCAGGTTGCCACTCGTCTCCCACGTCAGTATGCACTTGCAAAGTTGAATGGACTTTTGATAACTATCTTTATATCGTATAGATTCCAAAACAATATAATTGACACAAAACAATAAATAACTATAAAGATCAGCCATTAATGTTTCCAAACTGTATATAGGGTCCAAATTGTTTTGCATTAGTGACTACGTGCGAAACTTTAATAATAGTATAGATTCTTTTGACATTATATATTGTCCCTTTGGCTCTTGTTGGAATGCATAGTGCAAGAATGGACGGAAGGTCTGCCATCGCTTGTTTTCTGGTGATGCTTGTGTTGTTCAAAAGCGCATCCGCAGGTGTGTTCTCTCATTTGCTGTTCTTAAGTAGGGTTCCTTCTCTCTAAACCAAGTAGAGTTCCTTCTCTCTAAAACAAGTAGAGTCCTAGGGAAGATGTTATTTCAAAAGTAGAGCCTTCAAAAATCTACATACCATTTCAATATCGTTGCACATGCAGCGTCGAAAAATACTGTATGATGTTGGTATAATTTCCAATGTTTGTGGCACGCAGACTGTCAGTTGGTTCACATTAAGCTCGTGTACTGCACCAAACCAATATGCAAGCAGGAATGCTCGTCTCAGTGGCAGGATATGAAGGTCTACGAGCATTGGTGCAATCGGTTTTTCCTTGGAACCTGCTACTGCAAGATTTGCTATGATTAATAGATCTTAATGGACATGCTAGGCACACTATCATGTTATCAATAAATAATCCCTAACTTTGTGTCCCTGAATCACTGATTTATGCATGGGATTGTATGCTTTGGAGAGCGCCATGGGAGACATAATCTATATGGTCTCATGAACAAACTGCTTAAAGGCTTTCGCAAAAAAAAACTTCTTAAAGGCGAATAACATATAGTTATGAACAAATATAGCGAATGAAACTGATGAGTACATTACTTTTCTTAGCAAACATTCGACTTTGGTCTTCAACAAGAAAACAAGAACTCATGTACTCATCAGTTCTCGAATGTCACCCTTGTTGTGTGGGAAGAGGAGATCGTTGTCCAGTGTGTCGCTTGCACATGTACAATAAACCAAGTCATACCATCTGTCCAGCGCTGACATACACGATATTGAGTAAGAAGCAACCAAGGCCTACCTTTGATCAGCACATTGTGCCTACCACTTAAAAAAACATTCATTAGGCAGGCTAATAATAATCTTAAATGTTTCAACACGCAGAAAGAACGGAGATGAACAAGCAAAAAGGCAGGCTGATGTTGACCTGAAATGTTGTGGAGACTGGAAAAAGTTGATGCCATGAAACAATCTATTCATTGTTCCATATACACAACCACAAAGTCAATAACGCTACCAAATTTGAACTAAAGCAGCGTCAATTAGTTCGGATTGGAGGGAGTAGTATCTCCTTCCTTCTTTTTGGTGCATCTGAAAATATAACAATCGACAGATTTGATAATATGTGAACTACTTCCTCACTAAATTGAGTTCAATTCAGTGAGCAAAGCTTTCAGTGTCAGATAAATATTGCAGTTACACTTACAGCACATCAGCACTAAAACCACAATGATCCAGGTCAGGTTGGGACCTACAATTTTGTAGTGTGAGTCTGTGAGATATCAAGTTCGTAACTCTGACTGCTCCAGTACTGTCCAATCAGCTCTCAGACGCAGCACGCCGCTGATGAACTTCAGGTGTCATAGACCTGGGGGCCGGGGCATGGGTGATCCAGAGCAGTGCAGATTCTGTGGTCAAAGGCAAACTTGTGAGCAAGTGGTAGCTAGCAGCAAGAAACGACTTCAAATTCGTCAAAGACATCACGATGTCTTGTGAGTTGTCAACTTCCCGCTTTATGTAAAGCCCGAAAGCCCCATAAAGGCGTGTTCATGTGTTCAGAGCAGAATGAAAACAAGAAGACAAAATGATTAGGGAAAGAGTTCAACAAATAACTACTCCCTCCGTCCCATAATATAAGAACGTTTTTGACACTAGTGTAATGTCAAAAACGTTCTTATATTATGGGACGGAGGGAGTAAATAGTAAATGTAGACTTTTGTACTGAGAAAATATAAATAACCGTGCAGAAGAGTGGATAAAATATCATTAGGTAGGTAAAGTAGTGGTAGAAACTCAGAAACATAAACATCATCTTTATCATAAATAACCATTCTCATTTCTGTTGCCTCTGGCTGGCTGTGCAACATACATTGTCATGAGACAGGCCAAACAATTTACTACAAGTCAAGGTTAAAGCAGCTAAGTATACATTACAGTCCACCACCAAAGACACGCATGGTCTGTTACATGCCATCAACCAAGAAGCTGCCTGAGGCCATCGATAACCTGCTCCCTCTTTGAAGGATTCATTTTGCCAAGGAGGAGCGAGAGACCGTTGGGCAAAGCCTTCACATCAGAGCTTTCAGCAAGTTGCGACAACAGCCTAGATACCCGTTCAGCTTTCAACTCCTCGAGATACTTGTCATAGTTGCTACAGTCGTCTTTCCAGGCGAAGAAAGCTTCGTCGTCGTTCCAGTTATCGCCATATCCCTGTCCTTGAGAAGCCATATACCATTCCTTGATACGCTCCAGTGCTAATCCGTGAGTGGGCATCATCTGCTCACCGGCGGCTTCCCTAACTTGTTTGGCAAGTGAATCCTCGGCAACCCTCCTTCGCAACCTCCTGTAGAAGAAGGCCCGAGACTCCTCCCAGTCCACCACCTTACTGATCACACCTTTGGCAATCATTCTGGAAGTGGTGTCATGCAGTTCAGCAAACCGGGTAGCAACCTGAGTGTATATAGGCATCAGCTGCTTCGTCCGAGCGGCCATCATACTCCTGATCCTGATGGACTCCGCTTCCGACGTGCCTGTCTTAATTTCTTGGAGGAGTCTAGCATTGAGTCTGGCCAACTGAGGGTCAAGCCTTAGCATGCTCTCTTCGACTTCATTTGGCTTAAATTTGATCTCAATTAGCGCCTTTGGCTCAAGGACATTACCTTTTGCACTCCTCTCGGCATACATCTCAATGTGCTCAGGATTGACCTTGCTGTCCACCACGACCCATGCGCCTCCACGCAGCTCTCCAGCCTTTGGTATGTACACAAAAGCAGGCTGCTTATATGTCCTCAGATTCTCGACAATCATGGAACCGGCCTGAAGGATTCCTTCAAACAGATCCCTTTGGCCACCAGAAAAACCTCTCCAGTTAGCAAGTATGAACAACGGGAGCTCTTCATGGTTGAAATCCAGCAGTGCCTGGGCTGTTTTCGCGGCCGAATCTGGGAACCACACCTGTCCTGCTTGAGGGACTACACGCTCTGCAGAATCAAGCTGACCAGGATCAGCGGGGGTCACTTGCATCATTGTCTCGGTTTCCACAGCTATGACACCGACTGGAATCCCACCCAGCTTTGCCCTTCCGGTAATAACAGTTTTCGCCCATCCCCCTAATGTTTCCACAAAGCTTTCTCTGTCAAACATACCACCCAACCACTTGCCTCCTTGAGTGTCCTCTTGAAGGCCACAGATGGCTGCACGGGCATCACATGAATTCTCTGGGAAGTATGTTACAGGTCTTTCCGGTGGATCAAGAGGTTTCAGAATAGGAAGAGGACCGCCGACATACGCAGGTACGTAGCTGAGCCATTTCAAGATAGCAGAAACACCTTCAAGATCATCTGACACTGTGAGATGGGCAACTCCATTTGCAGCCATGATTTTTGGGCCACCCAGTTGCAATTGGGAGCTATAAACCTCCCGCCCCAGGAGCTTGTTCAGCGGAGAAAACCCAGTTAAAATAATTGGCTGATCAAGACGTTGTATACACCTCATCCCTATCCGAGCAAGATAAGCCCCAATTCCAACAGCTTTCCCAGTCACAAATGTCAGAGTAAACGTCTCTCTGTATGCCTTAGAGTAGGCACTGGCAATGGCACCACTTCCATGTAGATTCTCACAACCAAGTCCGTCCTCTTTCCCAACAATGGTATCAACAACCCATCTGGTTTCTCCACTTTCCAGCTTTAGCTCATGGGCTATAACCGAAGATCTTAGACGTGAATAATCTTGTTCCATGAGGTAAATATAGTGAAAACCACGTTCAGGGCTCTCATCATCAGACCATCCGACATGGAAGCATGCCTTTATTTCCCCTGCTACACCGAGCCTAGCACCAGAAGTTGCTGCCAAGTAGATTAGAGGAATTTTCCTCTCGCAAGCAAGATTGGTAACAGCATCGAAGAATGCATCTTCTCTAGGACCAAAAGAACCAGCTTTAAATGTCACGTCATTTGCAACAACCATAATCTCCCGTCCGCCTGGAAATTCTGGTGTGGATAGCTTCATGTTCCAAGCAACAGTTCCAATATCATTCATACCTGGAGGACGCTCAACAGGAACCAAAGGAGTACCCCATGATCCAGTTGAATCAGCAAACATAAGCTCTGTCACTTGAGCATACCGCTGATTGTGCCCGTTAGCTTCTGCAACATGTGAAATACCAGATTTCCAGGACTCCTTCAATGCTTTTTCAAATACCAATGGGAAATCATAGCAGTATGTTGTTTCATTTTTCCTAGCGGTGTTCCGTTTCTGGTCAAGAGCATCCAAAGGTTTATATGGCTCATGTAATGGAATGCCATGCAAAGGACCAGCTGCGGGTGTGGCGGAGCGGTAGAAAAGCTCACGTGTATTGGAGTCCTCCACTTCTCGGTAAATATCAACAGTGCAGGAATGCCCAGTGACAATGGTAACAACAACTCTCCAAGCACCACTAGCTTGCCCATAACAATCTAACCATAGCTTCACTTCCCACTGGCACACGGAAAGACGATGCATCCTGACACCAACATGTTCATGTATATTCGTAGCCATATGCTTCAAAAGTGTGCATGCTGTCTCCTCATCTTGGCCAACTTCATCCGTCCGCCTTGAAACTGGAATTAGATCAAACAACCGCTGCTCTCTCAGTATGCACATATACATATGGGAGTGGCCTGACCTCACAGCCTCACTGTGAGCATGTAACTCTATTTCCTCTAGCGCTGCCATCAATGATCTGAGTATGCTGTTAGATATGAATGATGATGAGGCTTGAGCGCGGCATACCTCATTGCCAATATTTCCAAACGAAAAACCATTGGTCACACTTGGCTGTCTGACTATGGTACGAAGAAACATCCTTTGGTCATTTGATCTCGGATCTTTACTGTTATTTACCAGTGTGTAGATGTGCCACTGGCGATCACGCGATGGGGTGTATTTCGCGTCACTGTAACCTTCTAAATGCACTTTGTCCAATTCAAGAAATGTGGACAAAGGAGGTTCCACATGACGGAGCATTGGGTCCTCCTCATAATATAGCTTGTCAAATGACCATTGGAAGGAGTGGCGCATTGGCGGACGCCCTTCGTCTCTTTGGATAATGCAGCTGACAACCCTAACACCAGCACCATTGAGATGCGATGTTATAGTCTTATCCTTCAGAATCTTGGAAAGTTTGTTAATCCTTTCTTGAGCTTGATCCTCATCACCACTGTCTTGAAGAGTGCTCATCTGATTGCTGATACCAACCAAAGCTATATGCAGAATATTGCCAAGGTTAGAATTTAGAGGATTACCATTTGAGACACTTCCAGCACCTGCTCTGTAATATGAAGTCTCCTTCAATGCAGCTTCAATCGCAGTTGACAGACACTGAAGAGACTTGATTACAACCATTACACCCCATCGCCTGCCCCTGGGATCCTGTACTTGTTGCTTTAGAAGTGTCGCAGACTGCCCCATATGCTCTTCAGAGAATTCCCATAATGCAATTAGGCCAGACCTGTGCCATTGTATCCGGACACTACCCCTTACAAGGTAATGCTCGTACAATCTTCGTATGTATGTCTCGACTACTCTCCGCTGAAGAGTAGGATCACTGTGATCAAACAAAGCCACAAGGGCGTCTTCAACTGCAACCGGGGCACATACCAAATCTTCCATCCTTTCATTGATGGCCATCTTCCTCCTAGGTGTGGAAACCAGCTCTCCTTCCTCAGTAAACATCTCCAGCTCTGAAAGGCTTCTTGCTATGCTTGTGCGGAGTTCACTCAATTTAGTTTGCTCAAGAAGTTGACTTGCTTTAAGTGCTAGCCCAGAGTATGCTGTATGGTTCAGAGCAGAAAAGCGCATCAACTGGTCCCTGTAAGCAGATGGATTTGGATAGACCAATCCGTCCATAAGCTGTAGTATCAACTCATTTTTATTTTTCACACCCTGATGGGAGAACACAATATAGACAACCTTCTCAAGGTCTTTTGCATGTTGAAGCCGTAGACGTTCTATCACATCAGACTGAATGTCATCACTGAACAGTTCTTCAACAGATAAATACTCCTCAAAGAGAGACTTGACAACAGCGCAAGCATGGCTTTCTCTTCCACCCTCATATGACTTGACCAGGCTCATAAGTGGCTCTATAAGCCTCTCACTGGTAATCCTATCTTTCTCAGAACAGTGTGCAAGACTTGCCTCAATGGCTTCCCTTATCAACTTGGCAGGGAAATCCTTGCCCTTCCGGAAGTCAGCATCCAACTCATACTCCTTGTACACACCATCCAACTCACTCCTAAGATCCTTTGGGAGTCGTGTTGCCAAAACGGACATGAGTTCTTGCCACCGAAGAAAAGGGAGCTCAGGGCTGTCTAGGCAGTTTAGCAAATCTTGTACAACATGACTGATATTATGTTCATATCCTGCAAGAATCATGTGCGCAGAATTCACACTTGCAGCAAACTTTTGGTGAACTTTGCCAGAAATAGCAGCAGAAGGTCCAAGTTTGGGGAAGGTGCCATGAAATGGTTCAGCTTTCCTCACAGAAGATGGGTCATCAAGATCCAACCTTGCTATCAGGTCACTCGCCTGCATGGCCTGACCCTCAGGCATGACAAAGTGAATGATGCCAGAGGCCGGTAGTAACAGTGGCATGCACATCTTCATGACCTCCACCTCAGCATATGGTGTATCAGAAACCACATGAGAGCCATCGGCGACCAAAAACCGAAGAAGTTTGCACGGTGTATCAGCCAACAGCTTGGAAGGATCATGCTCTTTCTGTAATAAGCATGTTCTACCATTGATTAGAAGGCGCGTACCAGCACCCTCTGTCTCTGCGTAAATTACATGACTGTTTCCATCCAACTGCATTAAGAGCCCACCATCACGCAACGAGTGCATCTCTGCTTCAATCTCTGATTCATTGATTCTTAATTTGTAGCTACCAGGTCCACCTCTTACTGTCTTAACCGTATATTTGATCCCCTCTATATTTAGTGTTACAGTCAAATTGACAAGAGAGATGTGCCTTGGTGGTATTTGACCTTTACTGAGATAACCAACATAATCAGTTACAATACTTGAGCTCCTGCTTGATGCTTCATATAGAGCTCCAGCAACAACTGAAAGGTACCATGGTGGCCTCTCTGCTCTGACACGCATAGCTATTCTGCTGTCTAGCCAACCAGTGTGGATCTTATTTTCTCGGTATTCTGCGGCATTCAAGAGATCCACCGTGTAATCAACATTGGTGCGTATCTCTCCACGAATCTGGATCTCTTTTAACCCAAGTACCATATTGGCTATTGCCAACGACCTGGATTCCCCAAAAGCAAAAACATGACCAAACTGAGAATCAGAAAACTCATGAATTGCTCCACCAGACTTAACCGAGAAATAGGCCCAAACATTGGGTTTACTTTTAAAGTTTAGCTCCTCCACTCTTCCACCAGTAGGCTTAAACCCATCATCCGGATCCTCGCTAGTAACTCGAACTGCTACACAGTGACCCGTTGGCCTTACAGACTGTGCTTTGTCCAAGTCAAATTTAGCCGCAACAGCTGATATTTCCTTCCAGCTATGATAGCCACCTCCATGTTCCATTCCATAAAAGCGTCTGATCTCAGGAATGTTGTAGAGGGGTATGCCCATTCCTACCGCAACTTGAGATGCAGGCAGGTTTACTCCAGCAATCCATTCGGTCACAGGGTGTTCTACCTGCAATCTTGGATTAAGCTCCAGGAAATAGTATTCACCTGTCTCCATGCTGTACAGATATTCCACCGTAGCAGCACCCTGATATTGCACACATTTAGCGAGCCGCCTTGCTGCCTGCTCAAGCTCTCTAACCTTTTCTGGAGGAGCAACTGTGATCGGTCCCTCTTCGATAATCTTTTGGTGCCTTCTCTGAACACTACAGTCCCGACTGTGCAGCGCTGCTACATTGCCGTGCTTGTCACAGAGCAACTGGACCTCTAGATGCCGGCTCTGAGAGGCCACCTTCATAACAAATATAGGTGATCCAGGGACTTCTCCTTGCACCTGCTTAAACAAGGCTCTCACCTCATCATCGTTATGCACCTTCCTTATTCCTTTACCACCACCGCCCCATGATGCCTTGATCATAGCAGGATACCCCACCACTTGACAACTAGCCACTGCTTCCTCTGTGGTTGAAACACAAGCCTTCTTATAGATCTCCTCAGGTATCGCGTGGCAGGTTTCTTGCGGAACTTTCACCTGAGCACGACATTTGGAGTTAGTTTTAAGCAACATAGATGTATAAACACTGATGGAGAAAACAAAACACTATATATCAAAGAAATAGGAGAAGGCACGCATACATACATGTGACCCACTCCATGGAAGAGTTGGAACTCCTGCTGCCTGTGCGATAAGAGAGGAACCGATCTTATCACCTAGTGCCGCCATGGCGGCCGACGGTGGCCCAAGAAAGATGATGCCCTTTTCCTTGAGCGCGTCCGGAAGCTCTGGGTCCTCAGAGGCATGACCCCAGCCAGGCCAAACTGCAGAAACCCGGGTCCTCTCTGCTATCTGTGTCATGGCAGATGAATTACAAGCAAACATTTAGTAACTAGTAGTCAAGCAACAAGCACAATGAACATGGATGATATAAGAGCAGGAGAATGAACGATGGATGAACCACGCTGACCTCGACAATGAGCTGCACATTTGCATAATTGTTGTTATTGGTTCCACCAGGGACCTCCAGGAACTGGTCGGCGATCCGCACGTGCTCCGCATTGGCCCGGAGGTCCTCCGGGGTAGCCATGGCCACCAGGAGGACGGCCTTGTCGGTGCCAAAGGTCTCGGAGGCCCAGGCGCGGATGCTGCGCATGAACTTGACGGCGGCCATCCCATTGTTGGCGACCAGCACGCTGCGTATCGGCGTGTCGCCCCCGAGCGCCCTGCAGAATTCGCTGATCTGGTCGGACCCCACCATCATTGCCCCCTCTGACCAACCGTCAGCGCCACGCACCAGTCACCACTCAGCAACACCAATCCGGGCGGCGACGGCGAAAGTTCTCCGGCGAACACGACACACGACGGTAATCTCGCGGCCGCACCCGAAATCCGGCGAATTCGAAACCGGTTTGGTAATCTGGTGGTGGCTGCTGCTTATATAGTATACTGCGGGGGATCGGAGGGGTGGCGGAGTCGAACACGGTCTGGAGGAGGGAGGGAAGCCCACACGGAGACGGACGGAGAAGAGCGGCTAGTTCGTCACGGGAAGGGAGTCCTGCTCCGAAGAGAGGGGGGTGGACGCCGGGACTGACTCGACCGCGGGAGTGGTGGGGGGAGGGGGAGGGGGGGTGCGCGCCGGAGGCGTTCGACGGAATGCCTGCCGGCCGCGCGCACTGGAAGGGAGGGGGGAGGAAGATCGAAGATGGCGGCGGCGGCGGCGGCGGCGGGGCGGGCCTTGAATGCCTGGCTGCGGCGGCGCGCCGTCCAGGCAGCTTGGACACGAGGAGACGACTACGACGACTCCCCCACACACACCCGGTCTCTTTCGTCCATCTGCTAGAAGACCACGACCCACTGGTCACTCACTTAGAACATCTCCATCAGACGCGCAACACGCCGCGCGCTAAAAACTAGTTTGTCACGTGCCGTTCGCCTGATTTTGCGCGGCCACCAGCGCTGACTCCAACAGCCACGCTAAAATGCAGTGCGCGCGTCGCTCCAGCAACTCGCAAAAATGCAGCACGCGACTCGCACAAACAACATATACATTTCAAATAGAAGCAAAAATAATCAAACTAATCAACAATAAATAGTTCAATTTCTTTATTATTACAACCCAAACAAATAGTTTATCATTCAGTACAACAAATACTGCAATAAACACAACAAATAGTTCATGAACAATACAATGTAGAACGCAGAAATCATGCTCTTTGTCGTCCATGCCATGCCCACCACTCCTCAATGAGATCCTTCTGAAGATCATTGTGCGCTGCGGAACGCCGAATGGCATGATAGGAGGCAACAAAACGGGCCACCCTTTCAGCCCTCCGTCGCACTCGCATCCTTTCAGACGGACGCGTGCGAGGGGCAGCGGGACCAGAGGGGGGGAGGCGAAGAAGTCGCGGCGGCGCGGGGATAGGCCGGGGAAGTGCCGGAACGGTCGCCGGGGGCGCGGGCGGCGGCGGCGGCGCGGCTGGATGGGGGGTGGGAGTAGAGAGCGAGCGCACGAGAGTCCAGCGCGCGGGAGCGGGCGCAGCAAATAAGCGGCGCACGATTGCGTTTGGCCAGTGCGCTGAACTACATATGCCGCGCGCGCTGTTTTTGCGCGCCCGCTGGAGCAACTATACCGGTTGCGCGCGCTAAAACGTCCAATTTTACGGCGCGGCGCTAGTTTGGCGTGGCTGTTGGAGATGCTCTTAGAGCATCTCCAGCCGCACCCCCAACAGGCCCCCAAGGCGTTTTTTTCGCCGGCGCAAAAGAATCCCCCAGTCGCGCCCTGAGGACGCCGAATTCTGCCGATTCGGCCCATCTTTTGGCCCGGCGATCCCAAGCCGAACCCAGCGCACTAGAGGGCACTTGGAGGCTCCGGCGGAAGAAAAAGTGGTGCGTGGACCACCACTGTCAGGCGAGAAACGCCTTTTCCCTGCCCAGATTCGGCCCACGCGCGGTAGAACGTCACTTCCCCTTTTGCCGCCATGCCGGTACCAGCGCCACCCCCTGCCAACAACCGCTACTCCGCCGCTAGAAAGGCCATCCCGCTCCTGGCCAAGCTTTCCAGGACTCCGACCATGCAAGCAGGGATACCAGCGGCTACCCGCCCACGACGCCTGCGAGGTGTTCGGCGATTTTTCCTGTTCGGCAATGGACTCCAACGACGAGGAGTCGTTCGCGGCTCTGATTGAGGAGGAAGCCGAGGCCGACATCGACGACGAAGAGCACCTCATGATCCTCGCCGCTCTGGCCGGCCTGCTCGCGAAGAATGCAAAGCCGCGGCGAGGTGGCTTGGTGTCGGGCCGCCGCAAAAGCAAGCAGAGGCATCAAATGGAGGGCTATTGCTTGCTCTATGCCGACGCTCCACTACACGGTAAGATAGTATTTTGGCGTTGTTATCGGATGAGCCAGAAGCTCTTCCTCAAGATTGTGAATGTCATCTGGGAGTTCGACAGCTATTTCATTTGCAAGAAGGATTGCACCGGCACAGTTGCATTCTCCTCACTTCAGAAGTGCACAACAGCTATGAGGATGCTTGCATATGGAGCTCCCAACTCCAGAAGTGCAAGACAGCTATGAGGATGCCGAGTTCACCACCATTGGGTGTTTGTACAAGTTCTGCAGGGCAATGGTGGAAGTGTTTGGACCATAATACTCGATCATCAAATGCTGAAGACACTGCCCGGATCCTAGCACATAATGAAGCAAGAGGATTTCATGGGATGCTTGGAAGCATCGACTACATGCATTGGGCATGGAAAAATTGTCCATTTTCTTGGCAGGGGATGTACAAAGGCGCGAAAGGAGCTTGCAGTATCGTACTTGAGGCAATGGCTACCGAGGACCTCTGGATTAGGCACTCCTCCTTTGGTATGCCATGAACTCACAATGACATCAACGTCCTGCAGTGCTCGAATGTCTTTGTCAAGCTTGTTGAAGGTCATGCTCCTCCGGTGAACTTCGAGGTCAATGGGCGCCACTACAACAAGGGATACTACATAGCAGATGACATCTATCCAAGATGGTCAATATTTGTGAAGACTATCTCAAACCCTGTTCCAAGAGGCAAGAACTCCTACTTTTCTAAGTGTCAGGAGGCTTGCAAGAAGGATATGGAGCAGGCATTTGGTGTGCTCCAATATCGATTTGCTATTGTCTGGTACCCCGCTCTGACCTGGTCAAAATCTCAGATGTGGAAGGTGATGAATTGTTGTGTCATCTTGCACAACATGATCATTGAGAACGAGCAGGACAAGCCAGTGGTTGATACTAAAGCATATTTCAGACAGGGTCCTCTTGCAACTGTTGATCACCAGGTACCGACAGCATGGACTGCCTTCCTCAATATGCGTCCGGAGATCCAAGACCCATAGGTGCATCAAGAACTGCAACACGATCTGATGGAGCACCTATGGAGACTGAAGGGCAACGCCTAGTTCGATGTTTTTTAAATTTGTGTTCGAATTATGAGTTTGATTCGTTGAACTATTTGATTTGTATTGATTTCTATGATGAACTATGTGATAAAAATTATTTTTTGTTCAATTTGTGCCGAAT
>NC_041389.1:689531408-689534870 GCF_002162155.2 Triticum dicoccoides | reverse complement strand
TCGAACGGCTGGAGATGCTCTTAGTTTCCCCTCCCAATCCCGGCCCTCGGTCATTTCCCCTCCTTGCATCTCTAACCGATCTCTTAAAACTTGTTAGAGAAGTAAAAATTCGGTTTTGAGGGGCTAGACCGCGCCTAGCCGATTCCTTATCCTCGGCCACTCGGCCCCTTATATCTGCTCCTCCGCAGCCGTGATGAGCATGAATTTTTCGCCTCCATTCTCGCCCACCGCTCTGCCCGCTAGGTATTTAAACCTCACCCGTCCAAACCAACAGGAACAGCAAACAGGCTACGAAAACGCTCCCAGCTACTGCTACCCTACAACTCTCGGTGTCAGGGACAGAGGAGCAAAACGCACCAGAAAACGGAAGGTACCAACAAGCAATATCCTGGGTATGACAAGAACAGGGCCATCAAGAAGCAACACATCTGGAAGGCAGTGGCCAATGCATAGCATAAACAATATGCGCCATGATCATCCCGGCACGCAGGATCAGGCGAGGATCACAAGCAAGCCATAACAAACACGTACCTAACTTTGCTGAGTAACAAGATATCACGATTGCAGTTCCGTCTGCTCCACCACCGTCAGATCAACTCTCAGGTGCAGCACGCCGTCGATGAAGATGCTATCGTCAGCCATGAAGGTCTGCCATGGAACCCAAAAGAGGTACCTCGATCCGACTGGAAACTTGTCACTAAATGTGTGCCTACCATTTAACTTGCTTACAAACTGCCGCGATGGCCTTGTCCTTGCGGCAAACTCATAATCTACCGTCACACACGTTGAGCCCTTCAGCTCCAAATCGATATGTAACAAGAGGCCAAAACTGTAAGACTCCCCCTGATCGGCCTTGCAACATCTTGCCCCAAGAATGAAGCCCTGACCTGCGACATGGAACGGGTGCGAGAATATCTTTTCTGACGGGAAGAGTTGGGAGCATTCCTCATGCTTCAAATCCATGTAGGCTATAACCTGCGGGCGGGGTTGATCAAACGCAACCACTTTCAGATGTCTGTACTTGTAATCTCGCTCTGCAAATTGCTGACAGGAGGGGGCACATGCCGCAAGAGCACCTGGTTTGCGTGCTGGATAAGCTTTGCACAGAAGCACCCCATTGATACACTTAGTTACTTGCTCATGGTCTATGTCGTTAGCAGTGCATGCTAAGATCTCCTGAAGTGTCTTATAGGTCATATGGCTGAAGCGCAGGAGTGGAAGTAAATGAGAATTCAAGATCTCGCGCCTTTCCTCCAAATCAGGGTATTGAACACGGGCCCACTTGAGCATGAGCACGAATAAGTAATCTTCACATGCCACATGTATGTCAGTACTTGAAAGTATGGCTTTGATCCCAGCAAGAGAAATGCTTGTCACTTCCTTCCGGAGCCTGAAATAAGAGAAACCAAGCCTTGGGTGAATTTCATACATGATCTCTGATGATAACATATACAGTTATCCTAATAAGGAAATAAAAGGTGGTTCCATCCAATGGGGATCACTCACTTATTGTAATCCTTGTATTTATTGACAAGGAAATCCTTGGCTGCACTTATCAAAAGTTGAACTTCAGCTGCCATTGACATGACGCATGGATGATCTAGGCACAGCAGTGCAGATTCTGTGGTCCACGGCAAACTTGTGAGCAACTGACAGCAATGCCTCATGCAAGAAACGACTTCAAATTTGTCCGCAGCCATCAAGATGTCAAGCAGAAGAGAGGGCTCAGTTGTGGTGAGTTTTCCACTGTACATAAAGTTTAAAAGCTCCATAAGGGCATTTTCATCTGTTCCAAGTAGAATGGAAACAAAAAGACACAAGGATTAAGGAAACACTTTAACAAAGAACTAAACAACAACAAAATGAATGTGTTTTCACGTGTAAATGGTTATTTATGTGTGACTATTGACTGACGGCATTGAGAAGAGCTGTCCGTACATAAGACTTAAGACAAGATATCCACTTGGTAGGTAAAATCAAAGAGGGAAAATAGACTAGCTATTTCATCATTGAAGGGAGTAACTCAGAAATATAAATCCCTTCTTTGTTATGTATTTATTAATCATGTTCTTGTTTAAGAATATAGAAATGGTAACACGGCCACATAGCAAATTAGAATCCATTATAAGAGGAAATTTTTTACATTTGAGTCGTCACATTACCTGAATCAGCAACCCTAAGTGTTGGATGTGTCTGATCAGATTCTTTCATGCCATTCGAGAAAAGCTAAGAAGCACGAAGCTTATTAGAAAGCATTAACTGACTATAAAAAAATGTATTCAACAAGGCTATAAGAATTACCTTGAGAAAGAAAGGACTTCTCACAGCAAGAATCGCTGAGTTGATATGAATCGTCTTTACTCGTAAAACTGGTCAAAAATACTAGGGTCAGAGAAATAAAGGAGAAACATGAGAAGGAAGTAGGAGGTACAGAGTAGAACAACTAGACAAGTCATCTGCTGTTAAAAACACTTGGAGCACATGGTGCAGATTCATTTAATTAGTCTTCAGCAACATGGCAAAATATTGAAGGGAAGCATTTAGAACTGGTCGACCAGCTGAAACTCCGCCGGTCATGTCCACGCTGGCGATGGGCCCCACGCACCACCGCTTAACTCTCTTTTATCCTGTCACACGAAGCGCCCATGGCCGTTCATTCCACCGCTACTCTTTCCTTATCACCTCGCGCCTCTTTCCTTGTGGCTCCCAAATAACTTTCTCGTGGGCGATGACCGCCGGCGATCCCGGGCCAACCTGCCCGCCGTCTAACCCGTGTCAATGTCCCCCGCAAATGGGCTACTTTGGGACGTACCCACCACCGCGCGCGGCAAGGGGGGAGGTCATGGCCTGCAGCGTTGATGAGGTGCCGTGCTGGAGACCTACCAGGGGATTCGCTTCAACAGGCAAGGATGGTGGTGGGCGGCGACGGTGGTGGCCACCATGATTTTTTTTTTTTTTTGCTGCATCAGTTTTTTGCTGGAACCTTCTTTCAATTTTGCTACAAATTGAGAGAATTGTGGTGCTGTCACCGCCATGATGTTTATTAATACGTACAATAACTTAATGTTTCAACACATACACACAAAAAAAAAGGTGAACTAAGAAATAAAATGGCAGATTAGTGCTTTGAACATAAACATGTATCATGGTTATTCAGACAGCGGATTTCTAGAGTTGTAAGGAGCGCCTCCCTCCACGCATCCTCTCCAATCGTATGAAGGTTCGTACGTATTTGCTAACTTCGTATGGAAAAATATGTTAACTACTTCAATTGTGAATAAAGCTTTGCACCATATCTCTCTGGCTCAAAACTTATGAATCCCCTGTTGAAACAAAATTAGCCCAACCATTGCTACACGCGCCGCAGATTCCCCCACAATGCAGCATCCGAATTGCGCCAAACATCATGTACTCTCTCCGATTCATATTAATTGACGCTGATTTTGTACAAAGTTAGTAGGG
>NC_041389.1:689480273-689530969 GCF_002162155.2 Triticum dicoccoides | reverse complement strand
CAGTGGCGCGCTGAGTCGGGGAGGGATCGTCCGGCGAAGTCTTCGCCGGCGACGACCTCTATCCGCAGCAACCTGTCGGAGAAGTTCTGCGAGTTGAACGCGAACTCGAAGTTGGGCCCCTCGCCGGCGCGCGAGAACTCCAGGTCCTTCTCCGCCCCCTCCGTCGTCGACCCTTCGGCGCCGGCCATGTGCTCCGGCGACTTTGGAAGAGGGAGAAGGCGCGGGACGGCGGAAGCGGGGACGGTAAACCCTAGCTGCGGAGGCGGCCGGCGGCCGGGTATTTTATTTTTTTAGATTACGGCCGGTTCATTCCGAATGCCCACGAACTTTTTTTTGTTTTGGGGTGATTACAAGCACACATTCTTCTGTCTCTGCCACAAGGACAAATAAAAAAAGTTAACTAGATAGACGCCGTTGTAATTCTCACGTATTCGGGAAATGCCACTAGAACTTGCGCATACTTCTCCATATATCATTATGGATTTAGGGCATGTTTAACGTTGACCCGTAAATATGACCCGTCATGTATCCGGGGACACTGCTGCGGAAGCCGACCATCCAAAGTTATCCGCATACATTTCATCAACTATTTAAACTAAACAGATAAAATCCATGCAAAGACCATTAAAATTCAGATATAATTTACATGACCGAACGATTTTTTTGACCGTTTTACTAAAATTAATTAAAAAAAGACATAAACCCGGTTCCATGCCCCCTTTCTAGGGGCAATACCTCCGATGTGTTTTCTCTCTTGTGTGAGTCGAATGATTACAAGGGATTTTCTTTAGCTTGTAGACTTGGGTAAATCTTATGAGCATATCTATGTCTTGTGCCCTTTTCACCTTATGATACACAGTGTAATAGCGTCCATAATGGTGGTATTTATCGGTAGAATTACCACATCACCATAGGAGTTTTGATGGTGGCGTGGGTAACGTTCGCCTTGATTGACCACGTCTTTGGTCCAGTCGGATTGATGATGTGGTGTTCAGTCGGATGGGCTTCATGAACGTTTAGCCGGATGGGCCTTGTTGATGTTGGACCATCCGATTGATTCTCCTGAAGAAGACTTGGGCCGTCCGCCTTGCTGGCCGAATCCTTGTCATTGCCTACTCTGAAGGATCCCGCCATCAACTTCCAAATTTGCATTGCAGCCACCATGATACACTGTTTCATGGCTACGTCTCGAAAACTCATTGTTTTTGCCGACATGGGTTGGCGTTTTTGGGAGCGTGGGAGAGGAGCGCGAAGGTGGAAACAATGCTGACCATGGCCATGGCGAATGGGAGTTGAAGTTTGCTTTGTAGACAAATTTAAGAGAGTATACTCTCTCTGTCTCTCTCTCCTGTCCTGTGGAAAGTCCTGGCCCAAGGGAAAGGGAACACTTTTCACACAAATTAGCAGGATTTTATGCAAGGGTGAAAGGATCGAGAAGAGGTGTCTAGAGGAGGGTGATTAGACACTAAATAAGAAAAGTTGCAGTTTTTAATTTCTTTAAGCTGAAGTGGAGTTTTGGCACAAGTTTAACAATAACAATACATATCAAGCAAGCATGCAAAGAGTATATGAGCAGCGAAAAGTAAAGCATGCAACTTGCAAGAATGTAAAGGGATGGGATTGGAGTGTGCAAACGCAATTGGAGACACGAATGTTTTTGTCGTGGTTCCGATAGGTGGTGCTATCGTACATCCACGTTGATGGAGACTTCAACTCACAAAGGGTAACGGCTGCGCGAGTCCACGGAGGGCTCCACCCAAGAAGCGTCCACAAAGAAGCAACCTTGTCTATCCCACCATGGCCGTCGCCCAGGAAGGACTTGCCACACTAGGGGTAGATCTTCACGAAGTAGGCGATCTCCTTGCCCGTACAAACTCCTTGGTTCAACTCCACAATCTTGTCGGAGGCTCCCAAGTGACACCTAGCCAATCTAGGAGACACCACTCTCCAAGAAGTAAAAATGGTGTGTTGATGATGAACTCCTTGCTCTTGTGCTTCAAATGATAGTCTCCCCAACACTCAACTCTCTCTCACAGGATTTGGATTTGGTGGAAAGAGGGTTTGAGTGGAAAGCAACTTGGGGAAGGTTAGAGATCAAGATTCATATGGTAGGAATGGAATATCTTGGTCTCAACACATGAGTAGGTGGTTCTCTCTCAGAAAATGTAAGTTGGAAGTGTAGGTTCGTTCTGATGGCTCTCTCCATGAATGAAGAGGAGGTGGAGGGGTATATATAGCCTCCACACAAAATCTAACCGTTACACACAACTTGCCAATCTCGGTGGGACCGAATTGAGAAACTCGGTCGGACCGATTCAGCAAATCTAGTGACCGTTAGGATTTTCGGTGGGACTGACATGCAACTCGGTAGGACCGATATGGTTAGGGTTAGGGCATAACGTAATCTCGCTGAGACCGATTACACAAACTCGGTGGGATCGATTTTGGTATTAAGCTAACCAGAGAGTTGGTCACATAAACTCGGTGGGACCGGTTCACTCATTTCGGTGAGACCGAAATGTTACGAAAAGGAACCATAGAGTCTACATTGCAATCTCAGTAGGATCAGTTACACAAACTCGGTGAGACCGATTTTGGTAATGGACATACACAGAGAGATTACAATCCCATCTCGGTGAGACCGAGATCCCTATCGGTGGGACCGATTTGCCTAGTGTTTGTGGCAGTGGCTATGACATCTAAACTCGGTGGCGCCGGATGGAAAGAATCGGTGGGGCCGAGTTTGACTTTTGGTTTAGGTCATATGTGGATGTGAGAAAGTAGTTGAGGGCTTTGGAGCATATCACTAAGCACTTTGAGCAAGCAAGCCATTAAGCAACACCTCATCCCCTCTTGATAGTATTGTCTTTTCCTATAGACTCAATGTGATCTTGGATCACTAAAATAGAAAATGTAGAGTCTTGTTCTTGAAGCTTTATCCAATCCTTTGTCCTTAGCATCTTGAAGGGGTTTCACATCCTTTAGTCAATGCCACTTCATTGTTGAACTTTATCTGAAAACATGCTAGGTAAAAGTGTTAGTCCAACAAGAGATATGTTGACATTAATTACCAAAATCACCCAGGGAGCACTGCTTTCAATCTCCCCCTTTTTGGTAATTGATGACAACGTACATCAAAGCTTTAGATAAAGGTATAGAGAATAACAGGTAAAGCTTTGGAAAGACATGTAACATGCATAAGCTCCCCCTACATGTATGCAATCAAGTGAATATGGAGTATAGAAGCATGTGAGTGCATAACCATGATAGAGTAGGCAATGTGTTACATGTATCTTGGCTATATACATCAGAGCAAAAGATGTGAATGTGGGAAATGTACCTTCATGCTCATGAGTCCTTCTTGCAAACAGTATGTACATCAGCAAGAACTCCTCATACACATGACTGTGATGCATATACTTACCTTGTGGTCTTGAGTTGGCTTAAGATGGAATGAACCTGTGAAAATAAGGTTAGATAACACATATGCACCTACTAGCCAGAGCAAACAAAAAGAACCACAAGAGTACCAAGACTGGGATGACATGTAGAGAGTGAGTACTAAGTACCACATTTGATATAGACATGTCCCCAAAGGTAAAGATGTGCAATGAATTTAAAGAATTTCTTTCCCTTAGATGTCTTGCTCCCCCTGAATCTAGCATGGGATATTGGGAGAAGATAGGGAACAGAAAATCAGAGCTTAAGGAAACAAATGAACAGAGCTAATGCAAATAAGCACATATGAACATGTCTTTCCCCTCAAGAAGACATGTAGCATCTCTCCTCTTGAACACCAAGCATCTGGGATCCTAGAAGATTACTCTCTCCTTGAGTATTCTCTCCCCCTAGAGATATGATTAATCTTTGATGTGATCTCTCTCTCCCCCTTTGACATCAATTTCCAAGAAGGGTCTTCTGGAATTTGTCGTAAATGGGTTTGGTCCTTGAGTCAAAGCACAAAGCAACAAGGTAAATGTGATGCTGGTAGAGGACAAGATTCATTGAGTGGAGCTGGATCAAAAGTAAAGCAGGAACAAGTGGTAAATTGTCTTTCCTGTAGTGAAATCAGTGGCACTGAGTTGTATGCTTCGGTTGCACCGAAAGAATTCGGTTGGACTGAAAACAAGAGACCAGTGTGACCGAGTTCATCACAGGGAAAACACTTGTCACCTCAGCTCACTAGACAAGTAAGATCTCACAAGGATTTGCAAGGAATTAACTGAAAGATTTGCAATGAATTGGATGCAGGGAATGCAGAACAAAGAGAATAGAGAAGAAACTTAAGAGAAATCTAGATGAAGTTTTTTTTGAAAGGGGAAACAAATATGCATGAGACAAATGCAAGAGCACAGAAAAGAACACAAGAGAACTTCATCTAGAATTGGTCGGCAACAAAGTCACCTATGTTTGAGTATATTGACTTAGGAGTCAAGTGAGATCACTTGATCATAGGTCATACTCATCGTTTAATCTCAAAAATGGGGTTACCACTTTTCATTTAAGCATCTTGATGTATTCACATCTTGTCGAGTTGCTTTGACTCATGACTTGGAGTAAAGCTTCTCTAAGATGGAATAACATACCTTGGGTGGTGCTGTTGATCATGATCATGTAGTTGAACTTGTGTGGGTTGCTCAAGATTGATGTAGCTCATCAAGAGTTGGGAGCACCACTTGGAGTTTGAGTCCATTTACCTACATGGGTTAGTTTTTGCAAGGAAGAGCACTTGTGTATCCAAAATGACAATCATGAATCTCAATAATAAATTTGTCCAAGGATATGTTTGAATGGTTTCGTGCTTCCTCGTCTTCAACCACCGTTGTGTAGAGACTTGGTTATGTAGAGATTGCCTAAGATGTGAGTGAGTTGCAATCTCATATATTTAGATTCATCCAAGTTCCTACAAGGGTTAGATAACATGCAAGGTGCAAATATATCCAAGACGTAAGATTATCATCATAAGAGTAATATCAAGGATTAGTCATAAGCTCATGTCTTGCATGTATCAAATGGAGTTACTACTCCAAGTTTGAAGCATCAATGATGTTCAATTCGCCTCTTAACCTACAAAACAATTTCTCATCAAGTGGTTTGGTGAAAATATCCGCTAATTGTTTTTCGGTGCGAACATGCGTAAGATTAATGTCCCCTTTGGCAACATGATCTCGAATGAAATGATGACGAACTTCAATATGCTTAGTTCGAGAATGTTGCACGGGATTGTGAGCAATCTTGATAGCACTCTCATTGTCACAAAGTAATGGAACATGTTTCACATATATCCCATAATCTTTAAGAGTCTGGGTCATCCAAAGTAATTGAGCACAACATGAACCGGCGGCGATGTCTTCCGCTTTGGCAGTGGATAAGGATACCGAGTTTTGTTTCTTGGAAGACCAAGATACAAGAGATCTACCAAGAAATTGACAAGTACCCGAAGTGGACTTTCTATCAACCTTGTCGCCGGCATAGTCCGAGACGGAGTAGCCAACAAGATCGAAAGAGGCCCTCTTTGGATACCAAATGCCAAAGTTTGGTGTATGGATTAAGTATCTCACTATCCTTTTCACGGCCTTAAGATGACATTCTTTAGGAGCAGCTTGATATCGTGCACACATGCACACACTTAGCATAATATCGGGACGTGAAGCACATAGGTATAACAATGAACCAATCATAGAGCGATAAACTTTTGATCAACCGGTTCACCATCTTTGGTCAAATCAAGGTGTCCACTAGTAGGCATGGGTGTAGACATACCTTTGCATTCTTGCATATTGAACTTCTTGAATAAGTCCTTGGTGTACTTTGTTTGAGAGACAAAGGTACCTTCCTTAGTTTGCTTGGTTTGCAAACCAAGAAAGAATTTGAGTTCACTCATCATAGACATCTCAAACTTCTCCGAAATTTGCTTTCCAAACTTCTCACTAAAATGAGGGTTAGTTGATCCAAATATAATATCATCGACATAAATTTGGCATACAAATAATTCTCCATTAACCCTTTTAGTAAAAAGAGTAGAATCTATTTTACCAAATTCAAAGCCTTTTTCAATAAGGAACTTGGTCAAGCCTTTATACCATGCTCTAGGAGCTTGTTTAAGTCCATAAAGAGCTTTGTGAAGTTTGTAAACATGATTAGGTTTCTTAGGATTGACAAAGCCGGGAGGTTGCTTAACATAGACTTCCTCCTCTATTTCACCATTTAAAAAGGCACTTTTAATGTCCATTGGTATAAGGTGATATCATGGTGATTAGCATAGGCAAGTAAGATGCGAATGGACTCAAGTCTAGCAACGGGAGCATATGTCTCACCATAGTCCATACCTTCGACTTGTGTGTAGCCTTGGGTGACGAGACGTGCTTTGTTGTGAACTACTTGTCCATCTTCATCTTGCTTGTTGCGAAACACCCATTTAGTACCGATGATGTTGTGGTTGTTGTCGGGCTTCTCAATTAATGTCCAAACTTGATTTCTCTCAAAGTTGTGTAGCTCTTCATGCATAGTGTTTATCCAATCCGGATCTTCCAATGCTTCTTCAACCTTCATAGGTTCAATGCTAGAGATGAATGAATAGTGTTCACAAAGTTAGCTAAACGAGTTTTAGAGCGAGTGATTCTCCCTGTTTGGATATCATTGTAGATTTGCTCGACGGAATGGTCTTTAGCAATTCTTGCTCGAACTCGTGAAAGCTTTTGCTTGGGTCTTGGTTGAACATCTTCTTCATCTTGTTCTTCTTCTTGGCCTTCTTCATTGTTGGTGTAGTCGTTCTCTTGTCGTGGTGGAGAAGGAGGTTGTTGACGTTCTTGGTGTACTTCCTCGTTTTCTTCATCTTGGTGTGTCCCACTTGTGGATGCTTCCATATCAACTCTTGGTTCACCTTGTCGTGAGGTAGAAGCTTCCACTTGGACAGATGAGGTACTCTCCTTCACCTCCGTTGGACGAATCTTGCCAATAGACAAGTCTTGGATTGCTTCCGAGGGGTCTTTGTCTCCTACATCAATTGGCAATTTCTCTACTTGCGAGCCGTTAGATTCATCAAACTTCACATCTACTGTCTCTTCAACCTTTTGGGTGAAATTATTATAGACACGGTAAGTGTGAGAGTTTGAGCCATAACCAAGTAGGAAACCTTCATGAGACTTAGGAGCAAATTTAGAACGACGATGCTTATCAAGAATGTAGCACTTTGAGCCGAATACTCGAAAGTATACAACTTGGGGTTTGTTACCTGTGAGGAGCTCGTATGCCGTCTTGCCGAGTAGCTTGTGAAGGTACAAGCGATTTGTTGCATGACAAGCTGTCTCAACCGCTTCTGCCCAAAAGTGCTTCGGTGTCTTGTACTCATCAAGCATCGTTCTCGCCATTTTGATGAGTGTCTGGTTCTTCCTCTCAACAACTCCATTTTGTTGAGGTGTGTACGTAGCCGAGAACTCATGTGAATTCCCTTCTTCATCAAGAAAGGTGTCCACATTTGCGTTCTTGAACTCAGTTCCGTTGTCGCTGCGAACCTTCTTGATCTTCACTTCAAATTGATTTTGGGCCTTCCTAGCGAAGTTTTTGAAAATCTTTTGGACCTGCGATTTATCATCTAGAAAGAACACCCATGTAAATCTTGAGAAATCATCAACTATAACTAGACCAAAAGAATTTCCACCGAGACTCTTGTAGGCGTTGGGACGAAAAAGGTCCATGTGAAGTAGCTCGATTGGCCTTCTTGTGGTCATGATGTTCTTCACGGGATGCCTTCCTCCAACCTGTTTACCTGCTTGACAAGCGCTGCAAAGTCTATCCTTATCAAATGTGACATCGTTAACGCCAAGGATATGATTTCCTTTAATAAGCTTGTCAAGGTTTTGCATGCCAACATGACCTAATCGTCTATGCCATAACCAACCTTTAGAGGATTTAGCAATAAAGCAAGTTCTAGGTTGAGCCTTTTTTAGTGAAATCAACAATGTAAAGATCTCCTCTACGTATACCGGTAAAGACCATTTTATGATTATCTCTATGAAACACTTGACAATCTACTTCAGTAAATAGGACATTGAAACCAAAATCAGCAAGTCTAGATACTGAAAGTAAGTTGTAGCCAAGAGATTCAATGAGCATAACATTTTGAATGGAGCTATCATGTGAGATGGCCACCTTACCGAGGCCAACCACCTTACCCTTTGAGTTGTCACCGAAGGTGACATACTTTCGAGGACCATCGTTTTCAGCAAGCTCACAAAACATATCTTTATCTCCGGTCATGTGATCGGTACACCCACTATCAAGAACCCATTCCTTTCCTCCTGCCATATATCCCCGAAGATTTGCCATAAGACCAAAGTGTCTCATTGCATCATCAAGATTAAAGTCACTATCATCATCCTCGTCATAGTATCCATGTTCAACATCGTCATGTGGTGGATCAAATCCTAGAGAGGGTGATTCATTAGAGTGAGTTTGACAATGATCTTCTTTATGAATTTTAATAGCTTCGGAAATAATATCGCTAATGATTCCAACGTTTCCTTTGGCACGCATAAGATTTGTAAGCTCGAATAGACAATCACCAAACATAGGATCATTGGAATTCATCTTACTCAAGGCAATAGACTTATGGAGAATTTCATCTAGATTTTTCAAGGAATAATCTGGAAATTGTTCCTCAAGGAATTTCCATATAGTGTAGGCACACTCAAGAGTAGGCAAGTTTCCAATCAAGTTTCTAGGCAAGCCTCCAGTGATAAGATTAACAGTTCAAAGATTGCGAACCATGTCAATTGACTCATCAAGGGTAGGATGCATAGGATCAACATGAGGTGCACAAGGACTAGCAATGTACTTGTTCAAATGATATTGATTGAAAATCACAAGCATCTCATTTTTCCACTCATGAAAATACTCTCCATCAAGTATAGGTACTCTATGTCTAAGACTCCCCAAACTAGACTCATCCATCTTCCTCCAATGGTGATTAAACCAAAGCAATGGAGACCAAAGCTCTGATACCAATTGAAAGGATCGAGAAGAGGTGTCTAGAGGGGGGTGATTAGACAGTAAACAAGAAAAGTTAAAGTTTTCAATTTCTTTGAGTTGAAGTGGAGTTTTGGCACAAGTTTAACAATCACAATACATATCAAGCAAGCATGCAAAGAGTATATGAGCAGCGGAAAGTAAAGCATGCAACTTGCAAGAATGTAAAGGGACGGAATTGGAGTGTGCAAACGCAATTGGAGACACGGATGTTTTTGTCGTGGTTCCGATAGGTGGTGCTATCGTACATCCACGTTGATGGAGACTTCAACCCACGAAGGGTAACGGCTGCGCGAGTCCACGGAGGGCTCCACCAAAGAAGGGTCCACGAAGAAGCAACCTTGTCTATCCCACCATGGCCGTCGCCCACGAAGGACTTGCCTCACTAGGGGTAGATCTTCACGAAGTAGGCGATCTCCTTGCCCGTACAAACTCCTTGGTTCAACTCCACAATCTTGTCGGAGGCTCCCAACTGACACCTAGCCAATCTAGGAGACACCACTCTCCAAGAAGTAACAAATAGTGTGTTGATGATGAACTCCTTGCTCTTGTGCTTCAAATGATAGTCTCCCCAAAACTCAACTCTCTCTCACAGGATTTGGATTTGGTGGAAAGAGGATTTGAGTGGAAAGCAACTTGGGGAAGGTTAGAGATCAAGATTCATATGGTAGGAATGGAATATCTTGGTCTCAACACATGAGTAGCTGGTTCTCTCTCAGAAAATGTAAGTTGGAAGTGCAGGTTCGTTCTGATGGCTCTCTCCACGAATGAAGAGGAGGTGGAGGGGTATATATAGCCTCCACACAAAATCTAACCGTTACACACAACTTGCCAATCTCGGTGGGACCGAATTGAGAAACTCGGTCGGACCGATTCAGCAAATCTAGTGACCGTTAGGATTTTCGGTGGGACTGACATGCAACTCGGTAGGACCGATATGGTTAGGGTTAGGGCATAACGTAATCTCGGTGAGACTGATTACACAAACTCGGTGGGACCGATTTTGGTAATAAGCTAACCAGAGAGTTGGTCACGTAAACTCGATGGGACCGGTTCGCTCATTTCGGTGAGATCGAAATGTTACGAAAAGGAACCAGAGAGTTTACATTGCAATCTCGGTAGGGTCGGTTACACAAACTCGGTGAGACCGATTTTGGTAATGGGCATACACAGAGAGATTACAATTCCATCTCGGTGAGACCAAGATCCCTATCGGTGAGACTGATTTGCCTAGGGTTTGTGGCAGTGGCTATGACATCTGAACTTGGTGGCATCGGATGGAAAGAATCGGTGGGGCCGAGTTTGACTTTTGGTTTAGGTCTGTGGATGTGAGAAAGTAGTTGAGGGCTTTGGAGCATATCACTAAGCACTTTGAGCAAGCAAGGCCATTAAGCAACACCTCATCCCCTCTTGATAGTATTGACTTTTCCTATAGACTCAATGTGATCTTGGATCACTAAAATAGAAAATGTAGAGTCTTGTTCTTGAAGCTTGAGCCAATCCTTTGTCCTCAGCATCTTGAAGGGGTTCCACATCCTTTAGTCCATGCCACTTCATTGTTGAACTTTATCTGAAAACATGTTAGGCAAAAGTGTTAGTCCAACAAGAGATATGTTGACATTAATTACCAAAATCACCTAGGGAGCACTTGTGCTTTCAAAGGGCTACTTGGATTGTAAGGTGAGGTTTTACAAAAATCTATAACTGCAGTTACATTACTACTCTACATAACAACACAGTCATAAAAGATGGAAGTAATCTAGTATGAGTGTGGTCCTCATGGATTTGTTTTTATTTTGTTTTTTTGTCTTATGAGGATCCAGTGGATCATCAAAGGGTGAGTCCACGCAAACCCATTTGGTTTTAGTTGTGTATATACGGAACATATCAAGACGTCAATTTTCTATAAATTATCTGATTTTTAAAAAGTTCATGCCTTCAAAAAACCTTGAATTTAGAAAAATGCTAGTATTTGTTTTCCTGAAAAATGATCCAGAAGTTTAAAAATGTTTGTGCATTTTACAAAAATGTTCATTTTTTAAAAAATATTCTCAATTCTCTAACATTCTTTAATTTTGAAGATGTTCTTGAATTTTAGAAGTAAAATTTTAAAGAATGGAAAAGAAAAACCGAAAATAATCATGAATTTTAAAAATATGTATGTAAACTGATGGGTACATTGGGTATAGTTCTTTGTTGGTGAATTATGAAAAATGTTATTTCTATCGCTCCGCCGCGCTGTTCCTCCCGATGAAAAATCTGGAGCAAGAACAAGGCACTGGCGGCTCCATTCATTGAGCATCTTGGCTTCAAGCTGTTCATTAGGCCTTGGCTTCGGCAGGCGCAAGCAACATCAAGGATGATGTGGGTCCAAGTTGACATCATGGTCGAGGGGGTGCCGGCGCACGCTTGGTCGAGGGGCATCGCGGCTGAGCTCCTGGGCAGCGCGTGATTGATCGACAGCCTTGTGCCGGAGACGGAGAGCAGGGAAGATTTGTCGCTGTTCAAACTTCGAGCGGTGTGTGGATCCTGGTGAGGTCCCGGTGTTTCGCCAGCTTTGGGTGCCGGAGCCGCCGGAGGTGAGAGCGAGCCCGGGCCCATGTAGGCCGTCGTTTCGGTAGCTGCTTGAGTACCCTGCCTTCGTGCATATCGGGAGGATGAGAGACTCCACTCTGCCAGATCTTTGGAGACGGGCATCGGGGTCTGGCAGTGGAAGAGTGCATAGTGGGCTGCCGGACTCTTCGAGCGGCGCCTCCATGGTTGGCGAGTGGGTGGTGCAGCCATGGACCCGCGGGGTGCGTGATAACAGAGGTCAGGGCCGGTTTCAGCATCCGCCGGCGAGCGGTGGTGGCGGAGGCGCAGGCCGGTCGTACCGGGCTGCGCTGGTAGGTCGGGTGGGGCCATCCAACTGGAGGCTTCCGCCCATGGGTTCTGTCAGAGCGGCCGACATGGTGGTCCAGGCGGGGAGTCAGGAAGACCGGCCAGTTGTTCTGTTGAGGCGGTCAAACGAGATTCAAACTGAGCTGGTGGTGAGGCCCCAGCAGCAGGTGGAGTCGGCCAAGGAGTCGGCGACAGTTGGCGAGCATGAGGCGATAGTCAGGCAGGTGGAGACAGTTCTAGGATCCATCCCAGTGGGTCAGGTAGAATCAGCTCCGGGGTTGGTGCGTGCCGCTGCGGCTTCTGATCCTGAGGAGGATACGTTGGTCTGTCCCCAGCAATCAAACAACATTGGTGGCGATGATTTGGGCAGGCAGGATGTGCTTTTGGCAGGCCTGGTGGGCGAGGGGACCGAGCTGGCCGCTGGAGATCTAGCAACGGCTCCAGAGGACGGGAGGAGGCCGGATCTTCTACGGATGGAGGAGGAGAGTTTGCTGGTGAGGAACGGTGAGGTTGCAGTACTTCTGCCGCAACTGATCTAGCGCATGGTGGCGCGGAGGCCAGTGACATCGGAGCCAGAGACAACGACGCTGTCCCCCAGTCAGATGAGAGATGTGTGGGACCCCGTGTCGGGCGTGCTAGCTGCCACCAATACGGCTCGCGCGCAGAAGGGAATCGGGGTCTGATAACCCACAAGTATAGGGGATTGCAACAATTTTCGAGGTAGAGTATTCAACCCAAATTTATTGATTCGACACAAGGGGAGCCAAAGAATATTCTCAAGTATTAGAAGTTGAGTTGTCAATTCAACCACACCTGGAAAACTTAATATCTGCAACAAAGTATTTAGTAGCAAAGTAATGTGGAAATAACGGTAACGGTAGCAAAAGTAACAGTAGCAGTTTTGTAGTAATTGTAATAGTGGCAACGGCAAAGTAACTAAGCAAAGAGCAATATGTGAAAAGCTCGTAGGCATTGGATGAGTGATGGATAATTATGTCAGATGCGATTCCTCATGCAACAATTATAACATAGGGTGTGATACATCTCCAACGTATCTATAATTTTTGATTGCTCCATGCTGCTTTATCTACTATTTTAGGCAATATTGGGCTTTATTATCCACTTTTGTATTATTTTTGGGACTAACCTATTAACCGGAGGCCCAGCCTAGATTTGCTGTTTTATGCCTATTTCAGTGTTTCGAGGAAAAGGAATATCAGACGGAGTCAAAACGGAACGAAATCAACTGGAGAAGTTATTTTTGGAAGGAAAACAACCCAGGGAACTTGGAGTGCATGCCAGGGGAGCTACGGGCTGCTCACGAGGGTGGGGGCGCCCCCTGGGCGCGCCCCCTGCCTTGTGGGGCCCCCGTAGCTCCTCTGACGTACCCCTTGCACCCATATATACCTACGTACCCTGAAACTTCCAGAACAGAAGATAGATCGGGAGTTCCGCCGCCGCAAGCCTCTGTAGCCACCAAAAACCTCTTGGGAGCCCGTTCGGGCACCCTGCCGGAGGGGGATCCCATCACCGGTGGCCATCTTCATCATCCGGGCGCTATCCATGACGAGGAGGGAGTAGTTTACCCTCGGGGCTGAGCGTATGTACCAGTAGCTATGTGTTTGATCTCTCACTCTCTCTCGTGTTCCCTCTATGGCACGATCTTGATGTATCCCGAGCTTTGCTATTGTAGTTGGATCTTATGATGTTTCTCCCCCTCTACTCTCTTGTGATGAATTTAGTTTCCCCTTTGAAGTTATCTTATCGGATTGAGTCTTTTATGAGAACACTTGATGTATGTCTTGCCGTGATTATCTATGGTGACAATGGGATATCATGTGCCACTTGATGTATGTTTTGGTGATCAACTTGCGGGTTTCGTGACATTGGGAACATATGCATAGGGGTTGGCACACGTTCTTGACTCTCCGGTAGAAACTTTGGGGCACTCTTTGAAGTACTTTTATGTTGGTTGGATGAATCAGAGATTGTGTGATGCATATCGTATAATCATGCCCACGCATACTTGAGGTGACAATGGAGTATCTAGGTGACATTAGGGTTTTGATTGATTTGTGTCTTAAGGTGTTATTCTAGTACGAACTCTTTTATAGATCGATCCGAAAGAATAACTTTGAGGTGGTTTCGTACCCTACCATAATCTCTACGTTTGTTCTCCGCTATTAGTGGCTTTGGAGTGACTCTTTGTTGCATGTTGAGGGCTTGTTATATGATCTATCTATGTTATTATTGTTGAGAGAACTTGCACTAGTGAAAGTATGAACCCTAGGCCTTGTTTCCTATCATTGCAATATCGTTTACGCTCACTTTTACCACTTGTTACCTTGCTGTTTTTATAATTTCAGATTACAAAAACCCATTTCTACTATCTCTTTTGCACTTGTATCACCATCTCTTCGCCGAACTAGTGCACCTATACAATTTACCGTTGTATTGGGTGTGTTGGGGACACAAGAGACTCTTTGCTATTTGGTCGCAGGGTTGTTTGAGAGAGACCATCTTCATCCTACGCCTCCTACGGATTGATAAACCTTAGGTCATCCACTTGAGGGAAATTTGCTACTGTCCTACAAACCTGTGCACTTGCAGGCCCAACAACGTCTACAAGAAGAAGGTTGTGTAGTAGACATCAAGCAGTTTCTGGCGCTGTTGCCGGGGAGGTGAGTGCTTGAAGGTATATCTTTAGATCTTGCAATCGAATCTTTTTGTTTCTTTGCTTTAGCACTAGTTTAGTTTATAAAAGAAAATTACAAAAAAATGGAATTGAGTTTGTCTCATACGCTTCACCTTTTTAATATCTTTCGTGAGTATGATGGAAAGGATAATTGTGCTCAAGTGCTAGAAGAAGAAATCTCTAAAATGTTTGGCACTAAATCTTTGAATGATGAGCATGATTGCAATGTTGTTAGTATGAATTCCTTGAATATCCATGATGCTAATGATATGCAAAGCCACAAGCTTGGGGAAGCTATGTTTGATGGAGATGATATTTTTTGTCCGCCAAGCTTTGATGAGCAAATTTACTATGATGAAAGCATGCCTCCTATCTATGATGATTATTGTGATGACACGTATGCTTTAAAGAATAATGATAACCATGAAACGTGTCATCTTGATCTTAATTTTCAATCACATGATAGTTATTTTGTTGAGTTTCCTCCCACTACTATTGAAGAGAAGAAATTTGCTTATGTGGAGAGTAGTAAATTTTCTATGCTTGTAGATCATGAAAAGAATGCTTTAGGTGCTGTTTATATTGTTGAATTCATTCATGATGCTACTGAAAATTATTATGAGAGAGGAACATATGCTTGTAGGAATTGCAATAATATCAAGTTTCCTCCCTATGTGCTTAAATTCTTGAAGCTATGCTTGTGTTACCTTCCTATGCTAGTTGATTATTGTTCCCATAAGTTGTTTGCTCACAAAATCCCTATGCATATGAAGTGGGTTAGACTTAAATGTGCTAGTCATATTCTTCATGATGCTCCCGTTATGTTTCAATTCTTATCTTTTATGTGAGCATCATTGTCATCATCATGCCTAGCTAGAAAGGCATTAAAGAAAAGCGCTTGTTGGGAGACAACCCAATATTTATCCTTACCTGTTTTTGTGTGTCCACATGATTATGCTACTGTAGTAATCATGTTTTCTAGCTCTTGTTTCAATAAAGTGCCAAGTAGTGATTTTAGGTTGATTCTTGTTGCAGATGATTAATAGACAAATTGCTCAAGTCCAGAAGTATACGTTTTATATAGATTACTACAGACTGTTCTGTTTTTGACAGATTCTGTTTTCTATGTGTTGTTTGCTTATTTTGATGCATCTATGGCTAGTATTAAGTGGTATGAATCATAGAGAAGTTAGAATACAGTAGATATTACACCAATATGAATTTAGAATGAGTTCATTATAGTACCTAAGTGGTGGTTTTATTTTCTTATACTAACGGAGCTTACGAGTTTTGTGTTGAGTTTTATGTGGTTGAAGTTTTCAAGTTTTGGGTAAAGATTCGATGGGCTATGGAATAAGGAGTGGCAAGAGCCTAAGCTTGGGGATGCCCAAGGTAATATTCAAGGACAACCAAGAGCCTAAGCTTGGGGATGCCCCGGAAGGCATCCCCTCTTTCGTCTTCGTTCATCGGTAACTTTACTTAGAGCAATATTTTTATTCACCACATGATATGTGTTTTGCTTGGAGCGTCATTTTATTTTGTTAGTTTTTGCTTTCTGCTAGTTAGAATAATGTTTTGCATATTTAGTTTCAATAAAAAAGTCAAGGATAGCCTTTGCCATGCTTATTTTGCTTGTATACATGTTGCTGTTTGAAAACAGAAAGTTTACCGCTGTTGAAAAAATTCCCTAGAAAAGTCAGAGCATGGTATAACATTGAATCTTTTTGCATATTGAGATATGATAAATTTATTACAGTGGTAATTTTATTTCGTAATTTTTGGATTCAGGGAAGTATTGATACTCTTGCATTCTTTACAGACTGTACTGTTTTGGCAGATTGCTGTTATGGTTGCATTGTTTGCATATGTTTGCTTGTTTAATGATTCTATTTGAGGATAGGAGTATTAAATATACAGAGGCATTTAGTATGCAATGTTGAATAATAATTTTAGTGATTTGTTACAGAATAAAATGATAAGGTTTTGCATTGGTTTATACTAACCTATCTCACGAGTTCTTGTTGAGTTTGTTGTGAATGAAGCTTTTGATAAAAAGAAGAGAAACCATGATATGAGAGGAATTAAGGAGACACAAAAGTTCAAGCTTGGGGATGCCCAAGGCACCCCAAGATAATATTTCAAGAAGTCTCAAGCATCTAAGCTTGGGGATGCCCCGGTAGGCATCCCACCTTTCTTCTTCAACAACTATCGGTTAGTATCGGTTGAGCCTAAGTTTTTGATTCTTCACATGAGTTGTGCTATCCTTGCATTGTAGTTTTCTTTAGATTTGCTTGCTGTATAAAGTATCAAGATCTGAAATTATTAATTGGGAGAGTCTTCACATATTTGCATAATTATTCGACTACTCATTGATCTTCACTTATATCTTTTGGAGTAGTTTGTTGTTTGCTCTAGTGCTTTACTTATATCTTTTAGAGCACAATGGTGGTTTTATTTTGAAGAAATATATGAACTCTCATGATTCACTTATATTATTTTGAGAGTCATTAATAGCATGGTAATTTGCTTAATGTTAATATACTTGGTATTCAAGATATGTGAAACTTTCTTTTGAGTGCGTTGAATACTAAGATAAGTTTGATGGTTGATAATTGTTTTGTGATATGGAGGTGATAATATCAAAGTTATGCTATTTGGGTGATTATGAATTTAAAGAATGCTTGTGTTGAAGTTTGTGATTCCCGTAGCATGCACATATGGTGAACCGCTTTGTGATGAAGTTGGAGCACAATTTTATTTATTGATTGTCTTCCTTATGAGTGGCGGTCGGGGACGAGCGATGGTCTTTTCCTACCAATCTATCCCCCTAGGAGCATGCGCGTAGTGCTTTGGTTTTTGATGACTTCTAAATTTTTGCAACAAGTGCATTTGTTCTTATGATTAATGTTGAGTCCATGGATTATACGCACTCCCATCCTTCCACCTTTGCTAGCCTCTCTAATACCGCGCACTTTTCGCCGGTATCATACACCCACCATATACCTTCCTCAAAACAGCCACCATACCTACCTATCATGGCATTTCCATAGCCATTCCGAGATATATTGCCATGCAACTTTCCACCGTTCCGTTTATTATGACACGCTCCATCATTGTCATATTGCCATTGCATGATCATGTAGTTGACATCGTATTTGTGGCAGGGCCACCTTCATAATTTTCATACATGTCACTCTTGATTCATTGCACCATCCCGGTACACCGCCGGAGGCATTCATATAGAGTCATATTTTGTTCTAAGTATCGAGTTGTAATTGTTGAGTTGTAAGAAAAATAAAAGTGTGATGATCATCATTATTAGAGCATTGTCCCAGTGAGGAAAGGATGATGGAGACTATGATTCCCCCATAAGTCGGGATGAGACTCCGGACGAAAAAAAGAGGCCATAAAAAAAGGACCAAATAAAAAAATAAAAAAAATTGAGAGAAAAAGAGAGAAGGGACAATGCTACTATCCTTTTACCACACTTGTGCTTCAAAGTAGCACCTTGATCTTCATGATAGAGAGTCTCATATGTTGTCACTTTCATATACTAGTGGGCATTTTTCATTATAGAACTTGGCTTGTATATTCCAATGATGGGCTTCCTCAAAATGCCCTAGGTCTTCATGAGCAAGCGAGTTGGATGCACACCCACTTAGTTTATTTTGTTGAGCTTTCATATACTTATAGCTCTAGTGCATACGTTGCATGGCAATCCCTACTCACTCACATTGATATCTATTAATGGGCATCTCCATAGCCCGTTGGTACGCCTAGTTGATGTGAGACTATCTTCTCCTTTTTGTCTTCTGCACAACCACCATTCTATTCCACCCATAGTGCTATATCCATGGCTCACGCTCATGTATTGCGTGAAAGTTGAAAGAGTTTGAGATTACTAAAGTATGAAACAATTGCTTGGCTTGTCATCGGGGTTGTGCATGATTAAATACTTTGTGTGATGAAGATAGAGCAATAGCCAGACTATATGATTTTGTAGGGATAACTTTCTTTAGCCATGCTATTTTCTTTATCGAAAGGGGTTTCCCCCCACCCCACTTTGTATTAAAGCGGGGCACAGCAAAGGCCCAGACTTTAAAAGCATTTGAGTTCACCAGTAGTAGCAAACTAGAAAAATAACTCGCACACCACTCCATACTACAGCTAAACTAGCAATACATCAACGCTCCACGCAGGGCAGCCCAAAATCACACAAGTTCAGAAGTTCATCAATGCAGATGAAAGCATCGGCCTCACACCAGATGTGCCTTCAGAACACCCCCGCCCCGGGGTCTTTTGGAGCACGCTCTCAGTCCCCAGCCCAGGCGATCCTGAGCAGCTCGCCTCTTCGTCGGTCCAGGAGTAGGAGGCAGCGTTGGAGGAGCACCGATTGATCGCCTTTGCATAGAATCTTCCATTGGTGTAGGGACGAACTGATCCGACTCAACACCGTCCGGGTGCTTGTCCATGGCGTTCCCTGAAAACATATATCGTTACGCATAGTCCAAATCCCCCAGATGGAGGCAACACAAGCAATGTTAACTACAGATTTTTTGTTATTCAACATCCACAAGGATGACAGCTCAGTCATGTCATTTGGGATATTAAAACTAAAAGTATCCGCTACATCGAGCCAAATTTGCTTAGCTACTACGCAATCGAAGAACAGATGATGAACAGTTTCATTCTCATTACAAAACAAACAACATAAGTTGTCAACCACCCTTCTTTTACTTAAGTTGTCCCTAGTAAGAATTTTATTATGATATGCTAACCACAAAAAGACCAAGTATCTGTTGGGAACAACAATTTTCCAGAACTTTTTCCAAATTGGGGTAGATACCCCTCCCCAGTTTATCATATTGTAAAAGGATTTAACAGAATAAATTCCAGAGGATTCCAAAAGCCAGACAGGCCGGTCCTCCTCATTAGTTATGGTTTTGGCAGAGATCACCTGAATTAAGTCATGCCACCTGCCCATAAACCTAGAATCCACACATCTACTAAACGTAAGTTTAAAATTTGTACCATCCCAAACCTCAGCTACCACACATTTTTGTTGTTGACAAATCTCATAAATCTCCCAAAACTGAGTTTTCAGAGAAGAATCTCCAACCCAAGTGTCGTCCCAGAAACTGATTTTGTCTCCTTTACCCAAGTTCCACCTGAAGAAAGGTCGAATGCCCTCAAAGGCCCATGTGACCCCTTTCCAGAAGGGCGACCCCACACCTTGCTTGGCCCAAAGCAAGTTGGGTTTATCAGTTATATATTTATGGTCAATTAGCCTACCCCAATCATTATCATGGTTAGTAAAGTATCTTTTTGCCCAAGAGGCAAGTAAGGCCATGTTGAACTCTCTTAAGTTGGAGATCCCTAGACCTCTAAACTCCTTTTTCTGAGAGATCAACCCCCATTTGGCAAGATGATATCTATGCTCATCTCCCTGGTCACCCCAGAAGAAATGCGCCATCTGAGAAGTGATAGCATTTATAGCCCATTTAGGAAATTTAATCACAGACATCAAATACATTGGAATGCTAGTAATACATGCTTTAAGCAGCACAAGTTTGGCCTCATAACTGAGTAATCTCCCTTTCCAGCCGCAGATTCTTTTGATGATCTTATCTATAATGTATTGTATATCCTCTCTTCTAAGTTTAAGGTAGTGGAGGGGAACCCCCAAGTATTTAAGAGGGAAATCCCCCAATTTACAGCATAAAATTTGGGATAGCATTTTAGCCTCGTCAATATTCACATTAATGGGTACCACTTCACACTTATCATAATTGATTTTTAACCCAGATAGGTTCTCAAAACAGGCAAGCAACCACTTTAAGTTTTTCATATATTCAGTCTTAGGGTTGAGGAATAAAATCGTGTCGTCTGCATACTGTAAACAGATAAGACCACGTGGGATAATGTGTGGAACAATCCCAACTATTATATTATTACTAACTGCCTTCGTCAGCATCTGGGAGAAAACATCTGCCACTAGATTGAAAAGCATAGGGGAGCCAGGGTCACCTTGTTTCAGCCCTTTTCCCCCCACAAAGTAAGGGCCTAGAACATCATTGATTTTGACACAAAAAGAGCTTTGTTTAAGGATCGATAGGTTCCACAGAATCCACTTAGGGCCAAAACCCCTGGAAGTTAAGATCTCCACTAGGAAATCCCAGTTGACACGATCATACGCTTTTTCGTAATCTAACTTGAGAACAATCCCAGGGTCTTTAGATTTATGAATTTCGTGGATAGCCTCATGGGCAGTCACAACGCTCTCAAGTATAAATCTACCTCTTACAAAAGCAGACTGGCATGGAGCAAGTAGCCTATGTCCAATAGGGGAAACCCTATTCGTCATAGCCTTGCTAAAGATCTTCATAGAGCAGTTGCTTAGACAAATAGGTCGATTTTTTTTCATATTCTTGGCATCTGGTTCTTCAGGGATAAGAGTGACTATAGAATAGTTTAACCTCTGGATATCCAGAGACCCTTTCTCAAAATCCCTCACAAGCGCCATAAAGTCCCCTTTGATTATTTCCCAAAATTGTTGGTAAAAAATAAAGGACAGACCATCAGGTCCAGGGGCCCCATTGGCGTATGAGCCCATAACAGCTGCCTTAATTTCTTCTTCTGAAAAAGGCCTTTCTAAAATCTCGTTTTCAGCTACAGTCACTCGCTCCTCTTCAGACCAAAAATGATCATCCAGGTGTATGTTAGGTTTAGGCTCAAACCCAAAAAGGTTTTTATAAAAATTAGTTGCTACTTCCAGCATATCTTTGGTAGAATACATAGGGCCATCAGGGCCTTCTAAGATGGATAACTGATTCTTCCTTCTTCTTTGGTTAGCCACAGCATGGAAATAGGCCGTATTCCTGTCTCCCTCTCTAATTCTCCTATCTCTAGATCTCTGCCACATGGAATTAGCCATGCTATTTTGAGAAGACATGATTGCTTTGATTAGTATGCTTGAAGTATTATTATTTTTATGTCAATATGAACTTTTGTCTTGAATCTTTCGAATCTGAATATTCATACCACGATTAAGAAGATTTACATTGAAATTACGCCAATGTATCACTCCGCATCAAAAGTTCCTTTTTATCATTTACCTACTCGAGGATGAGCAGGAATTAAACTTGGGGATGCTTGATATGTCTCCAACGTATCTATAATTTTTGATTGCTCCATGCTGCTTTATCTACTGTTTTAGGCAATATTGGGCTTTATTATCCACTTTTATATTATTTTTGGGACTAACCTATTAACCGGAGGCCCAACCCAGATTTGCTGTTTTATGCCTATTTCAGTGTTTCGAGGAAAAGGAATATCAAACGGAGTCAAAACGGAACGAAATCAACTAGAGAAGTTATTTTTGGAAGGAAAGCAACCCAGGGAACTTGGAGTGCACGTCAGGGGAGATACGGGCTACCCATGAGGGTGGGGGCGCCCCCCTGGGCGCGCCCCCTGCCTCGTGGGGCCCCCGTAGCTCCTTCGATGTACCCCTTGCACCCATATATACCTACGTACCCTAAAACTTCCAGAACAGAAGATAGATCGGGAGTTCCGCCGTCGCAAGCCTCTGTAGCCACCAAAAACCTCTCGGGAGCCTGTTCCGGCACCCTGCCGAAGGGGGATCCCACCACCGGTGGCCATCTTCATCATCTCGGCGCTATCCATGACGAGGAGGGAGTAGTTTACCCTCGGGGCTGAGGGTATGTACCAGTAGCTATGTGTTTGATCTCTCTCTCTCTCTCTCGTGTTCTCTCTCGTGTTCCCTCTATGGCACGATCTTGATGTATCCCGAGCTTTGCTATTGTAGTTGGATCTTATGATGTTTCTCCCCCTCTACTCTCTTGTGATGAATTGGGTTTCCCCTTTGAAGTTATCTTATCGGATTGAGTCTTTTATGAGAACACTTGATGTATGTCTTGCCGTGATTATCTGTGGTGACAATGGGATATCATGTGCCACTTGATGTATGTTTTGGTGATCAACTTGCGGGTTTCGTGACATTGGGAACCTATGCATAGGGGTTGGCACACGTTCTTGACTCTCCGGTAGAAACTTTGGGGCACTCTTTGAAGTACTTTTATGTTGGTTGGATGAATCAGAGATTGTGTGATGCATATCGTATAATCATGCCCACGCATACTTGAGGTGACAATGGAGTATCTAGGTGACATTAGGGTTTTGATTGATTTGTGTCTTAAGGTGTTATTCTAGTACGAACTCTTTTATAGATCGATTCGAAAGAATAACTTTGAGGTAGTTTCGTACCCTACCATAATCTCTACGTTTGTTCTCCGCTATTAGTGGCTTTGGAGTGACTCTTTGTTGCATGTTGAGGGCTTGTTATATGATCTACCTATGTTATTATTGTTGAGAGAACTTGCACTAGTGAAAGTATGAACCCTAGGCCTTGTTTCCTATCATTGCAATACGGTTTATGCTCACTTTTACCACTTGTTACCTTGCTGTTTTTATAATTTCAGATTACAAAAACCCATTTCTACTATCTCTTTTGCACTTGTATCACCATCTCTTCGCCGAACTAGTGCACCTATACAATTTACCATTGTATTGGGTGTGTTGGGGACACAAGAGACTCTTTGCTATTTGGTTGCAGGGTTGTTTGAGAGAGACCATCTTCATCCTAAGCCTCCTACAGATTGATAAACCTTAGGTCATCCACTTGAGGGAAATTTGCTATTGTCGTACAAACCTGTGCACTTGCAGGCCCAACATCGTCTACAAGAAGAAGGTTGTGTAGTAGACATCAGGGTGACACAGAACTAGCTCCAGTTCATTAATGTAATGTAGGCATGTATTCCGAATATAGTCATACATGCTTATGGAAAAGAACTTGCATGACATCTTTTGTCCTACCCTCCCGTGGCAGCGGGGTCCTATTGGAAACTATGGGATATTAAGGCCTCCTTTTAATAGAGTACTAGACCAAAGCATTAACACTTAGTGAATACATGAACTCCTCAAACTACGGTCGTCACCGGGAGTGGTCCCGATTATTGTCACATCGGGGTTACCGGATCATAACACATAGTAGGTGACTATTGACTTGCAAGATAGGATCAAGAACTCACATATATTCATGAAAACATAATAGGTTCAGATCTGGAATCATGGCACTCGGGCCCTAGTGACAAGCATTAAGCATAGCAAAGTCATCGCAACATCAATCTCAGAACACAATGGATACTAGGGATCAAACCCTAACAAAACTTACTCGGTTACATGGTAAATCTCATCCAACCCATCACCGTCCAGCAAGCCTACGATGGAATTACTCACGCACGGCGGTGAGCATCATGAAATTGGTGATGGAGGATGGTTGATGATGATGGCGACGACGGATTCCCCTCTCCGGAGCCCCGAACGGACTCCAGATCAGTCCTACCGAGAGAGATTTGGGCTTGGCGGCGGGTCCGTATCGTAAAACGCGATGAATCCTTCTCTCTGATTTTTTTCGTCCCGAACGTGAATATATAGAGTTGGAGTTGAGGTCGGTGGAGAACCAGGGGGCCCACGAGGCAGGGGGCGCGCCCAGGGGGGTAGGCGCACCCCACCCTCGTGGACAGGATGTGGGCCCCCTGGCCTTGATTCTTCCGCCAGTATTTTTTATTAATTGCAAAAATATTCTTCGTGGAGTTTCAGGTCATTCCGAGAACTTTTATTCCTGCACAAAAATAACACCATGGAAATTCTGCTGAAAACAACGTCAGTCCGGGTTAGTTCCATTCAAATCATGCAAGTTAGAGTCCAAAACAAGGGCAAAAGTGTTTGGAAAAGTAGATACGATGGAGACGTATCAACTCCCCCAAGCTTAAACTTTTGCTTGTCCTCAAGCAATTCAGTTAACAAACTGAAAGTGGTAAAGAAAAACTTTTACAAACTCTGTTTGCTCTTGTTGTTGCAAATATGTAAAGCCAACATTCAGGTTTTCAGCAAAGATTATGAACTAACCATATCCACAATAACACTTAGGTCTCATGTTTACTCATATCAATGGCATAATCAACTAGTGAGCAATAATAATAAATCTTAGATGACAACACTTTATCAAAACAATCATAATATGATATAACAAGATGGTATCTCGCTAGACCTTTCTGAGACCGCAAAACATAAATGCAGAGCACCTCTGAAGATCAAGGACTGACTAAACATTGTAATTCATGGTAAAAGAGATCCAATCATAGTCATATTCAATATAAATTAATAGTAATGCATGCAAATGACAGCGGTGCTCTCCAACTGGTGCTTTTTAATAAGAGGATGATGACTCAACATAAAAGTAAGGGAAATTCACATTTGTGCCCCCAACTCAAACCCAGTACTCAAATTTACCCCTAACTTTTTGATGTGCTCAAATTTACCCCTAAAAAGAATTTTAAGTCACTACTACATCTTGAGCTTGCGTTGGTTTTCCTCGAAGAGGAGAGGGTGATGCAACAAAGTGTAGCGTAAGTATTTCCCTCAGTTTTGAGAACCAAGGTATCAATCCAGTAGGAGGCTCCTCAAAAGTCCCACACACCTACAGAAACAAAACTGAGAACTCGCAACCAACGCAATAACGGGGTTGTCAATCCCTTCACGACCACTTGCGAAAGTGAGATCTGATAGAGATAGTAAGATAAGATAAATATATTTTTGGTATTTTATAAGATAGATGCAGAAAGTAAAGATGCAAATAAAGATAGATTGAAAGCAAATATGATAAGAGATAGACCCGGGGGCCATAGGTTTCACTAGAGGCTTCTCTCGAGATAGCATAAGTATTACGATGGGTGAATAAATTACTGTCGAGCAATTGATAGAAAAGCGCATAGTTATGAGATTATCTAGGCATGATCATGTATATAGGCATCACGTCCATAACAAGTAGACCGAGTCCTGCCTGCATGTACTATTATTACTCCACACATCGACCGACTCCTGCCTGCATCTAGAGTATTAAGTTCATAAGAACAGAGTAACGCCTTAAGCAAGATGACATGATGTAGAGGGATAAACACATGCAATATGATATAATCCCCATCTTGTTGTCCTTGATGGCAACAATACAATACGTGTCTTGCAACCCTTTCTGTCACTGGGTAACAACACCTCAAGATTGAACCCAAAGTTAAGCACTTCTCACATGGCAAGAAAGATCAATCTAGTAGGCCAAACCAAACTAATAATTCAAAGAGACTTGCAAAGATAACTCAATCATACATAAAAGAATTCAGAGAAGATTAAAATATTATTCATAGATAAACTTGATCATAAACCCACAATTCATCGGATCTCGACAAACACACCGCAAAAAGAGATTACATCGAATAGACCTCCACAAGAGACGAGGAGAACATTGTATTGAGATCCAAAAAGAGAGAAGAAGCCATCTAGCTAATAAATATGGACCCGTAGGTCTGCGGTAAACTACTCACAACTCATCGGAGGGGCAAGGATGTTGATGTAGAAGCCCTCCGTAGTCGATTCCCCCTCTGGTAGAGTGCCGACAGGCTCCAAGATGAGATCTCGCAGATACAGAAGGTTACGGCGGTGGAAATTGTGTTTTTTTGTGGTGCTCCTGGATGTTTTCGGGGTCCGTAGGTATATATAGGAGGAAGAAGTATGTCGGTGGACGCCCGAGGGGCCCACGAGACAGGGGGGCGCGCCCTACAAGGGGGGGGGGGCTATCTCATGGGGCCCTTGGGAGCTTCTTGACTTGCACTCCAAGCTCTCTGGATCAGATTTGTTCTAAAAATCACGCTCCCGAAGGTTTCATTCCGTTTGGACTCCGTTTGATATTCCTTTTCTTCGAAATACTGAAATAGGCAAAAAAAACAGCAATATGGGCTGGGCCTCCGGTTAGTAGGTTAGTCCCAAAAATGATATAAATATGTAAAATAAAGCCCATAAACATCCAAAAGGGGTAATATAATAGCATGGAACAATCAAAAATTATAGATACGTTGGAGACGTATCAAGCATCCCCAAGCTTAATTCCTGCTCGTCCTCGAGTAGGTAAATGATAAAAAGAGAATTTTTGATGTGGAATGCTACCTAGCATAATTCATAATGTAATTTTCTTCATTGTGGCATGAATGTTCAGATCCAAATAAATACAAAATAAAAGTTCATATTGACATAAGAAATAGTAACACTTCAAGCATACTAATCAAAGTAATCATGTCTTCTCAAAATAACATGGCAAAAGAAAGTTCATCCCTACAAAATCATATAGTTAGGCTATGCTTCATTTTCGTCACACAAAGATGTTCCCAACTTCTATACCCTCGATGACAAGCCAAGCAATTGTTTCATACTTAAGTAATCTCAAACTTTTTCAACCTTCACACAATACATGAGTGTGAGCCATGGATATAGCACTATGGGTTGAATAGAATATGATGATGGGGATTGTGTGGAGAAGACAAAAAAGGAGAAAGTCTCACATTGACGAGGATAATCAACGGGCTATGGAGATGCCCATCAATTGGTGTCAACATGAGGAGTAGGGATTGCCATGCAACGGATGCACTAGAGCTACAAATGTATGCTCAACAAAGGAAAACTAGTGGGTGTGCATCCAACTTGCTTGCTCATGAAGACCTAGGGCATTTGAGGAAGCCCATCGTAGGAATATACAAGCCAAGTTCTATAATGAAAAATTCCCACTAGTATGAAAAAGACAACGTATGAGACTCACTAAATGAAAAACATGGTGCTACTTTGAAGCACAAAATATGAGACTCACTACATAAAGAACAAGGTGCTACTTTGAAGCACAAGTGTGGAAAAAGAGATAGTAACATTGCCCTTTTTATTTATTTATTTCTTTTTTCTTTTTTCTTTTGGGCCTTTCTTTTTTTGGCCTTTCTTTTTTTTCTTTGGGCAATGTTCTAATAATGATGATCATCACACTTCTATTGATTACAACATAAGAATTACAACTCGAAACTAGAATAAGATATGACTCTATATGAATGCCTCCGGTGGTGTACCGAGATGGTGCAATGAATCAAGAGTGACATGTATGAAAAATAATGCATGGTGGCTTTGCCACAAATACAATGTCAACTACATGATCATGCAATGGCAATATGACAAAAGTAAAGTATGTCATGAATGAAGAATGGAACGGTGGAAAGTTGCATGGCAATATATCTCGGAATGGCTATGGAAATGCCATAATAGGTAGGTATGGTGACTGTTTTGAGGAAGATATAGGGAGGTTTATGTGTGATAGAGTGTATCGTATCACGGGGTTTGGATGCACCGGCGGAGTTTGCACCAACTCTCAAGGTGAGAAAGGGCAATGCACGGTACCGAAGAGGCTAGCAAAGGCGGAAAGGTAAAAGTGCGTATAATCCATGGACTCAACATTAGTCAAAAGAACTCATACTTATTGCAAAAATTTAGAAGTCATCAAAAATCAAGTACTACGCGCATGCTCCTAGGGGGATAGATTGGTAGGAAAAGACCATCGCTCGTCCCCGACCACCACTCATAAGGATGCACAAGCCAAGTACACTTCATGTTTCAAATTTGTTACACAACTCTAACCATACGTGCATGCTAAGGGACTTGCTAACTTCAACACAAGCATTCTTTGAATTCATAATCACCCAACTAGCATGACTTTAATATCACTACCTCCATATCTCAAAACAATTATCAAGTATCAAGTTGATCATAGCATCCAATTCACTTCCTATGATAGTTTTTATTATACCCAACTTGGATGCTCATCATTCTAGGACCAACTTTATGATAATAGAAAATACCATGCTGTTCTAAAAGACTCTCAAAATAATATAAGTGAAGCATGAGAGACTAGCAATTTCTTCAAAATTAAGACACCACCGTGCTCTAAAAGATATAAGTGAAGCACTAGAGCAAAAACTATCAAGTTCAAAAGATATAAGTGAAGCACATAGAGTATTCTAGCAAATTCTAATCAAATAGGCTTCTCCCAAAAGGTGTGTACAGCAAGGATGATTGTGGTAAAATAAAAGCAAAGACTAATATAATACATGACGCTCCAAGCAAAACACATATCATGTGGCGAATAAAAATATTAGCTCCAAGTAAAGTTACCAATGAACGAAGACGAAAGAGGGGATGCCTTCCCGGGGCATCCCCAAGCTTAGGATTTGGCTATTCTTGAATATCTTGGGGTGCCATGGGCATCCCCAAGCTTAGGCTCTTGCCACCCTTTATTCCATAGTCCATAAAAGCTTTACCCAAAACTTGAAAACTTCACAACACAAAACTCAACAGGAAATCTTATAAGCTCCGTTAGTGAAAGAAAACAAAACCACCACATAAGGTACTGCAATGAACTCATTCTTTATTTAGTTTGGTGTTAAACCTACTGTATTACAACTTCTTTATGGTTCATAGACTGAATTACTAGCCATAGATGCATTGAAATAAGCAAACAACACACGAAAAAACAGAATTTGTCAAAAACAGAATAGTCGGTAGAAATCTGTAACTAACGCAAATTTCTGGAACTCTAAAAATCCTACCAAAATAGGAAGTCCTGGAAAATTTGTCTATTGAACATCATCAAAAAGAATCAACGCAAAATCATTTTCCTGTGATTTAACAAAATTATATTCGTGCGCGCAAAGTTTCTGTTTTTCAGCAGTATCAAATCAACTATCGTCGTAGGTTATCCTATAGGTTCTACTTGGCACAAACACTAATTAAAAGATAAAAACACATCTAAACAGAAGGTAGATGCAAGATTTATTCCTAAACAGTAGCAAAAACAAAAAACATAAAGAAAAATTGGGTTGCCTCCCAACTAGCGCTATCGTTTAACGCCCCTAGCTAGGCATAAAAGCGAAGATAGATTTAACTAGTGCCATCTTTGGCACTAGATTCATAAGTAGCACGCATGATAGATTCATAAGGTAATTTAACTTTCTTTCTTGGAAAGTGCTCCATGCCTTTCTTTAATGGAAATTGGAATCTAATATTCCCTTCCTTCATATCAATAATCGCGCCAATCGTTCTAAGGAAAGGGCTACCAAGAATAATAGGGCAAGAAAGATTGCAATCTATATCAAGAACAATAAAATCTACGGGCACCAAGTTTCTATTTGCAACAATAAGAACATCATTGATCCTTCCCATAGGCTTTTTAATGGTGGAATCCGCAAGGTGCAAATTTAAAGAGCAATCATCAAGATCATGGAAACCTAGAATATCACATAAAGTTTTCGGAATCGTGGAAACACTAGCACCCAAATCACACAAAGCAAAACACTCATAATATTTAATTCTAATCTTTATAGTAGGTTCCCACTCATCATTAAGTTTTCTAGGTATAGAAACTGCCAAATTAAGTTTTTCATCATAAGATTGTAACAAGGCATCAACGATATGTTTGGTAAAAGCTTTATTTTGACTATAAGCATGAGGAGAATTAACAACGGATTGCAACAAGGAAATACAACCTTTTAAAGAGCAATTATCATAATCAAATTCCTTGAAATCCGAGATAGTAGGTTCAATATTATTAGAAGTTGAGGATTCTCCAATCTCTCTTTTACCAACTTTAACATCAAGATCTAAAGATTCCGAATTTTTGGGACGCCTTCTAGGCAAAGTTGATTCATCATCACTCCCATAATCATCAAAATTCATATCGCGAAACATAGATCTAATCGGAGACGCATTAATAACTTTAAGATCCTCATCATTATTTTCATGTAAACTAGAAGAACACGCTTTTATAAAGCTTTCTTTTTTAGCACGCAATCTAGCGGTTCTTTCCTTGCACTCGTCAATGGAAATTCTCATTACTTTGAGAGACTCATTGATATCATGCTTAGGAGAAGAAGATCCAAGTTTAAGAGAATTAACATCAAGCGGAAGTCTATCAACGTCCCTAGCCAAATCATCAACTTTGAGCAATTTTTCTTCAAGCAAAGCATTAAAATTCTTTTGAGAAATCATAAATTCTTTCACACTATTCTCAAAATCAGAGGGCATCTTATTAAAATTACCATAAGAATTATTGTAGGAATTTCCATAATTATTAGAGGGATTACTAGGGAACGGTCTAGTATTAAAATTTCCTCTATAAGCATTGTTTCCAAAACTATTCCTACCAACAAAATTCACATCCATAGATTCATTATTATTCTCAATCAAGGAAGACAAAGGCATATCATTGGGATCAAGGGGAGTATTTTTAGTAGCAAACATCTTCATAAGTTCATCCATCTTTCCACTCAAAACATTGATTTCTTCTATAGCATGCACTTTTTTACTAGAAGATCTTTCGGTGTGCCATTGAGAATAATTAGCCATAATATTATCAAGCAATTTTGTAGCATCTCCTAACGTAATTTCCATAAACGTGCCTCCCGCGGCCGAATCTAAGAGATTTCTAGAAGCAAAGTTCAAATCAGCATACATTTTTTGTATGATCATCCATAAATTCAAACCATGAGTAGGGCAATTGCGAAGCATCAATTTTATTCTTTCCCAAGATTGGGAAACATGCTCATGATCAAGTTGTTTAAAATTCATAATATCGTTCCTAAGAGTGATGATCTTAGCGGGAGGAAAATACTTAGAGATAAAAGCATCTTTGCACTTGTTCCAAGAATCAATACTATTTTTGGGCAAAGATGAAAACCAAATTTTAGCACGATCTCTAAGTGAAAACGAAAATAACTTCAATTTGACAATATTGTTATCTGTATCTTTCTTCTTTTGCATATCACACAAATCAACAAAATTGTTTAGATGAGTAGCGACATCTTCACTAGGAAGGCCGGCAAATTGATCTTTCATAACAAGATTCAGCAAAGCAGCTTTGATTTCACAAGACTCAACATCATTAAGAGGAGCAATCGGAGTACTAAGGAAATCATTATTATTGGTATTAGAGAAGTCACACAACTTGGTATTATCTTGTGCCATGGCAACAAGTAATCCAACACACAAGCAAACAGAAAAACGGCAAGCGAAAAGAGAGGAGGAGATTGGGAAAGAGAGGGCGAATAAAACGGCAAGGGTGAAGTGGGGGAGAGGAAAACGAGAGGCAAATAATGTAAATGCGTGGGAGATGGGTTTGTGATGGGTACTTGGTATGTCTTGACTTGAGCGAAGACCTCCCCGGCAACGGTGCCAGAAATCCTTCTTGCTACGTCTTGAGATTGCGTTGGTTTTCCTCGAAGAGGAGAGGGTGATGCAGCAAAGTGTAGCGTAAGTATTTCCCTCAGTTTTGAGAACCAAGGTATCAATCCAGTAGGAGGCTCCTCAAAAGTCCCACGCACCTACACAAACAAACCGAGAACTCGCAACCAACGCAATAAAGGGGTTGTCAATCCCTTCACAGCCACTTGCAAAAGTGAGATCTGATAGAGATAGTAAGATAAGATAAATATATTTTTGGTATTTTATAAGATAGATGCAAAAAGTAAAGATGCAAATAAAGATAGATTGAAAGCAAATATCATAAGAGATAGACCCGGGGGCCATAGGTTTCACTAGAGGATTCTCTCGAGATAGCATAAGTATTACGGTGGGTGAACAAATTACTGTCGAGCAATTGATAGAAAAGCGCATAGTTATGAGATTATCTAGGCATGACCATGTATATAGGCATCACGTCCATAACAAGTAGACCGACTCCTGCCTGCATCTACTACTATTACTCCACACATCGACCGACTACTGCCTGCATCTAGAGTATTAAGTTCATAAGAATAGAGTAACGCCTTAAGCAAGATGACATGATGTAGAGGGATAAACACATGCAATATGATATAAACCCCATCTTGTTATCCTCGATGGCAACAATACAATACGTGCCTTGCAACCGTTTCTGTCACTGGGTAAGAACACCGCAAGATTGAACCCAAAGCTAAGCACTTCTCCCATGGCAAGAAAGATCAATCTAGTAGGCCAAACCAAACTGATAATTCGAAGAGACTTACAAAGATAACTCAATCATACATAAAAGAATTCAGAGAAGATTAAAATATTATTCATAGATAAACTTGATCATAAACCCACAATTCATCGGATCTCGACAAACACACCACAAAAAGAGATTACATCGAATAGATCTCCACAAGAGAGGGGGAGAACATTGTATTGAGATCCAAAAAGAGAGAAGAAGCCATCTAGCTAATAACTATGGACCCGCAGGTCTATGGTAAACTACTCACAACTCATCGGAGGGGCAAGGATGTTGATTAGAAGCCCTCCGTGATCGATTCCCCCTCCGACAGAGTGCCGACGAAGGCTCCAAGATGAGATCTCGCGGATACAGAAGGTTACGGCGGTGGAAATTGTGTTTTGTGGTGCTCCTGGATGTTTTTGGGGTCCGTAGGTATATATAGGAGGAAGAAGTACGTCGGTGGACGCCCGAGGGGCCCACGAGACAGGGGGGCGCGGCCCCCTATCTTGTGGGGCCCTCGGGAGCTTCTTGACTTGCACTCCAAGCTCTCTAGATCAGATTTGTTCCAAAAATCATGCTCCCGAAGGTTTCATTCCGTTTGGACTCCGTTTGATATTCCTTTTCTTAGAAATACTGAAATAGGAAAAAAACAACAATATGGGCTGGGCCTCCGGTTAGTAGGTTAGTCCCAAAAATGATATAAATATGTAAAATAAAGCCCATAAACATCCAAAAGGGGTAATATAATAGCATGGAACAATCAAAAATTATAGATACGTTCAAGACGTATCAGTTAGAGGAATGCCCTTCCAGCTGGTCAAAGTTGTTTGACCAAAACTTTGAAAATTCATAACAAATTCATATGAACTTAGAAGAATGCAAAATAAGATATCAAAATGCTCATAAAAACAACACCTATATGCACATGTCATTTGCGTTCATGACAAAAGCACTCTTTAAAGCTTTTTAGGGTTTATAACATTAAAAAACAATTTAGGGTGAATTCAAATAAATGCACATGTAGGTGAGGAACGTAAATTACATGCGCGTATAGGTGATGTTTTTATAAACATTTTGATATCTTATTTGCATTTTTCTGACTTCGCATGAATTTGTTATGAATTTTCAAAGTTTTGGTCAAACAACTTTGACCAGATGGAAGGGCATTCCTGTGACTTAAAATGCTTTTTAGGGGCAAATTTGAGCACATCAAAATTTAGGGGTAAATCTGAGAGTGGGCGCAAATTAGGGGCATAAATGTAAATGTCCCTAAAAGTAAATGGATAGGCCCTTCGGAGAGGGAAGCAGGGATTTTTAGAGGTGTTAGAGCTCGATTTTGAAATAGAGATAAATAATATTTTGGGTGGCATACTTTCATTGTCAACATAACAACCAAGAGATCTCGATATCTTCCATGCTACACACATTATAGGCAGTTCCAAAACAGAATGGTAAAGTTTATACTCCCCCACCACCAACAAGCATCAATCCATGGCTTGCCCGAAACAACGGGTGCCTCCAACTAACAACAATCCTGGGGGAGTTTTGTTTGCAATTACTTTGATTTGATTTTGAGCATGGGACTGGGCATCCCGGTTACCGTCCATTTTCTCGTGAGTGAGGAGCGGAGTCCACCCCTCTTGAGAATAACCCACCTAGCATGGAAGATATAGACGACCCTAGTTGATACATGAGCTATTCGAGCATACAAACAGAATTTCATTTGAAGGTTTAGAGTTTGGCACATACAAATTTACTTGAAACGGCGGGTAGATACCACATATAGGAAGGTATGGTCGACTCATATGGAATAACTATGGGGTTTATGGAAGTGGATGCACAAGTAGTATTCCCGCTTAGTACAAGTGAAGGCTAGAAAGAGACTGGGAAGCGACAACTAGAGAGCGACAACAGTCATGAACATGCATTAAAATTAATAGACATTGAGTGTTGAGTAGGATATAATCCACCATGAACATAAATATCGTGGAGGCTATGTTGATTTTGTTTCAACTACATGCGTGAATATGTGCCAAGTCAAGCCACTCGAATCATTCAAAGGAGGATACCACCCTATCATACCACATCACAACCATTTTAATAGCATGTTGGCACGCAAGGTAAACCATTATAAACTCCTAGCTAATTAAGCATGGCATAAGCAACTATAATCTCTAATTGTCATCGCAAACATGTTTATTCATAATAAGCTGAATCAAGAACGATGAACTAATCATATTTACAAAAACAAGATAGGTCGAGTTCATACCAGCTTTTCTCGTCTCAATCAGTCCATCATATATCGTCATTATTGCCTTTCACTTGCACGACCGAATGGTGTGGATAATAATAATAGTGCATGTGCATTGGACTAAGCTGGAATCGGCAAGCATTCAATTCAAGGGAGAAGACAAGGTAATATGGGCTCTTGGTTAAATCAGTAATAATGCATATGAGAGCCACTCAAGATTTTCATCATGGTCTTCTCCTCTCGACCCCAAAGAAAAGAAAAGAAATAAAACTATTTACACGGGAAAGATCCCAACAAGCAAAAGAAGAACGAGAAATCTTTTTGGGTTTTCTTCTAAATTACTACTATTACATGCATGGAAAGTAGACTAGCTAAAAGTTGTGACTAATTTTTTTTGGTTTGGTTTTACTTAAGGTTTTTCAAACACACAAGAAAAAGACTTAGAAAAGAAAATAAACTAGCATGGATAGTACAGTGAAAAAGTATGAGCACCGACAACTAGCATGAGTGTGTGAACATGAATGTAATGTCGGTGAGAAATACGTACCCCCCCCCAGCTTAGGCTTTTGGCCTAAGTTGGTCTAAACCCACGGAGCAAAACTCCCTTCTCCGGTGTGCGGAGGAGTGTCATCTGGGTGCCACTGGTTGGCGATCTCCTCCGGATCCCACAGATAAACGGACTGTCGATAAAGATCAAGTGGTGGTTCCGGCTCAGGTTCTGGAGCTGGTATCAGGCTCCGGTATGTGTAAATGGCCTCCGGAAAGATGAGGGACGTGCCTGAAAATATGTTAAACAAAGAGGGTGCAGACAAGATAATAGTCTCACAGTGAGTTTTATTAAATATCAACTTATACTTAAGCTTCATCTTCTTATTTTTAACAATAAATTCATGTGCTACCATACTCCTATAATCTAGAAAAATAGGGGGCAACAACTTTTCCTCTTTCTCATAATGCCTAATAGGTATCCTAAAATGTTTAGCAAGGCGTGAAGCAAAGATGCCTCCAAAGATGGGGCCCTTTGTACGGTTCAAACTTAATCGCTTAGCAATAACGGCGCCTAACTGAAAGTTGTATCACGAAACAAAGCATGGCGCAAAATAACAATATCAGGGGCACTAATATTTCCACTGTTCCCGCGACCAATTAAACATCTACTAGAAAATATTGCAAAGTAACGTAGAACAGAAAAGTGTATGCTAGTAATTCTTGCATCGAAAACTTTCCTTGTTTCCCCTACAGCAATCATATCAATAAATCCATCCACTTCACTACGATGTGGTTCCTCTATGCTGCCCACAAAGGGTATCTTGCAAACCCCACAAAAATCATATAGTGACATCTCCTTAACCTCATCATATAAATGAAACTCCACTAAAGGTGGTGATTTCCTAGCATGAAAGTAAAAAATTTGCACAAAAATATTAGTGAGTAGGAGATACTGATCGAGATGGTCGTGGAGGAAGTTAGTGAGGCCTGCATTCTCAGCCAATTAATAAAAATCATCATGAATCCCGGCTGCTCTCAAGAACTCATCACAAGGCCATTCACACGGTCGAACTTCCGTGGTGCGAGGGAGATTATATTTGGGCTTTTTATCCTCTTCACTTTGCTTATCCTTCAAGCTTCGGCTCGAAGAGCCCCTCAAAAATATCTTCATTATTTTCTGAAAAATTCTAAAAATTTTAGTAACTCAAAATAAAAGTGAACCAAACCCAACAAAATTGATAACTACTCCCACAAGTGCCTAGAGGCTATATCATGCATTAGAACTACTTGGGACCAAATAAATTTGACATGCAAGCTCAAGAACAGGGTCACCTTGGCAGCAAAAATTTGAAATGAATAAAGCACTAGAACAAAAACTAGTTGGACCATTGGAGGAGTCACATGCCGAAGAACGATCCCCGAAAGCAGTTTTGTGAGTGGGGCTTTGAGCAAGGAGATCGAAAATGGTAGCAATATGAGCTAGAACTCGTGCTTGAGCTAGTTGGTGATTTTTTTGGGGGGAAGAAGGAGTGTGTGGGTGCAGGAATAAGTGGAGGGGGGGCCACCAGGGGCCCACGAGGCAGGGGGCGCGCCCCAGGGGGGTGGGCGCACCCTGGACCCTCGTGGCCAGGTGGTTGCCCCCCCCCCGGCGTGTTCTCAGTGCGAATAATTCTTAAATATTCTAGAAAAATCATATTTCATTTTCAGGACATTTGGAGAACTTTTATTTTCAGGGTATTTTTTATTGCAAGGATAATTCAGAAAACAGACAGGAAATACTATTTTTGCTTTATTTAATATAAATAACAGAAAGTAAAAGGAGGGTACAGAAGGTTGTGCTTTCTAACTTCATCCATCTCATGCTCATCAAAAGGAATCCACTAACAAGGTTGATCAAGTCTTGTTAACAAACTCTTTTCGAATAACATTGAACCGAAGAAATTTCGAATAACACTAGGTTACCTCAACGGGGATATGTACATCCCCAATAATAAGAATATCATATTTCTTCTTGACAGTAGAAAGAGGAAATTCAAAACCTCCAATAATAATTGATGGAATTTTTCCAATAGAATTATTACTGTGGACTTGAGGTTGTTTCCTCTGAAAGTGTACCGTATGCTCACTACCATTAACATGAAAAGTGACATTGCCTTTATTGCAATCAATAACAGCCCCTGCAGTATTCAAAAAGGTTCTACCAAGGATAATCGACATACTATCATACTCGGGAATATCAAGAATAACAAAGTCTGTTAAAATAGTAATGTTTGCAACCACAACAGGCACATCCTCACAAATACCGACAGGTATATCAGTTGATTTATCAGCCATTTGCAAAGACATTTCAGTAGGTGTCAACTTACTCAAATCAAGTCTACGATATAAAGAGAGAGGCATAACAATAACACCGGCTCCAAGATCACATAAAGCAATTCTAACATAGTTTCTTTTAATGGAGCATGGTATAGTTGGTACTCCTAGATCTCCAAGTTTCTTAGGTATTCCACCCTTAAAAGTATAATTAGCAAGCATGGTGGAAATTTCAGCTTCCGGTATCTTTCTTTTACTTGTAACAATATCTTTCATATACTTAGCATAAGGATTCATTTTAAGCATATCAGTAAAACGCATACGTAAAAAGATAGGTCCAATCATTTCAGCAAAGCGCTCAAAATCCTCATCATCATTTTTTTGGATGGTTTAGGAGGAAAAGGCATGGGTTTCTGAACCCATGGTTCTCTTTTCGTTACCGTGCTTCCTAGCAACAAAGTCTCTCTTATCATAATGTTGATTCTTTGATTGTGGGTTATCAAGATCAATAGCAGGTTCAACCTCTACATCATTATTATTGCTAGGTTGAGCATCAACATGAACATCATCATTAAAATCATCATTGGGTTCATGTTCATTACCAGATTGTGTTTCAACATCAGAAATAGAAATATCATTGGGATTCTTAGGTGTGTCAACAACAAGTTCACTAGAAGCAGGCAAAGTCCTATCATTTTTATTTTTCTTCTTTTTAGAAGGACTAGGTGCATCAACATTATTTCTCTGAGAATCTTGCTCAATTATCTCAGGGTGGCCCTCAGGATACAAAGGTTCCTGGGTCATTCTACCACCCCTAGTCACAACTCTAACATCATTATCATTTTTCTTATTATTTAATTCATTGAGCAAATCATTTTGAGCTTTAAGCACTTGTTCTACTTGAGTGGTAACCATAGAAGCATGTTTACTAATAAGTTTAAGTTCACCTTTAACTCTAGACATATAATCACTCAAGTGTTCAATCATATAAGTATTGCGTTTCAATTGTCTACCAACATAAGCACTAAAGTTTTCTTGTTTAACAATAAAATTATCAAACTCGTCCAAGCATTGACTAGCAGACTTATAATGAGGAATATCACCTTCATCAAATCTATAGAGAGAATTTACCTTTACTACGTGTGTCGGGTTATCAAGACCATGTATTTCTTCATTAGGCGGTAAATTCTTAACATCTTCAGCTTTAATACCCTTTTCTTTCATAGATTTCTTTGCCTCTTGCATATCTTCATGACTGAGAAATAGAATACCCCTTTTCTTCGGAGTTGGCTTAGGAGTTGGTTCAAGAAGTGTCCAATTGTTTTCATTAGTCAACATATTATTCAATAACAATTCAGCTTGATCAACAATTCTTTCCCTGAAAACACAACCAACACAACTATCCAGGTGGTCTTTGGAAGCATCGGTTCGTCCACTATAAAAGATATCAAGTATTTCATTTTTCTTGAGAGGATGATCAGGCAAAGCACTAAATAATTGGAGAAGCCTCCCCCAAGCTTGTGGGAGACTCTCTTATTCAATTTGCACAAAATTATATATTTCCCTTAAAGTAGCTGTTTCTTATGAGATGGGAAATATTTAGCAGAGAAGTAATAAATCATATCCTGGGGACTACGCACACAACCAGGATCAAGAGAATTAAACCAAGTTTTAGCATCACCCTTTAATGAGAACGGAAATAATTTAAGGATACAGTAGTAACGAGTTTTCTCATCATTAGTGAATAGGGTGGCTATATCATTTAACTTAGTAAGATGTGCCACAGCAGTTTCAGATTCATAGCCATAAAAAGGATCAGATTTAATCAAAGTAATTATCTCAGGATCGACAGAGAAATCATAATCCTTATCAGTATACAGATAGGTGAAGTAGCAAAAGCAAGGCCATATTTCATTCTAGCATTCAGAGACTTTTCTTTCAGCTTAGCTAATAATTTCTTAAGATCAGATCTATCATTGCAAGCAAGAAAATATCTAGCAGTTTCTTCATCCATAACATAACCCTCAGGCACAACAGGCAATTCATATCTAGGGGGATAATCTTCATCATCACTTTCATCAATATTATCAGTTTCAATAATTTCATTCTCTCTAGCCCTAGCAAGTTGTTCATCAAGAAATTCACCTAGTGGCACATTATTATCAAGCATAGAAGTAGTTTCATCATAAGTATCATGCATAGCAGAAGTGGCATCATCAATAACATGCGACATATCAGAATTAATAGCAGAAACAGGTTTAGGTGTCGCAAGTTTACTCAAAACATATGGTGAATCAAGTGCAGAGCTAGATGGTAGTTCCTTACCTCCCCTCGTAGTTGAGGGAAAAATATTAGTTCTTTCGTCTTTCAAGTTCCTCATAGTGATCAGCAGATATAAATCCCAAGTGACTCAAAGAATAGAGCTATGCTCCCCGGCAACGGCGCCAGAAAATAGTCTTGATAACCCACAAGTATAGGGGATCGCAACAGTTTTCGAGAGTAGAGTATTCAACCCAAATTTATTGATTTGACACAAGGGGAGCCAAAGAATATTCTCAAGTATTAGCAGTTGAGTTGCCAATTCAACCACCTAGAAAACTTAATATCTGCAACAAAGTATTTAGAAGCAAAGTAATGTGGAAATAACGGTAACGGTAGCAAAAGTAACAGTAGCAGTTTTGTAGTAATTGTAACAGTGGCAACGGCAAAGTAACTAAGCAAGGAGCAATATGTGAAAAGCTCGTAGGCATTGGATCAGTGATGGATAATTATGTCAGATGTGATTCCTCATGCAACAGTTATAACATAGGGTGACACAGAACTAGCTCCAGTTCATCAATGTAATGTAGGCATGTATTCCGAATATAGTCATACGTGCTTATGGAAAAGAACTTGCATGAAATCTTTTGTCCTACCCTCTTGTGGCAGCGGGGTCCTATTGGAAACTAAGGGATATTAAGGCCTCCTTTTAATAGAGTACCAGACCAAAGCATTAACACTTAGTGAATACTTGAACTCCTCAAACTATGGTCATCACCGGGTGTGGTCCCGATTATTGTCACTTCGAGGTTACCGGATCATAACACATAGTAGGTGACTATTGACTTGCAAGATAGGATCAAGAACTCACATATATTCATGAAAACATAATAGGTTCAGATCTAAAATCATGGCACTCGGGCCCTAGTGACAAGCATTAAGCATAGCAAAGTCATAGCAACATCAATCTCGGAGCACGAGGGATACTAGGGATCAACCCTAATAAAGCTAACTCGATTACATGGTAAATCTCATCCAACCCATCACCGTCCAGTAAGCCTACAATGGAATTACTCACGCACGGCGGTGAGCATCATGAAATTGGTGATGGAGGATGGTTGATGATGACGACGATGACGGATTCCCCTCTCAGGAGCCCCGAACGGACTCTAGATCAGCCCTCCCGAGAGAGATTAGGGCTTGGCGGTGGGTCCATATTGTAAAACGCGATGAATCCTTCTCTCTGATTTTTTTGTCCTGAACGTGAATATATAGAGTTGGAGTTAAGGTCGGTGGAGCACCAGGGGGCCCATGAGGTAGGGGGCGCGCCCATGGGGGGTAGGCGCGCCCCACCCTCGTGGACAGGGTGTGGCCCCCTTGGCCTTGATTCTTTCGCCAGTATTTTTTATTAATTCCAAAAATATTCTACGTGGAGTTTCAGGTCATTCCGAGAACTTTTATTTCTGCACAAAAATAATACCATGGCAATTCTGCTGAAAGCAGAGTCAGTCCGGGTTAGTTCCATTCAAATCATGCAAGTTAGAGTCCAAAACAAGGGCAAAAGTGTTTGGAAAAGTAGATACGATGGAGATGTATCAGGGCCCTAGTCCTGGAGTTGCCAGTGGAGGACCCTGCTCGGGGTTTGGACGGATCTGCTCGGCCCCCTAGGCACGTGGGGCAGGATCTGGCCATCATGGAGCCCATGCAGATGGATGTGACCACATCCGGATTGGACCGGTTGGATTTTGAGCGGGCTTCGCTGCTTGAGCTGGTGCCATTCCAGCATAAAGTTGGGTGCAATGCTGGGACTACGCTCTCGTCCAAAGAACTAGTGGCACTGGGTAACATCAAGTCTTTTTGTGTTGTCTTGATCAACAAACTTGCACCCCTCTGCTGAAGGAGATCGAGGGGGCGAGAGGAGTTCGTTCTAGCCAGGACCCATTCATGCCCCGACGAACGACAGGATCGGTTGGAGTGGGTGGATAGAAGAAGATTAAGGCGTCGGCGACAGAAACTGTGCTTCTCAAGACGCTGGGCATTGCCAGCGATGATTTGGCAGTCTCGGATGACGCGCTAGGTCAGCTGCGCTCGGTGTTCGACTCACCACTGCAGGAGACCCAGCTTCGAGCGATTGTGGCTGTTTTTGGCAAGTCGATCCCTATGAACTTGTCGGGCGGTATGGAGTGCATTGAGCCACTTGCGGCATAGAGTTTTGTTGCGGCTCGGGAAGGAGTCACTTCGTTTCCCATGTCGCACACCGCTTGGGAGTTGTTGTATTGGAATGTTCGGGGGCTCAATAGCCCGGCCAAAAAGAAAGCTCTTAGGGAGGTTGTAGATTCGATGCATGTCGTGTTGATTTGTATCCTGGAGACTAAATTGAAGAGTGTGGACCAATTCTCAATAATGCAATGCGTTGGACCATCGTATGATGGCTTTGCTTATCTCCCGGCTGAGGGCACTAGAGGTGGGATTTTTATTGCATGGGACTCCACCAAAGTGGCGGTGTCCAACCTCGTCAATGATTCCAACTTCATCACGGGATACGTCTTGCCTAGGGAAGGATCACCGTGGTGGCTATCGGTGGTCTATGGCCCTCAGGAAGACGTGGATAAGATCATTTTTCTGGAGGAACTCATGGAGAGACGTGCTCTATGCCCATTGCCTTGGCTTGCCATTGGTGACTTTAATCTAATCCTCAACACGGCTAACAAAAGCAACTCGCGGATTGATCGCAGGATGATGGCCAGGTTCAAGAGATTTGTTGACGATCATGTGCTAAAGGAGTTGTTCCTTCATGGATGTTGTTTCACCTGGTGCAATGAGCGGGAAGCCCCAACGCTGAAAAAAATCGACCGCGCATTTGTGTCGGTGGATTGGGAGCTCGAGCATCCGGACTGCCTACTGCAAGCTCTGTCCACAACAACTTCAGATCATTGCCCTCTATTCCTAGCTTTGGGTGAGCACCTACAACCAAGGAGAAGATTCAGGTTTGAGACTTTCTGGGTGAAGTTCGCGGTGCAAGAGGCATGGCAATGTGCGGATGAGATTACAGACCCTTTTCACCGCTTGGACACGTTACTCAGGAACACTGCAAGATTCCTCGCGGCTTGGGGACAAAGGAAAGTGGGAAACATCAAGCTTCAAATCAATGTGGCTAAGTTGGTCATCTTTCGTTTTTGACTGTGCCATGGAATCACAGCCGCTGTCGGTGGAGGAAAGATGACCGAGAGGATCTCTGAAGTAGCTGATGCTCGGGCTGGCCTCGCTCGAACGAACCATTGCTCGTTAGAGATCTAGGATCCGTTGGCTTCAAGAAGGAGATGCCAATACCATGCTATTTCACCTGGTGGCCAATGGAAAAAGAGCAAAGAACTTTATTCCGGCAATCCACGTTGACGGGAAGGTGATCACTGAGCAACAAGGAAAGGAGGAAGCTTTTTACTAGGCATATAAGGAGTTGCTGGATAGGGACACGGTGAGAGAGCATACCCTGGACCTAGATTATCTGGGAATTACCCCTCTAGACCTCTCGAAGCAAGAATTGATCTTTCATGAGGAGGAGATCTGGAAGGTCATCAAAGACATGCCATTGGATAGAGCCCCGGGCCCGGACGGCTTCATAGGCCTTTTCTTCCAATCGGCGTGGAGCATTATCAAAAGGGATGTGATCGCGGCTTTGCACAAGCTATTCCTGGGAAATGGGCAGGGATTTGGGAGACTAAACAAGCACTTATATCTCTAATCCCCAAGTCCTCGGAAGCTTGCCAAGTGAGGGACTTCCGGCCTATCAGTTTGGTTCATAGCATTCCTAAACTTGCTGTCAAACTTCTGGCCAACAGGCTAAGTCCCAGGATGGGAGAGCTGGTGAATGTCAACCAATCCGCATTCATCAAGGGCAGAAATATTCACGACAATTTCCTTCTAGTCAGGCAAATGGCGAGGAAGTTACACAGGAGGAAAGCTAAAGGTGTGCTTTTGAAACTTGACATCTCTAGGGCATTTGATTCTATCTCTTGGTCGTTCCTTTTTGAGGTCCTGCATGCCAAGGGTTTCCCTGAAAGATGGTTGTCTTGGATCACCACTCTTCTCACTTCGGCAAGCTCTAGAGTGGTGGTCAACAGATGTGCCGGTGCTAAGTTCATGCATGCCCAAGGATTACGGCAAGGGGATTCAATCTCTCCCCTTCTGTTTGTCATCGCTATGGACGTGCTGACGAAGATGATCTGCAAAGCACATGAGGAGAATGTCCTGAGCACCATGAATGGGTGCAACCTGATGCAACGGCTTTCGCTTTACGCTGATGATGTGGTGTTGTTCATCAAGCCAAACCAAAATGATCTATGGCTTGTGAGGGACATGCTAAGGCTGTTTGGAAATGCCTCGGGCCTCAAGGTTAACTTTGCCAATTTTGCGGCCATTTTGATTCGTTCGGAGGAGGAAGATGTAACTCTGGTCAAGGAGGCTTTACCTTGGAAGATTGAGAAGTTTCCCTGCAAATACCTAGGACTGCACTTTAGCATCAAGCAGCTCAAAAGGTCGGAGTGGCAGCCTATTGTGGATGCGGCGTTGTAGATTTTGCCAGGCTGGCAACGAGGTCTGGTCACCCATCCTGGGAGACTCATCCCGGTGAACCAGGTTATGCGCGTGAGGCCAACACACCATCTGATCATTGCTGAAGCCCCCAAATGGGTGCTGGAGCGGGTAGACAAGGGTTGCCAGGCCTTTTTCTGGGCCCGGGCTGACGAAATACACGACGACGAGTGTTTGGTGTCATGGAGGAGAGTTTGTCGCCGCAAGCAACTAGGAGGGCTGGGCGTCGTTGATCTATACAAGCAAGGCCTAGCCTTGAGGCTCAGGTGGGAATGGCTCAAACGCACTGATGCTGACCGGCCTTGGCAAGGCTTAAACCTCACACCAGACAAGGATGTGGTTGCTGCTTTTGGAAGCTTGGTTAAGTGGCAGTTAAGAGACGGAGAAAGCATCAAGTTTTGGACGGGTAGATGGATCTTTGGGTACAGACCAGTGGACATCGCCCCCAATCTAGTGGCTATGGTCAGAACCCAAGTTGCCAACAGAAGATCTGCCAAGGAGGGGCTCCAGCTTCACGCTTGGACAAATGATGTAGTGGGAGAGCTCAACACCGAGGGCCTCGCACAATTCGTTCGTCTCTGGGATGCACTGATCCAAATCAGCCTAACCCCAGGCGAGGAGGACAAGGCCATCTGGCCCTGGAATGCCGAGGGAACATACACGGCAGCCTCAGCGTACAAAATGTTTTGTGAGGGAGGAGTGAGAATGGAGGCTTCGGCTGGGATATGGAAGTGCTGGTCACCACTTACCTGCAAGCTTTTTATGTGGCTAGCAGTGCAGCACCGTCTTTGGACATCGGACAGAAGAATGGGACACGGATTGCAAGATCACACCTCTCCTTGCTTCCTTTGTGATCAGGACGAGGACACAATTGACCACATGCTGATCCAATGCTCGTTTGCTAGACAAGTGTGGTCATGATGCTTCCTTAGGTTGAAGATTGACCAAGCTTTGGTGCCGTCTCAGGAGGGCTCGATGGAGGCTTGGTGGTGCCCTACGAGGAAGCGTGTCCCGAAAGTGCATCGAAAAGGATTCAACACCATTATAATGCTGATCTGTTGGTGTCTGTGGAAGCAACGCAATGCAAGAGTCTTTGCGAGTGGGATCATCCGGAACGAGTGGGATACGACCGACTGGATCTTACAAGAACTAAGCCTCTGGAAGAAGGCGGGAGCAACTGGAGTACCTAACTTTAGTGAGTAGTCGCGTGCGTGAGTAGGAGTGGAGGTGGTGTTGTGGTTTGAGTTATGGGCCACAACTAACATATACTCTTTTGTACATATTTTCTGCCTTCTATAAAGCTAAGGTACGCCTTTGGGGTACTCTCGAAAAAAATTGGATCCTCTGCACTAGTTGATTAATCGCTGGAATCACCACCGTATTTACTTTCATTGAACTGGATTTCTTGTTTGTTTTTCAGCGACAGATAAAAAGTGAAGTAATCACATCGTGAAGCAACCCAAAGTCCCAAAGGATGGGATGCCAATGAACTTCGTATCTATATGTGTCACGCATTTTGACTTTACATGTGCGTGTGTATCCTACTCCCTCCTTTCCGGTTTATAAGGCTCAATTTAAAAATCTCACCAACCAAGGTAGATGGTGAGTGGTGGAATATTTTTTGTAGTTTGCAAAAGCATCCAATTAATGTTCTTGTTTTCCTCAAAAAAGTATGTTTACCAATACATTAATTGTAATGCATGCATGCATAAATTACATGCGTTGGTCAATTTTCTCTTAATACTTGCATGCAATGATTTAATGCACTTTGGAATCTGAACATGTGATGGGAAACAACTAAATTGAGCCTTATAAAATGGAAAAACTAAAATTTTAAAATAAGCCCTATAAACCGGAAAGAAGGAAGTATCTATTTACCGCTGTATTGTCGAGAGGTGTAGCAAATAATTGAGGAGAGAGGGAGGAGGCTCCGCCATCCCAAGCAGAAGCAGTAGGCGGAGAGAGAGGGGAGGGGGAGCGAGCCCACGCGTCGGGCGCTCGGTGGCCAGCGGCCGCATCTTCCCTTTCGGGCAGGCTTGGGACGGAGCTCACTGCGCGCTGCCCTTCCCTCCCCAATACGATTAACCAAAGAAGAAGCACTCGAGGCCGGCGGCGGCGGCGGCGATCTGTCCAATCCACCCATGGACACGGACGAGTTCTTCAACCCAGGTGACTGACCACCAACTCCCCGTCCGTCCATCCGTCCTTTCTTTTCTTTTTCTTTCTTTCTTGATTTGATTTGCCCCTCCGTACTTCTTCATGCCCGCCGGCCGGCCGGCCGGAGAAAAAAGCCGCCTTCTCTTACATGGATCCGTGGGCCCATCCATGTCCAGGCTGCGGCGGGCCGGCCGGCGACGGCTGCGACTGCGGGGACTGCGAGGAGTGGAGGCACGACCACGGCCGCACCAAGCACTTCCTCCTCTTCGCCTCCGACCACAAAGATTTTCTGGTGAGAACCCCTCCTCCTCTCTCTCTATGCTCTGATCCCGTCGATCGATTCAGAGTTTCCTCTCTACATTTCCTCCTTCCAGACACAAGGGTTCAATTTGAGGGTTTTTTGGGGCTGAAAAAAAAATGCCCAATTTCATCCTTGGCTTAAAATGTTGCTGTAAAATCTGCCTTGAGGGAATGGATAGAACATGACATTTTGCCTTGGGGGAAAATTTGATTCACAACATATGCATGTAATGTACCAGGAGGTGGCAGGAACAAGTCTGTACTGTATGTGTTTGTTTATTTGCAAGTGAAAAGAATGCTTCCCTTCCAATACGCCATCTACCATTTTCAGGATTATTTTGGGGCGTTCAAATTTCACTGAAAAACAATGTTTAGTTTTGTTCTTAGCTATGTTGTGTGCTGGAACAGATGGCGTATTCATGATAGAATCGTTTCAGGATATTTAGTTTTGGAAGAACTGACTCACAACACTATTAAGAGGTAGCAGGAAAACAAACACTCTGTACTGTACACTGTACTTTTGTGTCAAACTAATCATTGATAGTGCAAGTGAAGCTACTAGCCCTTATGGAGATAGAGATAGTTACTACTAGTAATGTACACTGCCGATGCACCGCATACCAATACCCTGAGCCAGCTATTTATTAATGTTCACCAAAAACTTCGTTTTGTTTGCTCTCCATATCCTCTGCTAGTGCAAGCAATCTGAATTGTGTCTGCATTTTCTGCAAATGGTGTGAAACTCAATGCCCACGAACGCTGAAACCTATATCTGACTCTAACCAAAGTGGATCTTTCTGACAGTGCACACCGTGGGAGGTCACAAGGCAGCTGAGAATTATGATCACCGACTCCGAGCCTATCAAACTTGAAGCTCCTGATGGCCAGATGTACAGTGTTGAGTTCGTCAAGTTCGGCCTGATAACTCTTACGACTGGGTGGCGGCGCTTTGTGGATGGTAATCACATACAACAAGGTGACCCCATCTTGTTCGTTTACTGTGGGAGCTCCACGTTCAAGGTCCACATATGCACTTCATCCGGTCACAAGAATTCTCTGCCCTGTTCTCAACAGCCTCCCAACATCCTTAGAGCTGTTCTGCTTCGTGATCGTCATGTGCTGAATGGTAAAGTGAATAGGACCTTCAAGTCGGGTGCTTTTGGTAATGCTTTTCTGATCAATATAACAGTGTTCTTTCTTGATGTGCTGAATGGTAAAGTGAATAGGACCTTCAAGTCGGGTGCTTTTGGTAATGCTTTTCTGATCAATATAACAGTGTTCTTTCTTGATGTGCAGAACAAGTGGTGCCTGATCCTGCACATGTTCAGACGTCAACCGACTTTGGCTATACCATGTTCCCCGGGACCTGCCTAAGCAAAGCACAAGAGAAAAAAGTGCTAGAGCTAGCTGATAGCAGCATGAGGTCTGAAATTCCTCTGCATGTGGCACCTATGAACAAAAGAAATGCCAGCAAGGACTACTATGTTGTAAGTTGCATCCTTCCTCAGATAATTTCCTCGTTGCGTTTGTCACTCCGATCCATAGGCTATTAATTTCTGCTTGTATTTTTTTTCTGCTCTTGCAGTGCATACCATTGAGGCTTTTGGACAATTTCAAAGAGGGGATAACTGAAACTGTCATTCAGCTCGAAGCCCATGGCAACAACATGGTATACAGTGTTGGCGTAAGCAAGCACAGTGATGATCAAATAATCCTCCAGTCTGAGTTGAGTGATTTTGTAGCTTCTCTCCGCATACAAGACAACGACCTCCTCGTCTTCAGAAGCAAGAGGAAAGCCCGCCTTGAAGTTCTTGTCCTTGATCCGAGCGGTTGTGAGAAAACTTGTTTTGCCATGGGAAACTCCTCAAATGCCCAGGAGATGGCTTTGACATCCTCCCCTTGTATTAAGTCAGGTCATAGTATTGTAGTTAGTTACCCTGTGCGTTTCTTTCCATTTACCATATTTTAGACGATCTACTTGTCGTTATCGTATGCTCACCACAAGAAAGTATGGCATGTTTTTCAGGATGCCCCGCTGGCAAGTTGAATGAAGCCGGTTTAGAAGCTCCTATGTCCAACAAGTCCTACATATTACCCGAACGGAAGAACCTAACTTGGCAACAAGAGAAGAAAGTAAAGGAGAAAGTCCATGCAATAGGATCTGAATTCCCTGTATTTGTGAAGGTGATGACGGCACGTGATTTATCGAACCCAACAAAGCTGGTGAGTTCATAAATTCAGATACCACGCAGAATATGTATAGTCCATTTCTCATCCGAAAGCTCGCAAAATTAGAGCCATCTTCTTGCTGAATTAATCGTCGGTCTGAGATTCGATCGCCATCTTCACACGCTCTTTTCTGAACAGTTGTTCTGCAAGGAATATGCTTCGGCATGTCTCCCGCTCAAACAAACACCTCTCCTAATTGGGCTGGAAGGTAGCACGATGCAGTGGCCTACAACGCTGACCGTCACGGAGTATACGAAAGGGAGGATGATTTCCTTACTCTGGAAGGACTTTGTCTTGGACGTCGGGATGAAGGCAGGGGACATCTGCCTCGTCGAACTGGCAGACAGGAGCAGCGATAGCCTCAAGATGATGGTCCATCTAATCCGCAAGTCGGAAATGCAGCTCTAGCTCCCAACAAGCATCTAGTAACTCAGCTGATGTATGCATTGCTTGATGATTATTTGGAACAACCTGATGTTAAGCAACTCTATAGTGTGTAATGTAATCTGGGGAAACACTAAACCCTTGACCCTCCTCTCCTGTAGTAGTACTGCTGCTGCTGATTATTTTTCTGTTGAAGACAGGTTCCATTTTATTGTTGATTTATTAACTATTTCTTGTTGAGGCAAATCTTATTTTGTTGCTGATTGGGGGAGTGTCCAGACAACACCTCACAATATTGTGTTGGTGTTCCCTGCTTGCATGTGTTGCTGCTACAACTGGAACTTGTTTTCTTATTCCAAATATTGTGAGTTGCATGAATGGTTCAAACTTGTGAGCTGCATGAATGAAGTGTTGGGCAATATTGTGAGTTGCATGAATGGTTCAAATTTGTGAGTGCATCAATGATTTGAGGTTCAAACTTGTCCAAAATAAGTAGATACAGTAGATGCTTGAACCACACTGTGTAAAGCTGATGAGAGGGATCAGCTGCTCTGAATCTCTATCAAGATATCACACACACATACTATATACTCGGAAAGTTTGGTGATGCAGAAGCTACATATATAGTACTGTAGTATACAACAAGAATATCCAGTGAAATCAAAAGCTCTTTACTATGGCAAATCCGATTACAGTTTGGGTACATGTATCCAATAGGTGTCGGGAACAGGTTCAGGAGTGGTTCCGGAACAATATCCTGATCAGCAGTGTACAGATTCTTGAAGAAACTTGTAGCCATGTCTTCGAGGAGCTCCTCCTTCTCCACCCAACTGCCGGCGGCATCATTGAGCGTTGTGATTCTGTTCTTTTTTCGGCGCCAACTAGTTTTTCTGAGGAAGTATTTCGTGTTACGACCCCCCTTCATGGACCCAGCAAATACAACTTATAAGACCTGCAAAACAATACGCCGAAACAAATTAAATACACACCTAATAGGTATATTTGTGCATTAAATGCCACCCAAAATATACTCTGGTTGAGAAAAAGGAAAACGACCACATTGGAGTGTCCTAAAATTTGCCACTGATATGCAAATATGAAGCCAGAAGAACACTGGGAACCAGTATCTAAATGCAGTTAACGTTTCGGGGCTCTACTGATATGAAAAGTCAGCCATG
>NC_041389.1:689470759-689479660 GCF_002162155.2 Triticum dicoccoides | reverse complement strand
CCCGCTCTTTTGTTAGGTTCAACGACTTGATTAGTGATGTGTGCCAACAATGATGTCTCTTGGTAGGAATAATGTCTCCTATGTTTGATCCCTCTCCCAATGGTTTGTCTAGCATCGTCGGAGGGCATGTGAAAGTGTGATCTCCATCGGATCTCGTGGAATTCGGGCGGTGCTGGTCTCCGGCGGATCTGTTTGTATCCGGTCTTCGTTCGGGTGCTTATTGGTTTGATCCTTCTGACCTATGCTTCTTTTCACGGTGATGGTAGCTACTTTTATGGGCTGGTCATGTGGGCTTTAGCACGATGACTTTATCATTGTCTACTATAACAAGGTTTGTCTAGGTCCGGTGAGGGAGGGGCAATGACGACGGTGTGCATTCGACTCGCTACGATGCTTGTAGTCATTGTTAGGTGGTCCACAGCCTGGTTGTAATTTTTTTGTTAACTCTGGTTCTTTTCATGAACAGATCAAAAGTTTCTCAAAAAAAAGATATATAGGAAAAAAAACTAGCTCGTACTCTGGTCATATCATTATCCATTCTCTATTGAAGAGGAGATAATATCAAGGCAAAGTCGAATCTTCACAATACTGGTACAATTTTTTTTTAAAGATGAGACCAACCCAGGGCTAATCTTTGTTGCTTTTTTTTACCGCTAGACACCTATGCTCGACCCGCAGGCAGGCTGGCAGCTAACCCATCTACCCAGCCAACGGGTTGACGCACCATTCTTACTGGTACAAGTTTTTGAAATCATCATTTTCTAAATTTTCTAAATGAATCTTCATGAGTGTATTTTTAGGCAAGCACTTTTTTCATCAAAAGAAAAAAGAAAAGAAATTTTCATCAACCTGGTTGAGCCCAAATGGCAACCGCTCCACGCTCTCCCGCACCCACACCCTGACCCAGACCCAAACCCGCGACCACCATGGCAGCGCCGCCGCGCATCCGCATCTCGCCGCCGGCGCTCCCGGGCGAGCTCGTCGAAGAGATCCTCCTACGCCTCCCGCCCGACGAACCAACCTGCCTCCTCCGCGCATCCCTCGTCTGCAAGAGCTGGGGCGGCATCGTCTCCCACCCCGCCTTCCGCCGCCAGCTCCACGAGTTCCACCGCACACCCCCCGTGCTCGGCGTCCTCCACAACTGGTATGACGAGGAGATTCCCCGCTTCATCCCCACTACCGCCTCCTCCTTCTCCCTCGCCGCCCCGGACGGCCGCTTTTGGCGGGCCCTCGACTGCCGCCACGGCCGCGCCCTCTTCCTCTCCAAGGGCCCGGGCGCCAACGAACTCCTCGTGTGGGAGCCAATCACGGGCGCCCAGCAACGCGTACAGGTCCTCGCGGCCGCGGCCTTGAGTGACTATCCGACGGCGGCCGTGTTCTGCGCATCGGACGGGTACGACCACCACGGCTGCCTAGGGGGTCCTTTCCGCGTGGTCTTCACCTTCTCCGTCTACGACGGGGATGGGCTTACTGTCACGTCGGCATGTGTATACTCGTCGGAGACTGGGGGGAGCTAACCTCGGTGCGCCATGAGGAGTCCATGGTCTCTAGTGATTATTCCAGCGTGCTCGTTGGGAGGTCTCTGCTCTACTTCATGTCCGACAACATGAGGGTCTATGAGTATGACTTGGTCAGGCACAACCTGGCTTTGTTCAATCTATCAGACCACTACACACTAGTAGAAAAGAGGGCTTTGGTCCACTCCGGGTTAGCTCATTAGTCCCGGTTCAGTCTAGAACCGAGACTAATGGGGGCATTAGTCCCGGTTCGTGCGCCCAGGGGCCACGTGGGCCATTTGTCCCGGTTCGTCTGGACCTTTTAGTTCCGATTGGTGCCACGAACCGGGACTAAACGATGCGATGCCCATTAGTACCGGTTCGTACCGGTTCGTGGCACCAACCGGGACTAAAGGTTAGACCTTTAGTCTCGGTTCGAGCCATAAACCGTTACTAATGGGGTTTGAGGCATTAGTACCGGTTCATGGCACGAACCGGTACTAAAGGTCACATTTTCAAACTCCCCCCCCCTCCCCGTGGATCGCCTTTTCAATTTTAAGAAAAATAAAAGAAAATGATGAAAATGTCAATTTTTTTTAAAAAAAATAAGTTTCCCATGTGATATGTGGTCTAGTTGTTGGGAAAATTTGCAAATGTGAATTTCGACTTTATTTGCAAAATCTCTCTAGAATTTAGTAAAATGGGCATAACTTTTGCATACTGACTCAGATGAAAAAGTTTTTTATATGAAAAATCATCTACTCGAAAAGTTACATCCAAATTTAATCGGGGGAACCCCGTTAAACATTTTCAAAATTCTCAAAAACCTAACAGAAAAAAAGTTACAGGGCTTTTAAGATCTAGAGTGGAAAAAATCGAAAAAATTTCAAACTGTGGTCAAACAATGGTCAAACTAATTATTCTAGAATATTAGTGTTACTAAATAATTATTTCAGTTATTTTGAATTTTGGTCAATTCTGGTCAAACTGTGGTCAAACAATGGTCAAACTAATTATTCAAGAAATATTAGTGTTACTAAATAATTATTGTTTTTTAAAACAATAGTTTCAAACTCAAACAGTGAAATGTGTCACTTCATGCTCACGCAAAATTCCTGAGGGTTAATAGGATTGACATCTTACTATTGTCAGGAAAACAACAAGTGCAGACTTGGAAACGAGGGAGAATAGAACCCGGAAGTTAAGCGTGCTCAGGCTGGGGGAGTGGGAGGATGGATGACCGTTCGGCAAGTTGGATGATTAGGAATGATGAGGGGTGATTAGAGATTAGAGGATAAATTGAGCAGTGATGAGGGGTGGTGATTAGAGATTAGAGGTTAAAATAATTCAGAAATTTGAAAATAATTTTTTTTAAAAAAATTTAAAAAAATTCAAAAAAAATCATAAAATTTCCTTTAGTACCGGTTGGTGTTACCAACCGGGACTAAAGGTGGAGCTCCACGTGGCCGCGACCTTTAGTCCCGGTTCCAGTTTAAACCGGGACTAAAAGGAGGAGACATTAGCAACGACCCTTTAGTCCCGATTCAAAAACCGGGACTAAAGGGCCTTACCAACCGGGACTGATGCCCCCTTTTCTACTAGTGACATGGGAAGATTTAACCTGATGCTGGCAGACGATGGTGGGCTGGGAGTTATCGAGGACTTCAATTCGTGTCTCAGATTATGGTCAAGGGAGAGTGACGGCACTGACGCACAATGGGTGCTGAGCCGGGTCATCTGCTTGGAAAATTTGCTACCGAATGGTGCAACTTCAGTGAACGTGTTAGGATTTGCCGAGGGAGCAAATGCCATTTTTGTGAGCACATTTTATGGACTCTTCACAATCGAACTACAATCAGAGCGGGAAGGAAGGTGCTCGATGAAGATGATGATAACGACTCTAGCTTGATTCCAATCGTCGGTTTCTACACTCCACACCCTAGAGCAGGTGCAGAAGCTGTTTGATAAGGGATGCAAGGCCATGGAACTTCGCGAATGCAAGTGACAGCTTCAACCACGCTCTCTAGATCAGGTTAGGGTTCTACTCCCATACTCCACTTATTGGCCCAGATAAGCTGTAGCATAAGTATGAATGGATTCAGGGGGAAAAACTTACAATCAGCTCTGTGGTATTTTCATGTGTCCGTCATTGTTTTGCGCCGTTGACATTAGCTTAGTAGGATTTAAGGTGTCCTATAACAATTGACATTGTGGTTACTAAGTGTGATGTTTTGGTTTAAACTGTTTGATAGTGCGCCTGACGGTATGTGTGTTGGTGTTTGAGGGATTTGTGAGTACATTATCCAATGTGACATGATACCAGTACCTGAGAGTCAAGGTCTTGCGTCTTTTGTTATAATGTCTGTACTAGGCTGAGCATCAAATCAAAGCAGAATTTGCCTTTGCGTTCAAAAAAAATAAAATCAAAGCACAATTGCTTGAGGATCGGGCGGGATGTGTGGTTAGGCATCTCAAACCAATATTTTAAAAAGTCTGAGTGCTTGAGGGATAGGTTTTATCCTATTTAAGAAGGTTATATTCCTCTCCGATACTGTCTACATGCAAATATTTCATAGTTGTGATCGAGGACTGTGTGGCAACTGGCAAGCATGGTTATGCATCTCAGACCAATAAAAAAAAAAGTTCAACTGCTTGAGGGATAGGTCTTATCCTATTTGAGAAGGTCATATCCTCTCTGGTACTGTCTAGTTGCAAATATTTCGTGCTTTTGCAGTTTATCTACTCCCTTCGTTCCTAAATATTTGTCTTCTTAGATATTTCAAATGGACTACCACATACGGATGTATATAGACATAATTTAGAGTGTAGATTCACTCATTTTGCTCCGTATGTAGTCACTTGTTGAAATCGCTAGAAAGAGAAATATTTAGGAACGGAGGGAGTATATGGTACTTCAGGATCGTACATGATAATCTCTGCAAACACAAGTCAGTTGTTATAAAAGACAGTGAACAGGATATAGTCAGCACTTTGATGAAAATGGCCCAATGGAATGATATGGTTCTGTTGTTTTACACCAGAGATTCAGAGTGCATTAACGTTCATGACCTTTTGTTTTATGTACCTTAACAATGATGCATTGACAAATTTCCGTCTTGCACGTAGGGTCCCTAATTATGGAGAACTTGCTCTGGAGCGTGCTACCACATTTTATAGACAGAACATGCCTTGCTATGCAAAGCTAAAAATTACAGCTTCAAATAAAGATGATGCTGGGAGCAGAGGCCTCTAGTAGCAATAATGAGCATGGTGATTCTGAGATATGCTGCTTATCATTTGCACCAAATATCGCTGAGTTTTATATGGCAATTCCCCTGTATGGAATGGTTTTCTTAGAGAAAGCCACGGGGATTAGTTTACGTCACAGCTTTAACATGCGACACTGGTAATGCCGCAGACCGTCTTATAAACTGAAAAACAGTACTGTCCTTGTTATCAATATTCAGTGTGGTTATTAACAGTCTACTGATTACAGTCATTCTCATTGTTTGTTCGTGCCTACTGGAAAGTATACCTGATGAACAGCTAACCAGCATTCAAGAGTCTTGTTTGTGACTTTATCCATTTGAATTTTGACTACAAATATCAATTTAGGTATTTTCAAATTAGAAATTCAAAAACCACATGTATTAATTTGTCTCAAAAGTGCTTCTAGAATCTCATGTACTTTTTTCTAGTGCTTTTTATACGTACATAGGGTTGTGCCACTTAGCGCCCCAGAACTCTTTTTTACGAGGGAGTAATAGTTGTGACAAGCTATTATGTGGAATTAGTGATTTAACTCAGCCTGCGGCAATCAGTGGCATTGGTGTTTTAAGCTGATTTCAACACGGGCTTCTTGGTGTGGCCTGAATAAAATTAAAGGAATGCATAATTACTGGATATCAAATGAGTTCAGAAAAAGCTTGGCTTCTTTTTGTGGCCTGTGGCTGCTGAAAGCTTACATGGTCGATGTTGCATGGATCTCCAGCTAGCGTCACACACAGCTTTTTTTATATTGCGTCACACACAAGTCTGATGCAAATCTTTAGTGAAAATTGTCTGTAACGGCTAGCTGATGATAACACCCGTGCAAGGATGCTTAATGTGGGAAACAATTCAGACTCGGTGATGGGCAGACATTGAGGATTGTGATGATTTTTTACTTTGCGATGGGAGAACTGTGATAATTATAGTCTACATGATCCATTACTTTTGAGAAAACACCGTTTCATTCTTTGTAGGACTTTTATTTTACTCTTGCCTATATTTACTTGAAAATTTTGAATTTATTTACATTTAATTGCAATTCTACTTTAGTTATATTGAAAATTCGAAGTTCAAGTACGAAAAAAAAATAAGTTCTGATATAGGTAAAGTTCAGAAGCACATGTGCACCCTTGTCAGAATTTTGGACATCTAAGCAGCTCAATGCAAAAAAGACGAAATCGATCAAAATAGTAAGTGAACAGTAAGTTTTCTTACAACCCTAAAATTGTCTTTTTTGCTAAGAGCTACTGAAATGTCCAAACTCCACGAGATTTGGCACAGACTTCACGCGCATGAGCATCTAGCATCACAAAAAATATTTTTAATTCTTTTTTCTATTTTAAACAAATTTACTGTTCACCTCGGGTGCACACCCGAGAGCCAAAACGCTGTGCCTCGGTGATGAACAGACATTGAGGATTGTAAAGATTTTTTTACTTCATGACGGAAGAACTGTGATAATTATTGTCTGCATGATTCGTTAGTTGCGAGAAAACACTGTTTCATTCTTTGTAAGACTTTTATTTTGCTCTTGCCTATATTTACTTGAAATTTTTGAATTAGACGAGTGTTCGATTTCAAAACGCCGCGCCTCGGTGTTGTATAGGAGAAAACGTGGTACCATGCAGCTGCTTTTAAGCATGGGTCTGATTGCCAGATGGATGATCAGCTCTCAGCTATCTCAAGTTGAGTTAGACGAGGCGGACCAATCTGTGACTGGATGGTTAGGAGGACAGTGGTATCTTCAGTCCATCAGGGTTCAAGTCCTGGTGCTCGCATTTATCTTGGATTTATTTCAAGATTTTCGGCGATGTGTGTTCAGTGGGAGGAGACGTTCCCATCGACTGCGAGGCGCTTACGATGACTTCGTAAAATCTTAAGACGATATGCCGGCTCAGTCTCTCGGAGATGCTCATAGGGGTAGGATGTGTGCGTGTATGTGTTCATAAGGGTGAGTGTATGCGCGTTTATACGAGCGCTTGCTTCTGTATTGTGTTAAAAAAGTTGAGTTAGATGAGTATATGAATTTGAATTTTACAGATATTATTAAAAATAAAAATAAGTAGTTTTTTTTTAGAAACAGAAAAAAGAAAAAACTAGCGATCCTGGTCCGACTCAAAATGGACCTCCCGTCCCCATCGTGGTCCGGCCCGTAGACGAACCCCGTAGAAATTATAAATTGATAACAATCCTGCAGATGTACCGAAGCTCCTCCCACAGACGACAAACCCAAACCCGGCGACCACCATGGCATCAGCACCGCCACCGCAGCGCCGCCGCGCCTCGCCGCCGGCGATCCCGGACGAGCTCGTCGAAGAGATCCTCCTCCGCCTCCCGCCCGACGACCCGGCCTGCCTCCTCCGCGCCTCCCTCGTCTGCAAGGCCTGGGGCGGCATCGGTCTCCCACCCCGTCTTCCGCCGCCGCCTCCACGAGCTCTACCTCGCACCCCCCGTGCTCGGCTTCCTCCACGGGTGGGAAGACGAGGAGATCCCGCACTTCGTCCACACCACCGCGTCGCCCTTCTCCCTCGCCGCCCCGGACTGGCGCTCGTGGCGGGCGGTGGACTGCCGCCACGGCCGCGCCCTCTTCCTCTCCAAGCGCAATCATACTTGTACCTGGGAGCTGCTCCTTTGGGAGCCAATCACGGGCGCCCAGCAGCGCATACCGGTGCCCGCGGCGTTCAACGGCAGATGGCCGACCGCGGCCGTGTTCTGCGCAGTGGACGGGTGCGACCACCATGACTGCCTTGGGGGTCCATTCCGCGTGGTCTTCGTCTTCGTCGTCGACAACGAAGACGTTGACTACGACGACAATGTCATATCGGCCGGCGTATACTCATCGGAGACCGGCACGTGGGGCGAGCTGACCTCGATGTACAGCGAATTCATGATGTTCTTTGAAAAGTATTCCAGCCTGCTCGTTGGGAGGTCTCTGCTCTACTTCATGTCCGATGCTGGGTTGATCCTGGAGTACGATTTAGTGAGGCATGGCCTGACCGTCTTCGACACACCTGACTGCCAGCCCGGCTACAAGTCCGACTGTGGGTCGTCGTCCTCGGACGACAACAGATTTAAACTCATGCTTGCGGAGGATGGTGGGCTGGGAGTTAGTGAAGAATCGGGTCTGCGCCTCAAACTGTGGACAAGGAAGGCGACCACTGATGCACCATGGGTAGTGAACTGCATCTTCTGCTTGGAGAATTTGCTTCCAGCTAGCGATCTCTTGGTCCCGGGTATAAATTATAGAGTGACCGTGCTGGGCTTTACTGAGGAAGCGCAAGTCATTTTCGTTGACACGATTGATAGCCTCTTCACAATCGATCTGCAATTAGGGTTGGTGACGGAGGTGCCGGATGATCGTGGCTTCTGCAATCTGATTCCAGTTGTCGGCTTCTACACTCCTGTGCCCCGACGCGAGAACCAGAATCTGCTGGCGTTGAAACCTTATGAGGAGGCAAGTGGTGAGGGGGGAGAAAACAGTAGTTCAGACACATCGGCTGTTTGACAAATAGAGTAATTAACAAAGTAGCTACTTGTATACCAATCAATGCTCTGAAAAGACTGCCATTGTTTCGCCCTTTGCTTTGAAGCAACTGGCTTTGCATTAGTCTTGGAGGGTTGTGTAAACAATTTTGCATGTTCTTGTGCATGTGTGAATGTTGCTTTTTATGTGAAATTCATATGTATAAATGTATTACATCTTGTCTCAGTCCATTCTGCTAGCATACATGCCTTTTGGAGGAGTTAAGCTTTCCATATATATCTGACATACTAACATCTCAATCTGTTGTGTGCTGCTTAGTGCTACTCTGATGGTCAGTCAGTGCCGTGAGTAGGATCCTTTTTTTCTCCGCAGTCGGGAAACACTTCTTTTCATGGTATTGTAGTTTAGATTCCAGATCAGACATTGACAAGAAAAAGTGAAGTAGCGAATGATGTTGAAGACTTGTTCTAAAGACAGCGTCGCAACTAGGACTTGAGAAACTATTTGTAACTGCTAAACCTTATAGTTGTACGATGATGCCTTAGCACTGGAACGGTTCAGAGTCTCTTTGTTGTTCTATACGACAATGTTTCTATTATGTGAAGAACATTTCATCTTCAAGAAATGGGATAAACATCGTCGACATATTTC
>NC_041389.1:689470102-689470656 GCF_002162155.2 Triticum dicoccoides | reverse complement strand
TGAATCTGTTTTTTCTACTCTTGCCAGCAGTTTTCTGTTCGTGCTTGACTATAGACAGGTAGTGTTTATCTTCCAAATCAACATTTCTACTGTAGTTTGGTACTGTGCATCTCTTCTGGAGCATAACAATATAGTTTTGCTGAAAACTGCTGAGCTGCAGTGTCTTGGATCAGAAAACTACAGCGACATACACGGGAGTTTGGAAACGAGGCAAGCAATGCACGGTCACTCTGATTTAAGACAGTGATCATCATTTTTTTCTTTTGGAAAAAAACATTTCAAAAATTGTTGACCGTAGAGGTGTCTCAGTCATGTCAGCATAGTTCTCGAACCCGCGGGGTCTACACACTTAATGTTTGGTGACGATATAAGTATAGTTGAGTCGTTATGGTGGTTACCGAAGGTTGTTCGGAGTCCCAGATGAGATCCAGACGTGACGAGGAACTCCGGAATGGGCCGAAGGTGAAGATTGTTATATTGGATGAAGGGTATTTGGAGTCTGGAATTGTTTCGGGGGTACCGGGTGACGACCAGCGTCACCGAAAGGGGTTTCG
>NC_041389.1:689462511-689469838 GCF_002162155.2 Triticum dicoccoides | reverse complement strand
GGGGGGGGGGCATGGGCCAAGGAGAGGGGGCAAACCAGCCCACTAAGGGGTTGAGCGCCTCCCTCACCCCATCTCACGTAACCAGGAGGGTTGGGGGCGCCCCTCTAGGGTTCCATCCACCCGGCTTGGGGGGCAAGTCACCCTAGGGGAGATTCCATCTGCCCTGGCTGCCGCCCCCCCAGGGAAAACCCTAGGGGTGCCACCCCTCCTTCCTTCCCCTATATATAGATAGAGAGGTAGAGAGAGGGCAGCCGCACCTGATGAAGCTATGTACCTAGGGTAGGGCCATGGACCTGTCCAAACTACCCTACCCAAGGACATCTCTTGAAGAAACCACCTGTCAATCGACCCAGAAGTGTTCCACTCGACTGGCTCGAAGACACTCGACAATGAAGCCAACCACTCGACCATGAAGCCAACCACTCGACAGCCAGGATATCTAAAGTCACTCTGCATGCAAACAGTCGGTCATTAAGTAGCTTTTATGGTCATCATAGCACTTTATGTGTAGCGTTACCAGTAACGCCCAATCTTAATGTATCTTAAACCCTGCATAACTAAGGGCCGGAGGGGTCTGGCGGACTCTATATAAGCCACCCCCCTCAGTGTAAAGGGTTCGCACCCCTGTAACTCATACACATATAATCCAGTCGACCGCCTCCGGGCTCCGATACGTAGGGCTGTTACTTCCTCCGAGAAGGGCCTGAACTCGTAAATCCCTCGCGTATACAACTACTCCATAGCTAGGATCTTGCCTCTCCATACCTACCCCCCCCTACACTACTGTCAGACTTAGAACCACGACAGTTGGCGCCCATCGTGGGGCAGGTGTCTTAGCGACTTACTGGAGAAGTTGCAATTTTTTTCGATCTCCATCATGGTTTCAGGCGGAGTTTTGGTTGAGGGCCGCGAGATCCGTCTCGGCGCGCTCATGTTCGTCGCCGCCGACTCTGCTTGGCTTCAGGACGCTCCGTTCGCCATCGACGCGCTCCCAGTTCGTGGAGCGACGCACTTTCGCGCGTGCGTCCGCGGCGTCCTCCTGCGGCAGCCGTCGACCCAGTATAGGTCGGTCTTTGTGTCGTCCTCCCCCCTGTTTCCCGCCGGCGCAAACGCTCCGGTCGGTCGAGGCTTCAGTGGTGGGTGAGACACGCGGTGGCTCACCAATCGGCCACCCCCCAAGTCGCGACAATCGAGCCCGACGAATCTCTCTACGGCTTGTTCGACCTGTCGACTGGCTCCGCAGAGACTGCATCCGAGTGCGACAGCAGCGATCCAGTGGCGGAGGTCCTGATGGTCGACGGACTACGCGGTCCTCCCGGTTTTCCTGGCGCCGACGGAGGCGACGGCGGAGGCGATCCGTCGCATGCCCATGAGGAGTATCTCCCCGAGCCCCTCACTTCGCTGCATAGGGAAGAACTTTGCCGCCGGAACATGGATGCGCTTCATACTCCTATCGTTGGAGAAACTCCCGAGGCTCGTGCCTTAGAGGACGCGCGCTTGGCCAACTTGGCTGAGCGCGCTCGACTGGAGAACCTTCAGCGAGCACTCGACGAGCGTGCGCGGCAACGGGTACCGGATTCCAGTCGACGTCAACTCTTTCCACAACCGACTCAGGTATATCAAACTCCAATTCAGAATTTAGCAGTTGCGGCCCGTATAGCAGAGTCCATTCAGCCTTCCCAGTCAGAGGTTGGCAGAGGCTTGTTGCAGATCAGAGATTTACTCAGGGCAGCAGGAGATCAAATTCAGCTATATCGCAGTCGCGGAATAGGATTCACAGCAAATCCGTAGTTGCAAATACAGTCCAGTCGGCTCATAGCTCCAGATCGCCCCCGAGGCGTGAGGGACGTGGAGACCGGCATGATCAGTACAAGAACAGTGAGCAGTATGATCACCGAATCGATCGCGATGATCGACGTCGAGTGCCCACCCCTCCCCCAAGGGGTGGATCGTACGCGCCTCGACAACAAGATGATAGACGCCATCACAGTGTTGGGCAAAGGATTCCAGTCGACCCCAAAGAACCAGGCTTTGATGCGAGATCCATTATCGTTCAAGGTTTGGTCGACAGGAACATAGCTCACCGAGAGGGTCACGACAGAGATGTACCCACCAGCAGCAGAGTGCACGTCTCAGGACCAGAGTGTTTTAGCAGAGCCATCAGGGCCGCGGTGATTCCTCCCAACTTCAGGTTGGCGACTTGAGTCAGTAAATTCACTGGTGAGTCCAAGCCTGACACTTGGCTTGAGGACTACCGAGTGGCTGTTCAGATTGGCGGCGGCAATGATGAGGTGGCCATGAAACATCTGCCTCTTATGTTGGAGGGCTCGGCCAGAGCATGGTTGAATCAGTTAGCATCCAGCAGCATTTACACTTGGGAAGATCTTTCCCAAATGTTTGTCAGAACGTTTAAAGGAACTTGCAAGCGACCAGCAGGACTGACAGAGCTGCAAACTTGTGTGCAGAAGTCGAATGAGACTTTGAGAGATTACATCCAGAGATGGATCACATTGCATCACACGGTAGAGAATGTATCTGATCACCAGGCAGTCTGTGCCTTCAAGGAAGGCGTTAAGTACAGAGAGCTAAACCTGAAATTTGGTCGAACCAGAGACATGTCTCTGAGTCAAATGATGGAGATAGCTACCAAGTATGCCAATGGTGAAGAAGAGGATCGGCTCCGGAGTGGCAAGCACAAGTCAGTCGCCCACGAAACCAGAGGAGGGAACTCTAGTCGGAAGTAGAAGCGGAAAGCTGAGCCAGCTGCTCCTGGAGAAGCCTTGGCCGTGACTCAAGGAAAGTTTAAAGGGAAGCCTAAAGGGTCTTGGAACCCTAAGAAGGTGAAAGACAAGGAAGGAAATGACGTGATGGATTTGCCGTGCCACGTCCACACGAAAAAAGATGAGGAGGGTAAATTCATTTACCCGAAACATACCACTCGACAGTGTCGGCTCTTGATCCAGCAATTCCAGGTGAAACAGCCCAAAGATAAGGAAAATGAGTCGGACAAAGTTGAGGACAAGGAGGATAGTGATGATGGATATCCCCAGGTCAATTCCACTCTGGTGATTTTTGCTGACGTTGAGAGCAAAAGTCGATTGAAAGTTATCAACCGAGAAGTGAATATGGTTGCTCCGGAGACACCCAATTATCTGAAATGGTCTCAAACCGCCATCACATTCGACTAGTCTGATCACCCGACACACATAGCCACCCCTGGGAGGCAAGCTCTAGTGGTCGACCCAGTCGTCGAAGGCACTCGTTTGACTAAAGTTTTGATGGATGGTGGCAGTAGCCTGAACATTATGTACGTAGAGACATTGAAGGGGATGGGCATTCCGATGTCCAGACTCAGTACCAGCAACATGAGTTTCTATGGAGTCATTCCTGGAAAGAAGGCTGCGTTACTCGGTCAGATTGCTCTTGATGTGGTTTTCGGTGATTCCAAAAATTACCGCAAAGAAAAGTTGACATTTGAAGTTGTGGATTTCCAGAGTGCCTAGCACGCTATTTTGGGCAGGCCAGCTTATGCACGTTTTATGGCTCGACCATGTTACGTGTACCTCAAATTGAAGATGCCTGGCCCCAAAGGTGTGATCACCATCACTGGCAATCGGAAGAAGGCGGAAGAGTGCTTTCAGAAAGGCTCAAAGATCGCTGATGCTCAGATGGCAGCGGAAGAGTGGCAGGAATACCAGAAAACCGCAAACCTGAGTGATTTGTTGTGAGCCAAGAAGCCCGCTATAGAATCAGCGTTTCAGTCATCTGGTGAGACGAAACCGATTCACATTCACCCGACCGACCCCAATGCTGCTCCGACTCATATCTCTACAACGCTCGACTCCAAATAGGAAGAAGCGCTCATCCAGTTCCTCCGTGAGAACTGGGACATCTTCGCATGGAAACCTTCTGACATGCTGGGTGTTCCCAGGGGGCTGGCTGAGCATCGTCTACGAGTCGACTCAAAAGTGAAACCTATTAAAGAACATCTTCGACGGTCCGCCGTCCAGAAAAGAAAAGCTATTGGCGAGGAGGTGGCTCGGCTCTTAGCAGCAGAGTTTATCCGAGAGATTTACCACTCCGAGTGGCTCGCCAATGTTGTCATGGTCCCCAAGAAGGACAAGTCACTTCGCATGTGCATTGACTTCAAACATATCAATCGGGCCTGCCCGAAAGATCATTTTCCTCTCCCCCGCATCGACCAAATAGTCGACTCGACTGCGGGATGTGAGCGCTTGTCTTTCTTAGGCGCTTATTCCGGTTACCATCAGATCCGTCTGTATGGACCCGATGAGATCCAAACAGCTTTCATCACCCCATTCGGGTGCTTCTGTTATGTCACCATGCCATTCGGCATCAAGAATGCCGGAGCCACGTTCATGAGGATGATATCGTGGTCAAGTCACAGAAAGGTTCTGACCTGCTGACTGATCTTGCAGAGACATTTGCCAACCTCAGGAGGTATGATATCAAGCTTAATCCATCAAAGTGCACATTCAGAGTTCCTGGCGGAAAGTGCACATTCGATTCATCTCTCGTCTTGTTGAAAAGGCATTGCCTCTTACCGACTGATGAAGAAGTCACACAAGTTCGAGTGGACTCCTGAAGCTGATGCAGCGTTTGCAGAGCTAAAAACCCTGCTTTCCACCCAGCCGGTGCTTGCTGCCCCGATCAGCAAAGAGCCTTTGCTGCTCTACATTGCAGCCACAGGACAAGTCGTCAGTACAGTACTTACGGTCGAGCGGGAAGAAGAAGGAAAAGCCTTTAAAGTTCAGCGCCCAGTGTATTATATTTCTGAACTTTTGACCCCATCAAAGCAAAGATACCCTCATTATCAGAAGCTTGTATATGGGATTTATATGACCACGAAGAAGGTTGCTCATTACTTCTCTGACCATTCCATTACAATCGTCAGCGACGCTCCATTGTCAGAGATTTTGTACAACAGAGATGCAACCAGTCGAGTGGCAAAATGGGCGATTAAACTCCTTTTCCTAGATATCAGATTTGAGGCAAAGAAAGCCATCAAGTCCCAAGCAATAGCAAATTTCATCGCCGAGTGGACCGAACATCAACTGCCGACTCAAGTTCACTCGGAGCACTGGACCATGTTCTTTGATGGTTCTAAGATGCTGAATGGATCCGGTGCTGGGGTAGTGTTGGTTTCCCCCCGAGGAGATAAGCTCAGATATGTGCTCCAGATTCACTTTGATTCCTCCAATAACGAAGCAGAATACGAAGCGCTTTTGTATGGGTTGCGCATGGCCATTTCACTCGGCGTCCGTCGCCTCATGGTCTATGGCGACTCTGATTTGGTGGTTAACCAAGTGATGAAGGAGTGGGACGTCAGAAGCCCAGCCATGACTGGTTACTGCAATGCAGTGAGAAAGCTAGAGAAGAAATTCGAGGGGTTAGAGCTTCATCATATACCCCGACTGAAAAATCAAGCAGCTGACGATTTGGCAAAAATAGGTTCCAAGAGAGAAGCCATTCCCAGTGATGTGTTTTTGGAACACATCTACACGCCATTAGTTCAAGAGGATCCTTTCACCGAAGAAGCCCCGCAGCCTAAAAGTGCCACGGATCCGACTGAAGTTGAGGTCCCACCTGTGGTCGACCTGATCATGGAAGTTTTGGTTATCACTCCCGAATGGACAGTGCCGTACATCGCGTATATCCTAAGGAAAGAACTCCTAGAGAACGAAGAAGAGGCTCGGCAGATCGTCCGTCGATCCAAGGCCTTTACTGTGATAAGGGGACAGTTGTACAGGGAAAGCGTGACTGGAGCCAGTCAGAAATGTATAACGCCAGAAGAAGGTCGGCTAATTCTCGACGATATCCACTCGGGGACGTGTGGCCATCATGCGTCCTCTCGGACTATTGTGGCTGAAGCATACCGAGCGGGGTTTTACTGGCCCAGAGCAAATGAAATGGCGAAAGAGATAGTCGACAAGTGTGAAGGATGTCAGTTCTATTCCAATATGATGCACAAGCCCGCCTCAGCCTTGAATACCATTCCAATCGTCTGGCCCTTCGCTGTTTGGGGATTAGATATGGTTGGACCACTGAGAACTGGCAGGAGTAGCTTCACCCATGTACTGGTGGCAGTCGACAAGTTCACTAAGTGGATCAAAGCCAAGCCTATCAAGAATCTTGATGCTGGCACTGCTATCAGCTTCATCAGAGAGTTGATATTCAGATATGGAGTTCCACATAGCATCATCACTGATAATGGGTCAAACTTTGATTCCGACCAATTCAAAGCCTTTTGCGCTTCTCAAGGCGCGCGAGTCAACTACGCTTCCGTCGCTCACCACTAGTCGAATGGACAGGCAGAAAGAGCAAATGACCTAATTCTCAAAGGACTGAAACCCCGATTGATGCGTGATCTTAAACACGCGGCACGCGCATGGGTCGACGAACTGCCATCAGTTATTTGGGGATTGAGGACTACTCCTAATCGGCCAACTGCGCGAACTCCATTCTTTTTGGTCTATGGAGCCGAAGCAGTTCTGCCGAGTGACCTGCTTCACAATGCACCCCGAGTCGAGCTCTACTCTGAAGATGAAGCAGAACAAGCCCGACAGGACGCAGTCGACCTTTTAGAAGAAGAAAGAGAGATGGACATGATCCGATCGATCATCTATCAACAAGACTTGCGTCGATTCCATGCCAGAAACGTGAAGAGTCGAGCCTTCCAAGAAGGAGACTTGGTCCTCCGAGTGGATCAACAGAAGCCACATAAACTCGCCCCTACTTGGGAAGGCCCCTTCATCGTCACCAAAGTTCTCCACAATGGAGCATACCATCTTTACAATGTCGGTCGCCAGATTGATGAGCCACGAGCTTGGAATGCGGAGCTGCTCCGCCCCTTTTACACTTAAGTAATCACTCGGGTGAGATGTAATAAAAAGTACTCCTGTAGTTTGTTTATCAAAGGAAAAAGTGTTATAATTTTCCCATTGATTGTTGTTGCTTTTGTTTATGTGAGAAATCCCCCAGTGGGTGGCTTAGCTGCGAATCCGTTTCGCCTAAGTTTGTAAAAAAAATTCCTACCGAGTGACGAGCAAGCCTCTCACTCGGGGGCTTAGCTGCGAATCCGTTTCACCTAAATATTTGAAAATCCTACCGAGTGGATAGCAAACCTCCCACTCGGGGGCTTAGCTGCAGTCCAGTACTCGCCTAAGTATTTGAAATCCTACCGAGTGGAGAACAAACCTCTCACTCGGGGGCTTAGCTACAGTCCAGTACTCGCCTAAGTATTTGAAAATCCTACCGAGTGGAGAGCAAACCTCCCACTCTGGGGCTTAGCTGCAGTCCAGTACTC
>NC_041389.1:689455590-689462048 GCF_002162155.2 Triticum dicoccoides | reverse complement strand
TATCCTACCAAGTGGAGGCAAGCCTCTCACTCGGGGGCTTAGCTGCAGTCCAGTACTCGCCTAAGTATTTGAAAATCCTACCGAGTGGAGAGCAAACCTCCCACTCGGGGGCTTAGCTGCAGTCCAGTACTCGCCTAAGTATTTGAAAATCCTACCGAGTGGAGAGAAAACCTCCCACTCGGGGGCTTAGCTGCAGTCCAGTACTCGCCTAATTATTTGAAAATCCTACCGAGTGGAGAGCAAACCTCCCACTCGGGGTCTTAGCTGCAGTCTAGTACTCGCCTAAGTATGAAATCCATTCCGATCCGCAAGGACGACGAGGTGCAGGTCGACTGCTACCTTCTCCTTCGGAGCTACGCCACAAATACAATGTGTGCTCTGCAAGGACGATGAGGCACATGTCGACTCCTACCTTCTCCTTCGGAGCTACTCCACAAATACAATGTGCGCTCTGCAAGGACGACGAGGTGCAGGTCGACTACTACCTTCTCCTTCGGAGCTATGCCACAAATAGAACATGCGCTCCATCCCGATCCGCAAGGACGCAGGTCGACAGCGATCTGTGCTCCATCCTTACTTGCAAGAGCAATGAAGAGCAGGTCGACTGGATCCTCCCCCTCAGGGCCGCGTCTCAAGTGCTAAAGTGAATTCCGAGTGAAGAACAAAGTTCGCTCGAAGGCAAATGCAAGCATATTCAATGATAAGCCAAGTTCAGATAACATCCTATGGATTCAGAAGTGCTCAGGCAACAAGCCTGTTAAAGTTTATCGGTTACAAAACCACTCAGCATTCTGAGGCAAATTTAAGGTGAAGCACAACAGTTTTTCTTACTCCTCAGGTGGAGGACTGGAAGGCGCGACAAACTGGTCCAGGTCGATTCCATCAGCAATCCGAGTGGCAGCAGCAATGAAGGTCTCCATGAAAGATTGGAAGTCATGCTTCTTGGTATTGGCCACTTTGAGGGACGCTAGCTTGTCCTCTCGCGCATCCTTGCAGTGAACACGAACTAGGGACAGAACAACATCAGCACCACACCTGGCAGAAGACTTCTTCCACTCTTGCACTCGACCTGGAACTTCATTCAGTCGAGTCATTAGAGACTCGAGGTCATTTTGAAGCGTCTCTCTCGGCCAGAGTGTCGTGTCGATTCGGGATGCCGCAACCTTCAGTCGAGCAAGGTAGTCGACCACACCAGCAACGCGAGACTCCAGTCGGAGCACGTTCATGGCAGCTTCATCCTTCACGAGAGAGTTAATGGGGTCCAAGCCTGTCTCCACTCGACTGGTCTCCTCCTCAAAGTTTGGGCAGAATTCTATGAACACAATTCAAAGGTGAACCAACAGTTTTACGATAAGTCGATGATTACAAATCAGTCGGGTAAGAGAGATTACCCTCAAGCATGATGAATAGCTTCTTGGTGAGCCCTCCCAGATAAGCCTCCAGATCATTCTTCTTCCCCACCAGCTCACCAGCCTTCTCATTCAGAGCTATCTTGTCATTCTTCAGACGGCTGACTTCCTTGTTGGCTGCGTCGAGAGCAACCTTCAGATTGGCGTTCTCCTCTTCAAGTTTACCGACTGAAGCTAGTTTTTCTTCCGCAAGCTTCGTTTTGTCCAAAGCTGCCTTCTATGCCTCGGCAAGGTCATGGTCCTTCTTCTTCAGAGCCTCCTTCAGTTTATTTGCAAAATGACAATGAGATCAGAATCAGGAATGGGCAGAAAGATACAAACAGTTGTCAAGTTCTCACCAATCATACCTTTTGCCTCGTCCTTCACCTTCTGAAAGTTCTCCTGAACAAGCTTCAAGTCAAGGTCGAGCTGGATATGTTTGTTTTCCAACTCAGTATAGCGAGCCACAAGTTTGCAAGATTTCTATGAAGGATCAGTCGACATACATCAAAGATAGGTTGCTTCCGAGTGACTTAGAGAAAAATCATAGCATTTCTAAGACTACAGCCGAATCAAAATATTCAACAGTAGTCTCGGGGACTACACCCAGTGGGTGCACTCAGCGTACCCCCACTGGTTCTACCGACTCGGTCCGACCAGTCGGCCTAAAGAGACAAAGAGGTTATGATCCTAAAACTATAGCTCTATAGCTAACTGCCAGCAGTTAGTCTTGGTCTCATCATGATCTACCAAAAAAAACAGGTTCTTCGGACTACAGTCGACTGCCAGCAGTCCACCATAGTCTCGGGGACTACACCCAGTGGGTGCACTCAGCGTGCCCCCACCGGTTCTAAAATTCCATTTGACATGGTCCGACCATACCGAGTGAAGAAGTTAGAGTAAAGAAATTTAAAATACAAGACTACAGTCGACTGCCAACAGTCCACCATAGTCCCAGGGACTACACCCAGTGGGTGCACTTAGCGTGCCCCCACCGATTCAAATATTCAATCGACACACCCAGTGGGTGTACAGATGCAAAGATCTTCGGAAAGAAAGTCTTCAGATAGCATATCCTAACAGAACAAGCGGTGACCAACTAACCTGGACGTTGCTCTGAAGGGCTGAGCTAGCATCATAGGCCGCTTGGCTGGCTTCCCGGATCGCCTTCACCTGCTCCATCATGATCCCCGCCTGGCGTATAGCCTCCTTAGCAGCACCCGCTTGGTCCTCTGGGACGTGGTGTGTGGCGAAAAGGGAGGGTGGATCAGTAGTCGACGTTGAAGGCCGGACACTCGTCAGCGGCACAGCGAAGGAAACGGAATGCCGAGTGACATCGTCATCCCCTTGAACCGATGCCTCAGGCGCTGATGCAGTCTGAGTGGTCTTGCCAGCCGGCGCCTTTTTATTCCTCCTTGCCCTCAAGGGCACCTCGTCGTCATCATCAGGGAGATCAATGACATGGGGAGGAGCTACAGGAAAAATCCAAAGTTGAAATCGAAATCCAATCGACCAAAAGTAAAACCTCAAAGAGTGTACCAAGGTTGGAGGTGGCAGCGTCTTCCATTTCCTGGTCTTCGTTCTTGGCGGAGGTCTTGGAGGTAGCAGCACTGCGGATTTCAGAAACCAGTCGGTTAGTCGATGAGTCGACCAGGAGTTCGTCCATGCTAAATGAGAAAACGTAAGTTCTGATGTTACCCGGAGATAGTGGGAATGGCTATTCTCATCTTGGGCAAGGCCTTCGCCGTCTTTGATGGCGCCGCTCGTGGATGCTTCGGCGCTTTCTCAGTCGGCGCCGGAGAAGCCGCCCGAGGGAGCTTTGTCAACTGCCCAACGGACGTGATCGCTTTGCCACACTCACTCACGGGGTCGTCGATGAGCTTGGATCGCCTTTCCGTGCAAGGAGGATCGACTTCCTCCTCCTCCTCCTCTTCGCTAGATCCGTCGTCATCCTCTTCCCCACCACCATCAGATTGCCACTCCTCCTCACTTTCACCTCCGCTCGCCTCTCCCTCCTCGGCCTGTTCTTGCGCCCCATTGGGCGTCGAGTACATCTCAGTCATGGCCTAGAAGACAACAAACAAAACAAAAGTCAGTCAACTGATTTCAAGCAAACAGAATGAAGAAAGCAGGATCACAGTCGGAAATGCAGAATTGTACCTTGTCCACTTCGTATGACTGGTCAAGTGGAGGAATCCCCCTGGCTCCTCGAGGGTTGTCTTTGTTCCCTGTGATGCTCGCCAGCCACCACTCCAGCGTGGCATCGTCAATCTCCTCTGGGTGATCCGAGTGGTGTCCTCAGTGCCAGAATACAACCACATCGGATGGTCTCGAGCTTGAAGCGGCTGGATTCGTTGTCGGAGGAAGACCTCCAAGAGGTCCATGCCGGACACCCCATCACGGATAAGCTGGACGACACGCTCGACCAACACCTTAAATTGCGCCTTCTCTTCCGGGACCACATTCAAAGAGGAAGGTTTCCTCACTCGTTCCATGGAAAAAGGAGGGAGCCCAGTCGACTGCCCAGGCGTCGGCTGGTCTCTGCGGTAGAACCAGGTCGACTGCCATCCACGGACCGAGTCGGGTAGGATCATGGTTGGAAAGGAGCTTTTTCCTCTCAAATGAACCCCAAGACCCCCACACATCTGAATCACTTGTGTTCTCTCATCACTCGGATTGGCCTTTTTCACCGTCTGGGAGCGACATGTGAAGATCTGCTTGAAAATACCCCAATGAGGTCGACAACCCAAGAAATTCTTGCACAAAGACACGAAAGTAGCAAGATACACGATGGTGTTGGGTGTGAAGTGGTGGAGTTGCGCCCCAAAGAAATTCAGAAATCCCCGAAAGAAAGGGTGAGGCGGCAACGAAAATCCGCGGTCGACATGGGTGGCCAAGAGAACACACTCACCCTCCTAAGGCTGCGGCTCGAATTCCTTCCCCGGGAGCCGTGCCGATCCATGGGGGATCAGTCCTCCATCGGCCACGTCGTCAAAATCTTCTTGACGAATCATCAAGCGGATCCAGTCGCCCTGGATCCAGCCCTGCGGCAGGCCGACCCTCGATGAAGACCCGCCTCGACTGGTCGCCCTGCCCTTCGCCTTCGCCGTCGCCTTCTTCGCCCTCTCCAGGGCCACCGTCTTCTCTTTCACCATCGCCGCCGGTGAGACGCGCGCGGGCGGCCGCACTGACACGGAGGCGAACGCGGCGGATAAATCTGGAGAAGAGAGGAGGAAATGAGAACACACTGTTCAAAAAACCCCCGTCCGGCGCCTTATATGAGGTTACTTTCGAGTGACTGACTTGTAGGCCCGGGCGATCTTGTCAAATCCCGCAACAGTCGCGCGCGCGATACATGGCATAAAAGGTGGCGCGGAGATCGAGGCGTCCCTGCCTTATCCCCATCCGATTACCATGGCCTCCTCCGCCCCGCACGCTTCCCGAAATTCGAATCCCGCTAAATCCGCGGGTTGCAGAACAACTCGTCAGACGAAAGATCTCCTTCGCTCTGTCACTCGGAGCTCTCCAAGTAAAAACTTCACTCGACGGATACAAAGAATGGATCAAGGCGACTGAAAAAGAAGTTGGTGCCGTCACCTAAAGTTCATTAATCCAGAACAAGATATACTCATAGCACGAGAAATGGGTCGGAAGAGTTCTCAACTCCTTCCCCACTGAAACCTCGATCCATTCGGGGGCTAATGATGAAGCTATGTACCTAGGGTAGGGCCATGGACCTGTCCAAACTACCCTACCCAAGGACATCTCTAGAAGAAACCACCTGTCAATCGACCCAGAAGTGTTCCACTTGACTGACTCGAAGACACTCGACAATCAAGCCAACCACTCGACCATGAAGCCAACCACTCGACAGCCAGGAGATCAAAAGTCACTCTGCACGCAAATGGTCGGTCATTAAGTAGCTTTTATGGTCATCATAGCACTTTATGTGTAGCGTTACCAGTAACGCCCAATCTTAATGTATCTTAAACCCTGCATAACTGAGGGCCGGAGGGGTCTGGCGGACTTTCACTAGTAGAAAAGGGGGCATCAGTCCCAGTTCGTAAGGGCCTTTAGTCCCGGTTCTTGAATCGGGACTAAAGGGTCGTTACTAATGCCTCCCCCCTTTAGTCCCGGTTCAAACTGGAACCGGGACTAAAGGTCGCGGCCACGTGGAGCTCTACCTTTAGTCCCGGTTGGTAACACCAACCGGGACTAAAGGAAATTTTATGATTTTTTTTTGAATTTTTTTTGAATTTTTTTATTTCAAATTTCTGAATTATTTTAACCTCTAATCTCTAATCACCACCCCTCATCACTGCTCAATTTATCCTCTAATCTCTAATCACCCCTCATCATTCCTAATCATCTAACTTCTCGAACGGTCCCCCATCCTCCCACTCCCCCAGCCTGAGCACGCTTAACTTTCGGGTTCTATTCTCCCTCATTTCCAAGTCTGCACTTGTTGTTTTGCTGACAATAGTAAGATGTAAATCCTATTAACCCTCAGGAATTTTGCATGAGCATTTTACTGTTTGAGTTTGACACTATTGTTTTAAAAAACAATAATTATTTAGTAACACTAATATTTCTTGAATAATTAGTTTGACCATTGTTTGACCACAGTTTGACCACAATTTGACCAGATTTGACCAAAATTCAAAATAACTGAAATAATTATTTAGTAACACTAATATTCTAGAATAATTAGTTTGACCATTGTTTGACCACAGTTTGAATTTTTTTCGATTTTTTGCACTCTAGATCTTAAAAGCCCCGTAACTTTTTTTCTGTTAGGTTTTTGAGGATTCTAAAAATGTTTAACGAGGTTCCCCGGTTAAATTTGGATGTAACTTTTTGAGAAGATGATTTTTCATATAAAAAACATTTCCATCCGAGTCAGTATGCAAAAGTTATGCCCATTTTACTGAATTCTAGATAGATTTTGCAAATAAAGTCGAAACTCACATTTGCAAATTTTCCCAACAACTAGACCACATATCACATGGGAAACTTATTTTTATTATTTTTTTGACATTTTCATCATTTTCTTTTATTTTTTTAAAACTG
>NC_041389.1:689421480-689455473 GCF_002162155.2 Triticum dicoccoides | reverse complement strand
GGGACTAAAGGTCTAACCTTTAGTCCCGGTTGTTGCCACGAACCGGTACTGATGGGCATCGCACCCTTTAGTCCCGGTTCGTGGCACCAACCGGGACTAAAAGGTCCAGACGAACCGGGACAAATGGCCCACCTGGCCCCTGGGCGCACGAACCGGGACTAATGCCCCCATTAGTCCCGGTTCTAGACTGAACCGGGACTAATGGGCTAACCCAGGGTGGACCAAAGCCCTCTTTTCTACTAGTGTCTATATAATCCACCCCCCCAGTGTAAAGGGTTCGCACCCCTGTAACTCATACGCATATAATTCAGTCGACCGCCTCCGGGCTCCGAGACGTAGGGCTGTTACTTCCTCCGAGAAGGGCCTGAACTCATAAATCCCTTGCGTATACAACTACTCCATAGCTAGGATCTTGCCTCTCCATACCTACCCCCCTACACTACTGTTAGACTTAGAACCACGACAACACCCTTGAGCACATCTCCATGCCACGACGTTTCCTCTCCTCCCCCTCGCATCCCTCTTCCTCTCTGTAGTGCTTAGCGAAGCTCTGCTGAGATTCCGCCACCACCACCGCCACCACGCCGTCGTGCTTGCGGTGGACTCGAGCTACTACTTCACCATCGCTCACTGGATCGAGGAGGTGAAGGCATCATCAAGCCGTATGTGTGTTGAACACGGAGGTGCTGTCCGTTCGGCACTTGGATCGGGAGTTCACGGGACGAATCATGATTGGATCGCGAAGACGTTCGACTACAGCGACTGCATTTCTTAACGCTTCCGCTTAGCAATCTACAAGGGTATGTAGATCTAATCTCTCCTCCCATAGATGGTCATCTCCTAGATTGGATCTTGGTGAGCGTAGGAAAATTTTCTTTCCCATGCAACGTTTCCAGCAACACCATGATTATGGTGGAGGGACCAGACATGGACATAGTTAACCTTAAGTTCCTACTTCTATGCTTTGAGACTATGTCGGGACTTAAGATTAATTTTGACAAGAGCGAGGTAGTGGTCCTAGGATACTCTGCAGAAGATCAACAGAGGATTGCGGAAACCTTAGCTGTAAACTTGCGGCCTGCCCCATAGCTTATCTGGGGATGCTGATGTCGGACTCCAGGATCTTGACGATGGAGTTCGACCCACTCGTTGGACGAGTAGCATCCCATGCGGAACTGCGGTGTGGACGGTTCACTTCTAAAGAAATCAAAACTATCCTCATCGGCTCCAACCTTGCTAGCCTCCCCATGTATATGATGGGGATGTATATCCTACCGGAGGGTGTTCATGCTTCCTTCAATAAGGAGCTGGGAAGGTTCTTCTCGCAAGCTGGCGATGGCCGCCCAAAGTACCACATGGTCAAGTGGGCAGACATTTGTCTACCTAAGGATCGGGGTGGGCTAGGCATCACGGCGTCTCGACGCATGAACGTCGCCCTCATGCTACGCTGGGTCTGGTGGATCTTGCGTAAAGAGGGTTGTCTGTGGCTGCATCTTATCCTAGCCAAATACCTAAGGGGTGCGGCTCTCTTGGCGTGCTCCCGCCCAGATGGCTCCCAGATCTGGAAATCCATCCAGAAGATTAAGAACGAGATTCGCCTCGGGGCTACCTTTACAGTTGGCAATGTGAATGGTACTCAGTTCTGGCTCGACCCTTGGACGGGCAATGAGCCATTGCGTACCCAATTCCCTAGATTATTTGCGATCCGTACTGACCCATCTATCCTAGTGTCCGCGGCTTGTCTAGATGGCATGTGGAACATCGCATTCCGACGGTCATTTGGCCATGAGGAGGCTCACGAATGGGATAGGTTGGGAGACGTCATCTTGGCGGAACGATCTCAGTCCCCGGACAGTGTCTTCTGGAGTCTCTCTCCTTTGGGAGAGTTCTCCGTTAGTTTGGCATATTAGGCGCTTTGCCGCATGCCAGCCGTATAGTGGATTTCCCCTCTGTGGAAGGCTCCTGTGCCCCTGAAAATAAAGATATTCCTATTGCAGTTGCTTCGGGACCGCTTGCCCTCGGGGACAGAGGTCTGCAAGCGCAACAGCCTGGGCGATGGCATTTTCCCTCTCTGTAGTGTCCTGGAGACAGGCTCTCACATCTTGTTTTCTTGCACGGCGGCAAGGGCGTTGTGGAGCTTTGTGCGGGACGCACTCGGGCCCGACTGGGAGGCCGGAGACCTGGCGGAATTCCTACAGGCTAGGGCGACCCAGACTGGGCGCAAGCGCCACCTATTCTGGCTTATATTTGTTGGGGAATGTAGCAGAAATTCAAAATTTTCCTACGTGTCACCAAGATCTATCTATGGAGAAACCAAGAACGAGGGGAAGGAGAGTGCATCTACATACTCTTGTAGATCTCTAAGCGGAAGCGTTCAAGAGAACGGGGTTGAAGGAGTCGTACTCGTCGTGATCCAAATCACCGGAGATCCTAGTGCCGAACGGACGGCACCTCCGCGTTCAACACACGTACAGCCCGGTGACATCTCCCATGCCTTGATCCAGCAAGGAGAGAGGGAGAGGTTGAGGAAGACTCCGTCCAGCAGTAGCACAACGGCATGGTGGTGATGGAGGAGCGTGGCAATCCTGCAGGGCTTCGCCAAGCACTGCGGGAGAGGAGAAGGGAGAGAGGTAGGGCTGCGCCAGGGAGAGGTCAAACTCATTTGTTGGCAGCCCCAAAACCCTCAAGTATATATAGGGGGAGAGGGAGGGCTGCGCCCCCACCTAGGGTTCCACCCCTAGGGGCGGCGGCCAGCCCAAACCCATCTAGGGTGCGGCCAAGGGGTGGGCCGTTCCTATATCTCTATATTTTTGCAAGAGGCCATGTTATTTTGGTATGCAAGGGTAGGCCTGTCAGTTGTTCCGTATGTAGATTTGTTCCCTTCTTGTTGGTGCACTATTCTTGAGTTTTTTTGTGTGTTTCTTTCTTGCGGCCAGCTTGACCATTGTTAGTTTGTCCATATGTAGATTTTTTCCCTTCTTGTTGGTGCACTATTCTCGGGTTTTTGTGTGTGTTTCTTTCTTGCGGCCAGCTTGACCATTTACTCTGGAAGGAGTTACTCAACTAAAAAAGAGCGAACAAGTTGAGATTCTTTTGTCTTGTCTATATTGTTCCTACAATGTTGTTTGGGTTGATTTTCTTGCTTTTTTGTAGTTTGCGGAGAGAGTTAAGTAGTAGGGTACCTTTCTATGGTGGCGACCGCATGCTCTGCAGCCGAGTGTAGTTAATTTGATGGTTCATGTTACAAGAAAAATCATTCCTCTGTTTGTAGGTTTCAGGTTCCTTTTGTTGTGAGGTGCTCCATGGCCCTTTGCTTGGTTGCTCTGTGGTGAGGCAACAGAGATAATTAGCAGTCTTGTATACTAACCAGGAGAACATCCATTTCATGATTTTGGGTATTGGGTTCTCTTTGCTAAACCAGCTGCAGCTAGATGGGAGAAGTAGTAAGTAATATCAGGTGCATGATTTCTATCAGTCTGTATTCTAATGACTACCGATATCCCCTTTCCTGTAGTGTGGCACTGAATCAATAGTTATTTTGGCACAATCATGTGTCATGTTCCTTTATGAATCATATAATATCAAGAGACAACTTATGGAACTGTTCAGATTTTTATGGCAGCCCTAACTTCGCTAGGTAAAAACTTTATTTGGTCTTTATCCAACTGGTTTTTATCATATCAAATTACTGCAGAGTGTACTGATTTTTTTGTCACCTAGCAACGGTGCCTTTCAGTTCAACTAGCAGTTTAAACCTCCGAAGGTTTAAGGTGAACAATGAGATATTTTTGGGTTTGTTTGAACTGTTGTGTCTGTCCACTTGAGTGCCTCCATATGTGGTTCTCCTGTTGCATTAGTTATATTTTTATTTTTGATCATCTTGCTCAAAACTAAAGTTTCACTACATGAAAAATGACTACTTTATTTTATACCATGTTATCCTCTTTCTCTTCCCCATAGGACAGCGTCTCGCCGCGTTCTCGATCCGGCGCCGCCACATATCGTGATTCTGGATCGGCGCAGGTCGTCGCCATGAGAGAGCCTGGCTGGTGTGGTCTTCATGCTGGGTGTGGAGAAGCATGGGAGGATGAGTAGGACGGGCACGGGGAAGGAGCAGCCAGGCCGGAGCTCCGGCGTTGCTCTCATCATGGTCGAATGGAGCCGGCCATCACTATGGGCTGCTGCTCGCCGGTCGTCGTTCCCCAATCTCAGTTGCTCATCTTCGGCTTCACCATCTTCCTCCCCTGATCGTGCATTTATTTTAGATCATATAATTATGCTATATCATATATGTTGTTTAGTTCAGACTTGTGCATGTGCATGCATTGGCATTGATTTAGACAGAGATATTGCATGATTTGTACATAGGAGTACGGATGATCTAGGAATAAATGTTTGAATACATTTAGTAGTGAGATTTAGGTAGAGGTTACCTGCACTGTTCTGTTTTATGTAGATTCTAAGCTGCAAAATCATACATGGTCCTGTTAGTAATTTGTTTGAGTAGTGAGTTTACGCATTTTCCCTTGGAATGTTTGTATGTGTGATCACTTGCTTTTAGGTTCCCAGTGGTATATCATGAGAAGTTTTTTACTTTGCACCGGGTGATCAACTACATATTTAGACGAATACACTATTCAAGACCAGGAACATTAAGATTTCTAATGTTGGTTTCCTCTTTCAAGATTGCGGTTTTCATAAGCCTTAGATAGCTAAGGTACTGTTCTCTCATCTCCTATATGGTGTCTAAGAAATACTAATGTAGACAATTCAAAATTTTAAAATACCTTCTGGCCAATTATGTGGGGAAGGTGCAGCAAGCCGGCCCTCGCGTTGCAGTAGAGTGGAGCTGGCAATTTTATGATCGGTCTCTATATATTTCAACTTGCACAGTTTGAATTAGCTTCACATGGTATATAGTTTGAACATATGTATTCCTTAATTTTTCATATAAAAGGTTTAGAATTATTACCCTCAGTGCTAAAACTTGAAGTTACTAACAAATGCAAACGTTTCTGTTACAAAAGGTTTAGAATCATTAGCCTTGATGCTTGAATTTGGACCTTTCACCTTACTTGGGTAACATAGAGCCTAATGGCATATTGTCCAAATACACGTTCAAAACACTTTGGGTTTGACATGTTCTTTGTCCTTGATCAAACATAAAATTACTAAGAAAGGCAAATATTTCTCAACACGAACATGGTTTCAAATGGGTCTCTGCGCCATTTGGCGCACCGGGTCATCTAGTTATGATAAATGACAAGCCAACACAACATACAACAGAGATCTTAAGCCATGTTTGCATAATAGGACTTTCTTTCCCCAGTTACCTTTCTTCTTTTGAAGAGAACAAAAGTGTCTGCATGTAGTTTCCTGTCACACTTGTTAAAAGAATCCAAGGATACTTCAACAGCATCCGACCAATATGTTCTTGTTCAAAGCCAGCCTAGCATTTTTCTGAAATAGGACAATATTACAATACTCACTTACTGTCTAGAGAAAAATGGTATTGCAGGTTCTAAAAGCGTTCACAAACATAAGGGTTCAATTGAGAATCATGTTCTTTAGTATCACGAATCCTTGGCTTGGTATCATTTTTCAACATCAGAAAGCATAATGGGAGGAAATGAGAGCAGAACTGATGCAATCATTAGCTTGGAAATTCCAACGTGCTTAAGGAAATCAATTAATGGCTTACCGAAAAAGGCTTTCGCCCCGCTTTATAAATAAAGCAAACCGCCTAGAGCAACACATACAAGGACTAGTTCAGCACACACACACACACACCCAAGTCTCACAGGAAGAAGTACACAGGTTCTGCTGAGGGCACAGCTCAACAAGCCCTAACAAAAAGAAAACAGGACGGCCCGGAGTCAATTAATGGCTTAAGATGACTCTCCTCTGAGAAGAGAAGAAGCATTGGAAATGATTCGACGAGATAAGGAAATGACACATCCCCCTATGCCAACATGCTCATACCACCATGTCCGGCCTCTATCTGCAGTTACATGGTTCGAGAAACCTAAATTTCAAGACATTTAATAACACCATGAAACTTCCACGAGTGAAATTCTTTTGCGAATGGGAAACAATAACTGTGACTGTGAAACTTACTTTTTTGAAAAATGACAGTGTACATTGGAGTGCCTCATCTGCAGGTACTGAGAAGTGCATATGCTCAGCATTCCGTCTGATTAGAGTTTCAGAACCACTGCCTGAACATAGCATTTCCTTCAAGAGCTTAACCCATACATGAACAAACCGCAAGTAATGAATGCTGCAATCTACTGCAAAACATAAGATAGCTGTATCTAGCAGTACCACATTTGCCAGAAAGAACAGATCTAGAACAGTCATAATCCATTCTATCATAATATCAGATGTGCGATACCACCGTTTACTAGTGCTTATGAAAATTTGCTATAGATTTTCCAATTTTGACTAGCAGGTAAAGGTTCCACTAATAGTTTGGAACTTTACAAAAAAGAAGACTGAGGCAATGGTTGTTTGGTGGCACCGGGCGGTGTTGTGTGGTCGCCAGCGAGCACCCCTTCCACCTATGTTCTCTACTTTTTTGTTAGCCGCAGGCCGGAAATATAGTGCAAACTCTAAACTCTGTTCTGTTATACTGAGTATCTCTTAGTCACTGGTCAGTGCCTTATATTCTGTTTTAGTGCTAGAACATGACACAGTAGCTTGTTTTCTGGCATTCCATTAAATCAGATCAGGACTAAAATATATAGCAAATCCTCGAGTAGAATGCCTGTCATCAAGAGCATAAGTAAAGAGCATGGGTATAGAAATAACCGCAATTCCGAAGTTCATTCCTTGTTTAGGGAAGTACGTCTTCATTGGAGGAGTGTTGAGGCCACACAGGGTCTCCCAAGCATAACAAATTAAAGGCTCACCCTATTCTCTCGAGTGCGCACCACAAAGACGGGCACCCGATCCACTATGCAGTGGCCTTAAAGGCGGCAACCAAAATGTTTACATAAGCTTGGGGCAATCTCCACAACTTAATTTGAGGCTACCAAGTAATTCCACAAAGGCCACAAAGCTGCAAACCAACAAACCGTCTAGGCTTTGAAGGACCCAAGAGTAAAAGGCTCCTCACCTTTCACCAATCGAATCCTCACCAAGAACTCAAAACTGTGCACCAAATGCAATGGCAAGAACACAAGAAGTGCTCAAGTCCTTCTCTCCCAAATTCCACCAAAACTACAAAAGCTTATGGAGGAATACGAGAGGAAGAACAAAGAGGAGAACACCAAATTACTCCAAGATCTAGATCCAATAGGTTTCTTTTTGTTATTCTATATTCTGGTTTTTATTCTACATTTTTTATAACTCAACAACGTTTTTCAAATAAAAATTTAACATTTTTTAATACATAATCAACATTTTTACATACACATTTAGAAAAATCAAATGCTTGATTAACATTTTTCAAATACAAGATTAAGATTTATTTTATACATGGTCAACATTTTCCCTATAAACACTTTTAGCATTTTTCAAATGCTTGATTAACATTTTTTTCAAATATAATATTAACATTTTTCTAAAATATGGTCAACTTCTATGAAAATTTAACATTTTTAAAATGCTTTATAAAAAAAATTCAAATGCAATATGAACAATTTTTTGAATGCACGATCAATATTTTTTCTGTACACATTTAACAATTTCCAAATGCTTGATTAACATTTTTTAAATATTTTTTCAACATTTTGAAATACTTGATTAATATTTTCATATACGTGATCAAAATATTTCATCATTTTTCAATACATGGTCAACATTTTTCTATACACATTCAACATTTTTCAAATGCTTGATTAACATTTTTCAAGTACTTTTTTAACATATTTTAAATTTATGGTCAACTTTTTTCACATCCATTTTATGTTTTTTGTATACATGGTCAGCATTTTTTTCTATACACATATAATAATTTTTCAACTGCATGATTAATATTTTTTAAAATATTATGAAAAGTATATTTTGTAATATATATGTTTAGAATTTTTGAAAGCGTAAACAAAGTAAAAAATAGAAATAAAAAAAATGAAAAACAAAAGGTCAAACAAAAAAAAGGCAATGGCCTCGGCGAGCTGGGCCGACCCATTTAGGCCGAGAGCTGACTCTGTCTCGCCTGCAACGAGACATAAATGCGTGCAAGAAACCAATCAAGGAGTACTCCTTCGGAGCCCCGACAAGAGTCATTTGGGTGGGTTGGGAGCGCGCCACTTGGCATGCCCTCAGCTACCTCCACGTGTCGTGCTCTGGACGCTCTCTCCGGATTTTTTTTCTATTTTTCTGTATGTGTTTTCATTTTTTCCCTCTTCTGCAAGAGGCACGATGTTGGTGTGAAACGACAGACCTCGAGGTAGGGGGTCCCGAGTTGTGGATCGTGGATCGATGATAACAAGAATGAGGGAGACGATCTTTACCCAGGTTTGGGCCCTCTTGATGGAGGTAAAACTCTACGTCATGCTCTGGTTATATTTATGGAGATGTATCAAGCACAGAGTTGATCTACCTCGAGATCGTAAGCTACGTTCTACCTCTAGGGTTAGGTGAATGTAATTGCGATGCGGTCCCCTCTACGTGTCGAACCCCTTGGCTTATATACTCACCAGGTACGACATCTAGGGTTACATGGTCGGTATCCGGAGGATCGCATGGAGGCGTCTGGGGATATCTTGGAGTATACATCATGTCTTCGGCAGTATGGTCTTGATCTCATCTAGGCATACAACTTCCGAAGTCTTCCTTAATGAGAATGCGAGCCCATTAGCCTAGCCCAAAGACTACGGGCCGACTAGGTCAGTACCCCCTAGTCCAGGACACCGCAGGTAGCCCTCGAACTAGTCTTCCATGCTGAAGACGACCTCCTTGAATTAAGTAACCTTGGATCCGAAGTCCTTGAATTGATAGATGAGTTCCCCTTTATTGGCAATCCGAGGTTCCTTCTCCGTTAAGAGGTTCTGTTGACCTCCTTCCTCTGGAGTAGCATTCCTCGGCCATGGCTTAGCCAAGCTCATCTAGCGCCCGAATACTTAGCCTCAAAGGCTGGCCGCATAGGTGTGAACAATGTGAAGGAAGTATGCCCTAGAGACAATAATAAAGTTTTTATTTATATTTCCTTATATCATGATAAATGTTTATTATTCATGCTAGAATTGTATTAACCGTAAACTTAGTACATGTGTGAATACATAGACAAAACATAGTGTCCCTAGTATGCCTTTACTTGACTAGCTCGTTGATCAAAGATGGTTATGTTTCCTAACCATAGACATGTGTTGTCATTTGATAAACAGGATCACATCATTAGGAGAATGATGTGATGGACAAGACCCATCTGTTAGCTTAGCATTATGATCGTTACAGTTTCATTGCTACTGCTTTCTTCATGAGTTATACATGTTCCTCAGACTATGAGATTATGCAACTCCTGAATACCGGAGGAACACCTTGTGTGCTATCAAACGTCACAACATAATTGGGTGATTATAAAGATGCTCTACATGTGTCTCCGAAGGTGTTTGTTGGGTTGGCATAGATCGAGATTAGGATTTGTCACTCCGTGTATCGGAGAAGTATCTCTGGGCCCTCTCGGTAATGCTCATCACTTTAAGCCTTGCAAGCAATGTGACTAATGAGTTAGTTGCGGTATGAAGCATTACGGAATGAGTAAAGAGACTTGTCGGTAACGAGATTGAACTAGGTATGATGATACCGACGATCGAATCTCGGGCAAGTAACATGCCGATGACAAAGGGAACAACATATGTTGCTATGTGGTTTGACCGATAAAGATCTTCGTAGAATATGTAGGAGCCAATATGAGCATCCAGGTTCCGCTATTGGTTATCGATCGGACATGTGTCTCGATCATGTCTACATAGTTCTCGAACCCGTAGGGTCCGCACGCTTAACATTCGATGACGATTTGTATTATGAGTTATGTGTTTGATGACCAAAGTTTGTTTGGAGTCTCGGATGAGATCACGAACATGACGAGGAGTATCGAAATGGTCGAGACATAAATATTGATATATTGGAAGGCTATATTCGGACATCGGAATGGTTCCGGAGAAGTTCGGGTATTTTCCGGAGTATCGGGAGGTTACCGGAACCCCCTGGGGAGTTGATGGGCCTTAGTGGGCCTTAGTAGGAAGGAGAGGCAGCGGCCAGGAGGTGGCGCCCCCAAGCCCAGTCCGAATTGGACAAGGGGTTGGGGGTGCGGCCCCCCTCTCCCTTCCTTCCCCCTTCTCCTTTAGGTGGAAACCTACTAGGACTTGGAGTCCTAGTAGGATTCCCCTTCTCTCGGCACGCCTAGAAATGGCCGGCCGGCCTCCCCCTGCCTCCTTTATATACAGGGGCAGGGGGGAACCATAGAACACACCAAGTTTTCCCTTAGCTGTGTGCGATGCCCCCTCCACAGTTCCACACCTCGATTATATCGTCGTAGTGCTTAGGCGAAGCCCTGTGCCGGTAACATCATCATGAATGTCGCCATGCCGTCATACTGATGGAACTCACCCTCGTCCTCAACTGGATCAAGAGAACGAGGGACGTCATCGAGATGAACGTGTGCTGGACGAGTAGGTGCCGTACGTTCGGTACTTGGATCGGTTGGATCGCAAAGACGTTCGACTACATCAACCGCATTACTAAACTCTTCCGCTTTCGGTCTATGAGGGTACGTGGACATACTCTCCCGTATTGTTGCTATGCATCTCCTAGATAGATCTTGCATGATCGTAGGAAGTTTTTTGAAATACTGCGTTCCCTAATAGTGGTATTAGAGCCAGGTTTATGCATAGATGTCTTATGCACGAGTAGAACACAAAGAGTTGTGGGTGATAATAGTCATACTGCTTACCACCAACGTCTTACTTTGATTCGGCGGTATTGTTGGATGAAGTGGCCCGGACCGACATTACATGATTGCGTTTATGAGACTGATTCTACTGACGTGCTTTTGCACATAGGTGGCTGGCGGGTGTTTTTTTCTCCAACTTTAGTTGAATCGAGTTTGACTATGGCTGGTCCTTGTTGAAGGTTAAAACAACACACTTGACAAAAAATCGTTGTGGTTTTGATATGTAGGTAAGTACGGTTCTTGCTAGAAGCCTGTAGCAGCCACGTAAAATTTGCAACAACAAAGTAGAGGACGTCTAACTTGTTTTTGCAGGGCTTGCTGTGATGTGATATGGTCAAGACATGATGTGATATAAATTGTTGTATGAGATGATCATGTTTTGTGACAGAGTTATCGGCAACTGGCAGGAGCCATATGGTTGTCGCTTTATTGTATGCAATGCAATCGCCATGTAATTGCTTTACTTTATCACTAAGCGGTAGCGATAGTCGTAGATGCAATAGTTGGCGAGAGGACAACGATGCTACGATGCAGATCAAGGTGTCGTGCCGGTGACGATGGAGATCATGACGATGCTTCGGTGATGGAGATCCTGAGCACAAGATGATGATGGCCATATCATGTCACATATTTTGATTGCATGTGATGTTTATCTTTTATGCATCTTATTTTTCTTAGTACGGCGGTAGCACTATAAGACGATCCCTTACTAAATTTCAAGGTACAAGTGTTCTCCCAGAGTATGCACCATTGCTACAGTTCTTTGTGCCGAGACACCATGTGATGATCGAGTGTGATAAGCTCTACGTTCACATACATTTGGTGCAAGCCAGTTTTGCACACGCAGAATACTCGGGTTAAACTTGACGAGCCTAGCATATGCATATATGGCTTCGGAACACGGAGACCGAAAGGTCGAACGTGAAACATATAGTAGATATGATCCACATAGTGATGTTCACCATTGAAAACTACTCCATATCACATGATGATCGGACATGGTTTAGTTGATTTGGATCACGTGATCATTTAGATGGCTAGAGGGGTGTCTATCTAAGTGGGAGTTCTTAAGTAATATGATTAATTGAACTTTAATTTATCATGAAAGTCCTGATAGTTATTTTGCATGTCTATGTTATTGTAGATCAATGGCCCGTGCCGTCGTTCCTTTGAATTTTAATGCGTTCCTAGAGAAAGCTAAGTTGCGAGATGATGGTAGTAATTACATGGACAAGGTCTGTAACTTGAAGATTATCCTCATTGTTGCATAGAAGAATTACGTCATGGAAGCACCGCTAGGTGTACCACCAGCGCCAGCAACTACAGACATTGTGAATGCCTAGTAGACGCGTGTTGATGACTACTCGATAGTTTAGTGTGCCATGCTTTATGGCTTAGAATAGGGACTTCAAAGACGTTTTGAACGTCATGGAGCATATGAGATGTTCCAAGAGTTGAAGTTAATATTTCAAGCAAATGCTCGAGTTGAGTGATATGAAGTCTCCAACAAGTTCTACAGCTGCAAAATGGAGGAGAGTAGTTCTGTTAGTGAACACATACTCAGAATGTCTGGGTACCATAACCACTTGACTCAGCTGGGTTTTAATCTTCTTGGTGATAGTGTCATTAGCAGAGTTCTTCAATCACTGCCACCAAGCTATAAAGGCTTCGTGATGAACTATAATATGCAAGGGATGAACTAGACAATTCCTGAGCTCTTCGCGATGCTAAAGGCTGTGAGGTAGAAATCAAAAAGAAGCATCACGTGTTGATGGTCAACAAGACCACTAGTTTCAAGAAAAAGGGAAAAGGAAAGAACGAGAACTTCAAGAAGAACGGCAAGAAAGTTGCTGATCAGGAGAAGAAACCCAAGTCTGGACCTAAGCCTGAAACTGAGTGCTTCTACTTCAAAGGGACTGGTCACTTGAAGCGGAACTGCCACCGGTATTTGGGGGATAAGAAGGATGGCAAAGTAAAAGGTATATTTGATATACATGTTATTGATGTGTACCTTACTAATGCTCGTAGTAGCGCCTGGGTATTTGATACTGGTTCTGTTGCTCATATTTGCAACTCGAAACAGGGGCTACGGATTAAACGAAGATTGGCTAAGGACGAGGTGACGATGCGTGTCGGAAATGGTTCCAAGGTCGATGTGATCGCCATCGGCATGCTACCTCTACATCTACCTTCGGGATTAGTTTTAGACCTGAATAACTGTTATTTGGTGCCAGCGTTGAGCATGAACATTATATCTGGATCTTCTTTGATGCGAGACGGTTATTCATTCAAATCAGAGAATAATGATTGTTCTATTTATAGTAATATCTTTTATGGTCATGCACCCTTGCTGAGTGGTCTATTTTCATTGAATCTCAATCATGGTGATACACATGTTCATAATATTGAAGCCAAAAGATGCAAAGTTGATAATGACAGTGCAACTTATTTGTGGCACTGCCGTTTAGGTCATATTGGTGTAAAGCGCATGAAGAAACTCCATGCTTATGGGCTTTTGGAATCACTTGATTATGAATCACTTGGTGCTTGTGAACCATGCCTCATGGGCAAGATGACTAAAACTCCGTTCTCCGGAACAATGGAACGAGCTACTGACTTATTGGAAATAATACATACCGATGTATGCGGTCCAATGAGTGTTGAGGCTCATGGTGGGTATCCTTATTTTCTTACCTTCACAGATGATTTGACCAGATATGTGTATATCTACTAAATGAAGCATAAGTCTGAAACATTTAAAAAGTTCAAAGAATTTTAGAGTGAAGTGGAAAATCATCGTAACAAGAAAATAATGTTTCTGCTATTTGATCATGGAGGAGAATATTTGAGTTATGGGTTTGGTCTTCATTTGAAACAATGTGGAATAGTTTCACAACTAACGCCACCTGGAACACCACATCGTAATGGTGCGTCCGAACGTCGTAACTGTATTTTATTGGATATGGTGCGATCTATGATGTCTCTTACTGATTTACCGCTATCATTTTGGGGTTATGCTTTAGAGGCGGCTGCATTCATGTTAAATAGGGCACCATCAAAATCTGTTGAGATGACGCCTTATGAACTATGGTTTGGCAAGAAACCAAAGTTGTCGTTTCTCAAAGTTTGGGGCTGCGATGTTTATGTGAAAAAGCTTCAACCTGATAAGCTCAAACCCAAATCAGAGAAGTGTGTCTTCATAGGATACCCAAAGGAAACTGTTGGGTATACCTTCTATCACAGATCCGAAGGCAAGATATTCATTGCTAATAATGGATCCTTTCTAGAGAAGGAGTTTATCTCGAAAGAAGTGAGTGGGAGGAAAATAGATCTAGATCAGGTAATTGTACCTTCTCCCGAACAGAAAGTAGTTCATCACAGAAATCAGTTCCAGTGATCCCTACACCAATTAGAGAGGAAGCTAATGATGATGATCATGAAACTTTAGACCAAGTTACTACAGAACCTCGTAGGTCTTCCAGAGTATGGTCCGCACCAGAGTGGTATGGTAATCCTATTCTAGAAGTCATGTTACTAGATCATGATGAACCTACGAACTATGAGGAAGCGATGATGAGCTTAGATTCCGTGAAATGGCTTGAGGCGATGAAATCTAAGATGGGATCCATGTATGAGAACAAAGTGTGGACTTTGGTGGATTTGCCCAATGATCGGCAAGCCATAGAAAATAAATGGATCTTCAAGAAGAAGGCTGATGCTGACGGTAATGTTACTGTCTACAAAGCTCGACTTGTTGCGAAAGGTTTTCCACAAGTTCAAGGAGTTGACTATGATGAGACTTTCTCACCCATAGTGATGCTTAAGTCTGTCTGAATCATGTTAGCAATTGCTTCATTTTATGATTATGAAATTTGGCAGATGGATGTCAAAACTGCATTCCTGAATGGATTTCTGGAAGAAGAGTTGTATATGATGCAACTAGAAGGTTTTGTCGATCCAAAGGGTGCTAACAAAGTGTGCAAGCTCCAGTGATCCATTTATGGACTGGTGCAAGCCTCTCGGAGTTGGAATAAACATTTTGATAGTGTGATCAAAGCATATGGTTTTATACAGACTTTTGGAGAAGCCTGTATTTACAAGAAAGTGAGTGGGAGCTCTGTAGCATTTCTAATATTATATGTGGATGATATATTGTTGATTGGAAATGATACATAATTTCTGGATAGCATAAAAGGATACTTGAATAAGAGTTTTTCAATGAAAGACATCGGTGAAGCTGCTTACATATTAGGCATCAAGATCTATAGAGATAGATCAAGACGCTTAATTGGACTTTCACAAAGCACATACCTTGATAAAGTTTTGAAGAAGTTCAAAATGGATCAGTCAAAGAAAGGGTTCTTGCATGTGTTACAAGGTGTGAAGTTGAGTCAGACTCAATGCCCGACCACTGCAGAAGATAGAGAGAAATATAAAGTCATTCCCTATGCTTCAGCCATAGGTTCTATCATGTATGCAATGATGTGTACCAGACCTGATGTGTGCCCTGCTGTAAGTATAGCAGGGAGGTACCAAAGTAATCCAGGAGTGGAGCACTGGACAACGGTCAAGAACATCATGAAATACCTGAAAAGGACTAAGGATATGTTTTCATTTATGGGGGTGACAAAGAGCTTGTTGTAAATGGTTACGTCAATGCAAGCTTTGACACTGATCCCGATGACTCTAGGTCTCAATCCGGATACGTATTTATATTGAATGGTGGAGCTGTCAGTTGGTGCAATTCCAAGTAGAGTGTCGTGGCGGGATCTACGTGTGAAGCGGAGTACATAGATGCTTCCGAAGCAGCAAATGAAGGAGTATGGATGAAGGAGTTCATATCCGATCTAGGTGTTATACCTAGTGCATCGGGTCCAATGAAAATCTTTTGTGACAATACTGGTGCAATTGCCTTGGCAAAGTAATCCAGATGTCACGAGAGAACCAAACACATCAAGAGACGCTTCAATTCCATCTGTCATCAAGTCACAGAGGGAGACATAGAGATTTGCAAGATACATATGGATCTGAATGTTGCAGACTCGTTGGCTAAGCCTCTTCCACGAGCAAAACATGATCAGCACTAGGACTCCATGGGTGTTAGAATCATTACTATGTAATCTAGATTATTGACTCTAGTGCAAGTGGGAGACTGAAGGAAATATGCCCTAGAGGCAATAATAAAGTTGTTATTTATCTTTCCTTATATCATGATAAATGTTCATTATTCATGCTAGAATTGTATTAACCGGAAACTTAGTACATGTGTAATACATAGATAAAACATACTGTCCCTAGTATGCTTCTACTTCACTAGCTCGTTGATCAAAGATGGTTACGTTTCCTAACCATAGACATGTGTTGTAATTTGATAAAAGGGATTACATCATTAGGAGAATGATATGATGGACAAGACCCATTCGTTAGCTTAGCATTATGATCGTTCCAGTTTCATTGCTATTGCTTTCTTCATGACTTATACATGGTCCTCAGACTATGAGATTATGCAACTCCTGAATACCGGAGGAATGATGACCCACAAGTATAGGGCATCAATTGTAGCTATTTTCGATAAGTAAGAGTGTCGAACCCAACGAGGAGTAGAAGGAAATGACAAGTAGTTTTCAGTAAGATGATGTCTGCAAGTGTTGAAACTGTAAGTAGCGAGTAGTTTGATAGCAAGATAATTTGTAACGAGCAAGTAACAATAGTAACAATAAGTATGCAGCAAGGTAGCCCAATCCTTTTCAGACAAAGGACAGGCCGAAACGGTCTCTTGTAACAAGAAAAGCGTTCTAGAGGGTACACGGGAATTTCATCATGTTGGTTTGATTTGTGTTCGCTACTTTGATAATTTGATATGTGGGTGGACCGGTGCTTAGGTGATGTTCTTACTTGAACAAACCTCCTACTTATGATTAACCCTCCCGCAAGCATCTGCAACTATGAGAAAAGTATTAAGAATAAATTCTAACCATAGCATTAAACTCTAGGATCCAATCGCTCCCTTACGGAATAGTGCATAAACTGGGGTTTAAGTTTCTGTCACTCTCACAACCCACCATCTATTTACTACTCCACAATGCATTCCCTTATGCCAAAATATGGTGAAGTGTCATGTAGTCGATGTTCACATGACACCACTAAGGGAGTCACAACATACATACTATTAAAATATCGAACACATATCAAATTCACATGATTGCTTGCTACATGATTTCTCCCATGACCTCAAGAATGAAAGTAACTACTCACAAATGATAAACATGCTCAAGATCAGAGGGGTATTGAATAACATAATGGATCTGAACGTATAATATTCCACCAAATAAACCATACAGTAATCAACTACGAGATGTAATCAACACTACTGGTCACCCACGGGCACCAATCTATAGTTTTGATACAAAGATTGAACGCAAGAGATGAACTAGGGTTTGAGAGTAGTTGGTGCTGTGAAGATGTTGATGAAGATGGCCCTCCCCAAGATGGGAGAGTTGTTGGTGATGAGGATGGCAATGATTTCCCCCTCCGGGAGGGAAATTCCCCCGGCAGAATCGCTCCATCGGAGGGCAAAAGTGCTCCTGCCCAAGTCCCGCCTCGAGAAGGCGGCGCTTCATCCCGAATGCCCTCCCCTTATTTTTTTTCTAGGTCAAAATGACTTACATACTAGAAGATGGGCACCGGAGGTGGGCCGAGGAGGGCACAACCCACCAGGGCGCACCTAGGCTGCCTGGCGCACCCAGGTGGGTTGTGCCCACCTGGTGGGGCCCCTCTGGTAGTTATTTGCTCCAATATTCCTTAAATATTCCATAAAAATTCTCTGTGAAGGCTGAACTTGTTTGGAGTTGTGCCGAATAGGTAGCCTAGCGTAGCTTTTTCTGGTCCAGATTTCCAACTGCCAGAATTCTCCCTCTTGGTGTGTACCTTGCAAATTATGAGAGAAAAGGCATTAGAATTACTCCAAAAAGCATTAGTATGGATAAAAACATCATAAATAACAGCAAGATGACATGATGCAAAATGGATGTATCAACTCCCCCAAGCTTGGACCTCGCTTTTCCTCAAGCGAAAAACGAAATCGAGAAAATGTGTCCACATGCTTTGAGGGAGAGGTGTCGATAAAAACAAAAATACGGACATAGAAGCATCATGTTGATTATTATAACAACAACAAAAATTGAACATAGGACTTTTATCATTGAACTTGCATCATATACTTCCCATGAATAAGTAACAGTTCATCATATAATCGAAGTATCAAGCAAAAACTCTATTAAAAACCAACAAACTATGTTCCCAGTCAACTTTGCAACTACAATTCATCATATTTTCAGGAAGAGTCAGTTGTCGGAGCCTTTTAGCAAGTCCACATACTCAACCATCATATAGTCTTCCATGATTTCTAACACTCACCTCGTACCCATGAGCAAAACGTTTCAACCGGACACCTAGAAAGATAGGGTCTTATAGTTTCGCCTCCCAACATACTCACCTCAAGAGGTCAACAATAATAACTCATGCTATCTATATTCAACTGGACATATGTGCCTAGATCTTTCCTCACCACGTGATGCTTGCCAAAAGAGAAAATAAAAAGGAATAGAAGGAAAACTTTGAATATTTGCATAAAAGCAAATACATAAAAGTAAAAGATAGGTGCTACATCTTGAGCTAGCGTTGGTTTTCCCCGAAGAGGAGAGGGTGATGCAGCAAGTGTAGCGTAAGTATTTTCCTCAGTTTTTGAGAACCAAGGTATCAATCTAGTAGGAGGCTCCTCAAAATTCCCACGCACCTACACAAACAAACTGAGAACTCGCAACCAACACAATAAAGGGGTTGTCAATCCCTTCACGGCCACTTGCGAAAGTGAGATCTAATAAAGATAATATGATAAGATAGATATATTTTTGGTATTTTATGATATAGATGCAAGAAAGTAAAGATGCAAATAAAAGTAGATTGCAAGCAAATATGATAAGAGATAGACCCGGGGGCCATAGGTTTCACTAGAGGCTTCTCTCGAGAGCATAAGTATTATGGTGGGTGAACAAATTACTGTCAAGCAATTGATAGAAAAGAGAATAATTATGACGTTATCTAGGCATGATCATGTATATAGGCATCACATCCAAAACAAGTAGACCGACTCCTGCCTGCATCTACTACTATTACTCCACACATCGACCGCTATCCAGCATGCATCTAGAGTATTAAGTTCATAAGAACGGAGTAACACATTAAGCAAGATGATATGATGTAGAGGGATAAACTCATACAATATGTGATATAAACCCCATCTTGTTATCCTCGATAGCAACAATACAATACGTGTCTTGCAACCCTTTCTGTCACTGGCTAAGAACACCGCAAGATTGAACCCAAAGCTAAGCACTTCTCCCATTGCAAGAAAGATCAATCTAGTAGGCCAAACCAAACCGATTATTCGAAGAGACTTGCAAAGATAACTCAATCATACATAAAAGAATTCAGAGAAGATTCAATTAATAACCATAGATAAATCTGAACATAAAATCACAATTCATCGGATCTTGACAAACACACCGCAAAAAGAGATTACATCGAATAGATCTCCACAAGAGAGGGGGAGATCATTGTATTGAGATCCAAAAAGAGAGAAGAAGCCAGCTAGCTAATAACTATGGACCCGTAGGTCTGAGGTAAACTACTAACAACTCATAGGAGGGGCAAGGATGTTGATGTAGAGGCCCTCCGTGGTCGATTCCCCCTCCGGCAGAGTGCCGGCGAAGGCTCCAAGATGGGATCTCGCGGATACAGAAGGTTATGGTGGTGGAAATTTTGTTTCATGGTGCCCCTGGATGTTTTCGGGGTCCGTAGGTATATATAGGAAGAAGAGTACGTCCGTGGACGCCCGAGGGGCCCACGAGATAGGGGGGCGCGCCCTACAGGGGGGGCGCACCCTCCTATCTCATGGGGCCCTCGGGGCTTTCTTGACTTGCACCCCAAGCTCTTCGGATCAGATTTGTTTCAAAAATAACGTTCCCGAAGGTTTCATTCCGTTTGGACTCCGTTTGATATTCCTTTTCTTCGAAATACTGAAATAGGCAAAAAAACACAACAATATGGGCTGGGCCTCCGGTTAGTAGGTTAGTCCCAAAAATGATATAAATATGTAAAATAAAGCCCATAAGCATCCAAAACAGGTAATATAATAGCATGGAACAATCAAAAATTATAGATACGTTGGAGACGTATCAAGCATCCCCAAGCTTAATTCCCGCTCGTCCTTGAGTAGGTAAATGATAAAAAGAGAATTTTTGATGTGGAATGCTACCTAGCTTAATTCATAATGTAATTTTCTTTTATTGTGGCATGAATGTTCATATCCAAGTAATACAAAATAAAAGTTCATATTGATATAAGAAACAGTAATACTTCAAGCATACTAAGCAAGTAATCATGTCTTCTCAAAATAGCATGGCCAAAAGAAAGTTATCCCTACAAAATCATATAGTCTGGATAAGCTCTATATTCATCACACAAAGTATTTAATCATGCACAACCCCGATGACGAGCCAAGCAATTGTTTCATACTTTAGTAATCTCAAACTTTTTCAACTTTCACGCAATACATGAGCGTGAGCCATGGACATAGCACTATATGTGGAATAGAACGATGGTTGTGGAGAAGACAAAAAGGAGAAGATAGTCTCACATCAACTAGGCGTATCAACGGGCTATGGAGATGCCCATTAATAGATATCAATGTGAGTGAGTAGGGATTGCCATGCAACGGATGCACTAGAGCTATAAATATATGAAAGCGCAACAAAAGAAAACTAGTGGGGTGCATCCAACTTGCTTGCTCACGAAGACCTAGGGCATTTTGAGGAAGCCCATCATTGGAATATACAAGCCAAGTTCTATAATGAAAAATTCCCACTAGTAAATGGAAGTGACAACATATGAGACTCTCTATCATGAAGATCATGGTGCTACTTTGAAGCACACGTTTTTTAAAAGGAAGTAGCATTGTCCCTTCTCTCTTTTTCTCTCATTTTTTTATTTGGGCCTTTTTTTATGGCCTCTTTTTTTATTTTTTTATTTCGTCCGGAGTCTCATCCCGACTTATGGGGGAATCATAGTCTCCATCATCCTTTCCTCACTGGGACAATGCTCTAGTAATGATGATCATCACACTTTTTATTTTTTTACAACTCAACAATTACAACTCGATACTTAGAACAAAATATGACTCTATATGAATGCCTCCGGCGGTGTACCAGGAAATGCAATGAATCAAGAGTGACATGTATGAAAGAATTATGAACGGTGGCTTTGCAACAAATACCATGTCAACTATATGTTCATGCAAAAAGCAATATGACAAAAGTAATGTGTGTCATATGAATGGAACGGTGGAAAGTTGCATGGCAATATATCTCAGAATGGCTATGGAAATGCCATAATAGGTAGGTATGGTGGCTGTTTTGAGGAAGGAGTATGGTGGGTGTATGGTACCGGCGAAAGTTGCACCGATACAAGAAAGGCTAGCAATAATGGAGGGGTGAAAGGAGTGCGTATAATCCATGGACTCAACATTAATCAAAAGAACTCATATACTTGTTGTAAAAATTTAGAAGTCATCAAAAACCAAAGCACTATATGCATGCTCCTAGGGGGATAGATTGGTAGGAAAAGACCATCGCTCCCGACTGCCACTCATAAGGAAGACAATCAATAAATAAAATTGTGCTCCAACTTCATCACAAAGCGGTTCACCATACGTGCATGCTACGGGAATCACAAGCTTTCAACTCAAGCATTCTTTAAATCCATAATCACCCAACTAGCATGACTTTAATATTACTACCTCCATATCTCAAAACAATTATCAAGCATCAAATTGATCATAGCATCCAATTCACTTTCTATGATAGTTTTTATTATACCCAACTTGGATGCTCATCATTCTAGGACCAACTTTGTGACAATAGCAAATACCATGCTATTCTAAGAGAATCTCAAAATAATATAAGTGAATCATGAGAGACTAGCAATTTCTATAAAATTAATCCACCACCATCCTCTAAAAGATATAAGTGAAGCACTAGAGCAAAAACTATCAAGCTCAAAAGATATAAGTGAAGCACATAGAGTATTCTAGCAAATTCTAATCAAATAGGCTTCTCCAAAATGGTGTGTTACAGCAAGGATGATTGTGGTAAACTAACAAGCAAAGACCAATATAATACACGACGCTCCAAGCAAAACACATATCATGTAGCGAATAAAAATATAGCTCCAAGTAAAGTTACCAATGAACGAAGATGAAAGAGGGGATGCCTTCCCGGGGCATACCCAAGCTTAGGCTTTTGGATATTCTTGAATATCTTGGGGTGCCATAAGCATCCCCAAGCTTAGGCTCTTTCCACTCTTTATTCCATAGTCCATAAAAGCTTTACCCAAAACTTGAAAACTTCACAACACAAAACTCAACAGGAAATCTTATAAGCTCCGTTAGTGAAAGAAAACAAAACCACCACATAAGGTACTGCAATGAAATCATTCTTTATTTATTTTGGTGTTAAACCTACTGTATTCCAACTTCCTTATGGTTTATACACTAATTTATTAGCCATAGATGCATTGAAATAAGCAAACAACACACGAAAAACAGAATCTGTCAAAAACAGAATAGTCTGTAGCAATCTGTAACTAACGCAAACTTCTGTAACTCTAAAAATCCTACCAACATAGGACGTACTGGAAAATTTGTTTATTGATCAGCATCAAAAAGAATCAACACAAAATCTCTTTCCTGTGATTTATTGAATTTTTCCTCGTGAGCACAAAGTTTCTGTTTTTCAGCTGAATCAAATCAACCATCATCATAGTTTATCCTATAGGTTCTACTTGGCACAAACACTAAACAAAAGATAAAATCCCATCTAAACAGAAAGTAGAAACAAAATTTAACACTAAATAGGAACAAAAACAAAGAACATAAAGAAAATTGGGTTGCCTCCCAACTAGCGCTATCGTTTAACGCCCCTAGCTAGGCATAAAAGCAAGGATAGATCTAACGAGTGACATAATAGTAAGATAGATCTTGAAAACTCATCTCATATTCTCTACGTTCGGCAGAAAGCTTTCTTTGAGGCAAGCAAAAGTAATCAAATGGGCTAAATTTGGTGGGACAAAGGTCCCCAAGATCAATCAAAGGAGGAATAGGTTCCTCCTTCGGCCCTTCATAGTGCACAACTATTTCATCACTAAAATCATTATTTTGGAAAAACAATTGTGAGCCTATACTCAAGAGAGTATCTTAGCTCATCGTTTCGAAGAGCAAAATCATTATTAAGTTCGTTAATGCAATCAATCAAGACTTTGGTAGGAACCTTTTTTCTAAGCTTTGCATTAAAAGCGACATAGTCGGAAGATTGAAAACGTCTAAATTCCTCTTGATCATTAAGATTGCTTCTATGGGAGGACGACCGACGTCCACCCTATAGTGCACAAAGATTTCTTTGGCCTCTCTTATGATAAATTTAAACTCATGAGCCAAAAATATAGTAACAGCGCGCTTAACAGAACAATGCTCAATATTAGAAAATTCTAGAAAAATTCTTTGTATGCAAGGATGCATATGCATAAATTGTCTTTCAAGTTCAACTACAAGCATAGCGATAGCATCAGCAAGACTACTAGTTCTAAGAAGAATAGAACAACCCAAGGAAGGTAGAACACCGGCACAAGTAAAGAAATCTTGAATAACACCTTTGCCAATAATGTTACCACTGCCGATTCGAAACTTTTTAGTATGCAAGATAGGGGTTTGATCGGCCGGAGCCTCGGGATTTTCCATGTTATCATTATTGTCCATATCGACGATAATCTCCTCAGTTTCAGACATAGCGGCAAGCAAGGCGGGAGAAAGCGAGTGAAAAATAGGGGAGGAGATTGGGAAAGAGAGGGCGAATAAAACGGCAAGGGTGAAGTGGGGGAGAGGAAAACGAGAGGCAAATGGCAAATAATGTAAATGCGAGGGAGATGAGTTTGTGCTGGGTACTTGGTATGTCTTAACTTGAGTGAAGACCTCCCCGGCAACGGTGCCAGAAATGAGCTTAGTTGACGGGGTGTGAGTGAGTGCCCTTTACCTAGCCTCCCTGGCAACGGCGCCAGAAATCCTTCTTGCTACGTCTTGAGCTAGCGTTGGTTTTCCCCGAAGAGGAGAGGGTGATGCAGCAAGTGTAGCGTAAGTATTTCCCTTAGTTTTTGAGAACCAAGGTATCAATCCAGTAGGAGGCTCCTCAAAAGTCCCACGCACCTACACAAACAAATTGAGAACTCGCAACCAACACAATAAAGGGGTTGTCAATCCCTTCACGGCCACTTGCGAAAGTGAGATCTAATAAAGATAATATGATAATATAGATATATTTTTTGTATTTTATGATATAGATGCAAGAAAGTAAAGATGCAAATAAAAGTAGGTTGCAAGAAAGTATGATAAGAGATAGATCCGGGGCCATAGGTTTCACTAGAGGCTTCTCTCGAGAGCATAAGTATTATGGTGGGTGAACAAATTACTGTCAAGCAATTGATAGAAAAGCGAATAATTATGACGTTATCTAGGCATGATCATGTATATAGACATCACATCCAAAACAAGTAGACCGACTCCTACCTGCATCTACTACTATTACTCCACACATCGACCGCTATCCAACATGCATCTAGAGTATTAAGTTCATAAGAACGGAGTAACGCATTAAGCAAGATGATATGATGTAGAGGGATAAACTCATGCAATATGATATAAACCCCATCTTGTTATCCTCGATGGAAACCATACAATACGTGTCTTGCAACCCCTTTTGTCACTGGGTAAGAGCACCGCAAGATTGAACCCAAAGCTAAGCACTTCTCCCATTGCAAGAAAGATCAATCTAGTAGGCCAAACCAAACCGATAACTCGAAGAGACTTGCACAGATAACTCAATCATACATAAAAGAATTCAGAGAAGATTCAATTAATAACCATAGATAAATCTGAACATAAACTCACAATTCATCGGATCTTGACAAACACACCGCAAAAAGAGATTACATCAAATAGATCTCCACAAGAGAGGGGGAGATCATTGTATTGAGATCCAAAAAAAGAGAAGAAGCCATCTAGCTAATAACTATGGACCTGTAGGTCTGAGTTAAACTACTCACAACTCATAGGAGGGGCAAGGATGTTGATGTAGAGGCCCTCCATGGTCGATTCACCCTCCGGCAAAGTGCCGGCGAAGGCTCCAAGATGGGATCTCGCGGATACAGAAGGTTACAGTGGTGGAAATTGTGTTTTGTGGTGCCCCTGGATGTTTTCGGGGTCCGTAGGTATATATAGGAGGAAGAAGTACGTCGGTGGACGCCCGAGGGGCCCATGAGACAGGGGGTACGCCCTACAGGGGGGGGCGCCCTCCTATCTCATGGGGCCCTCGGAGCTTTCTTGACTTGCACCCCAAGCTCTCCAGATCAGATTTGTTCTAAAAATAACGCTCCCGAAGGTTTCATTCCATTTGGAATCCGTTTGATATTCCTTTTCTTCGAAATACTGAAATAGGCAAAAAAATATAGCAATATGGGCTGGGCCTCCGGTTAGTTGGTTAGTCCCAAAAATGATATAAATATGTAAAATAAAGCCCATAAGCATCCAAAACAGGTAATATAATAGGATGGAACAATGAAAAATTATAGATACGTTGGAGACGTATCAATAGGCCCTTCACAAAGGGAAGCAGAGGTTGCCATGCGCTTATTTGTTTGCATGCTCAATCCCTTAGTGCAAGAGAACGTCACGTTCTATTGCCCCTTAAGATGACAACCTTTATTATGCAGTCTGTCGTTTTTATTCTTTGTCATCCAAGTTCATACAATGCTCAATTTTCTCTTACACTAAATGATCTCACATATTTAGAAGCAATTTTTGTTATCATTTTGCACCAATGACAACTTACTTGAGGGATCTTGCTCAATCCATAGGTAGGTATGGTGGACACTTGAAAAAGATTTGGGTTTAAGGGTTTTGGATGCACAAGTAGTATCTCTACTTGGTGCGGAATTTTTGGCTAGCAAAGATAGGGGCAAGTATCACATGTTAAAGGATCTATGACAATATGACTTCTATGTGAATATAATATAAATAAATCATTAAGTTGTCTTTCTTGTCCAACTTCAACAATTTTGGCATATAATATTTTGATGAGGGCTCACAATCACAAAAGATTTCTAGGATAGTACATTTATAAGTGAATCTTCTTTTCCCTTATTAAATCGTTCATGAGTTGCACCATTGACTAATGCTGTGCTTGTCAATCTCTAATAAAATTTCCTACTTATACTTTTCCTTATGTGGTGCTATCACCTACCATAAGATTAATATATGACCTTATTGATCTATTTCCTTTATTTTTCTTCTTCCTTTCTTATTTCTTTTCTTTATTTGCAACATGAAAGTAAAGAAAGCAAAACTCAGACTAACTTTATTATAAAACTTGCACACGATTATGTGGATTGATCGCTAAGCAGACTCTCAAATAAGAAAGGATCGAACTAAATTTATTCCACCTAAAGCAGAAATATAGAACTAAGATAAGTAAAAGGAAAAGGATAGTGGGATGATACGATACCGGGGCACCTCCCCCAAGCTTGTCAGAAGCCAAGGGGAGTGCCCATACCCAATACTCAGTTCTCCTTTGGTGGTGAACAAGCTTCTTCCTCCTCCTCGGCCAGCAGTGCTTGTGCTGTCACTGGGGATGGATTTATGGTAGCTTCCTTGCTTGATAAATCTGACCAGGAACAACAAGAAAAGAGAACATAGGATTTCTTCGCGATACGGTGGTTAATAGGTTCGGGGAGTATATATAAAATTTTTATCTTACAGGACAAGTAAACAGAAGAAAATATAGAATCTGGAAGGTGCCCCAGGTGGGCACAACCCACCTGGGTGTGCCAGGCATGCTTGGCGCGCCCTGGTGTCTTATGCCCACCTGAAAGTGCTAGTTATCGACTAGAGGGGGGTGAATAGGCGATTTTTATCAAAGTCTTCAAAACGTGGAAGTTTCAAAGACAAACAATAGAAATGACCTAATTGATATGCAGCGGAAGACAAACTACAACAAGCAAGCCATAGTCAAGTATGCAATAGTATTAACGTACGAAGACTAATAGCAGCTAGGTAGGAAGGACCAGGATGGAAGATAGTATGAAGCCAATCAACAATAGTAGACAAACATTGAAGTCAAATAGATAAGACAGATAAGCAATGACTTCACGAAGACAAACTCAAAGTAAAGGAGGGAAGGGATAGAACCAGTCACTTGTTGAAGACACATGATTTGTTGGACCAGTTCCAGTTGCTGTGACAACTATACGTCTGGCTAGGGAGGCTGAGATTCAACTCAGAAGACCGTGTCTTCACCTTATTCCCCTTGAGCTAAGGACACACAGTCCTCGCCCAATCACTCTGGTAAGTCTTCAAGGTAGACTTCCGAACCTTCACAGACTTCGTTCACCGGCAATCCACAATGACTCTTGGATGCACAGAACGCGACGCCTAACCGGCTGGAGGATACACAGTCCTCAAGTGTAATAAGTCTTCAGGTCACACAGACAGAAAGACTTCAGTGATGCCTAACACTCTTTGGCTCTGTGTGTTTGGGCTTTGTCCTCGCAAGGATTTCTCTCTCAAAGGCTTCGAGGTGGGTTGCTCTCAAAACGACAAAAGCCGTAAACTAACTCTGAGCAGCCACCAATTTATGGTGTAGGGGGTGGGCTATTTATAGCCACAAGGCAACCCAACCTGATATGTCCAAAATGACCCTGGGTCACTAAGGAACTGACACGTGTTCCAACGGTCAGATTTCAAACACACACGACAACTTTACTTGGGCTACAAGCAAAGCTGACTCATCCAGCTCTGGATAAGATTTGCTCTCATTGTCTTCGCTCGAAGACATAGGATTTGGGTTGAGCATCACTTCAGTCACTCTGACTTAGTTCACTTGGACCCCACTTAACAGTACGGTGGTTCCTATGACTCAACAAAGAAGAAAAGGAAACAATGAAACAACTCAGTCTTCGCGCTCCATAGTCTTCACTCAATGTCTTCTCATGTCATAGTCTTCAATGTGAACCTCTTCACACACCACCATTGTCTTCAATGTCTTCATACATTTTTAGGGGTCATCTCCGGTAGGTAAACCGAATCAATGAGCGACACTACCTGCGTTATCCTGCAATTTTCACAAACGCATTAGTCCCTCAACCAACTTTGTCGTTAATACTCCAAAACCAACTAGGGGTGGCACTAGATGCACTTATAATCTCCCCCTTTTTGGTGATTGATGACAAACTGGTTGAAGTTTTCAACAGGAAAGAAGTATGTGAAATTGTAAAGGATAGTGTATTGTCTTCATAAGTGGCAAGGGCTCCCCCTGAAGATGTGCATACAAATAATTTGCTTCTGGAATGCAAATGCACATGGCAGGTTGTACTTGTGGAGACCCTCTTCAACTTATGAAGATAATTCATCATGCATGAAATGATATAGCTAAGAGAATGACATGCATAATGAAAAATGGACATCTGCAGAATGATCTAAGTGCGGAAGTTATCATCGCACGTGGAAACGCAAATAAGTGGCAGACGACCATCAAGTTTAAGTGTTAAAACTCAAAGAACAAAGTGTATCAAAGGCAAGAGTTGTAAGCACTAGGCAAAAATATAAAGCAACCGCCATTATGAACCCGCTTGAAGACTATCAAACTCATACGCTTCTCCCCCTTTTGTTAGTAATGACCAAAAAGGTTTGAAGACATAGAGCATCTACTCGTCCTCATGAGGAGTAGTTGAAGCAGCAGGGTTGTCATTGTCGTTTGGCGGTGCAGACGAACTCGGTGCAGTGTCGATGCGTGCAGAAGTAGGGGGTGGTGAAGTAGCATCGTCTTCATCATCGATCACATTGGCATTGACTGTGGCCGCGGAGGAAGAATAGTTAGAGTCTTCAAGAGATGGAGTTCTTCGTAGGACAGCATTCCGTGGAGGAGTGGAGTCAAACTTGAATCTTTCAGTGAAGCCATCGTCTTGAAGATCTGCTTCAGCACTGAGCAGGGTCAAACTCTTCCATGATCGCCGACCAGTTTCATGAGTGACAAATGCATTCTTGGTGGCAAGGTTGCGAATGCGATTTACATCCACCAAGAGACTTTGCATCTGACGCTTGAGCCAAAAATGATGCTTATCCTGTTTCTGATGCAGAGCCACAAGAAGTTCTCGGTCATTGAGGACCCGAGAGCGCTTCCGAGGCCTTTGACCAATTGTGCTCTCAGTAGCTTCAGTTGGCGCACGATGAGGCAGACAAGTATTTCCAGCCATCGGATAGACACGCGTGACAGCTGGAACTCCTTCCATAGGCTGAGTGAAGCTTTGATGTTCAGCATTTTGAAGACAAAGTGGCTTCTTGGCAGGTTCAGGGTATATGTCTTCAACTGACATATCAACCTCTGGTAGGAAGATCATATGATTGCGAGCAGATGGTTGATAGTTGATAGCATAGTGTTGCTTGATGAGGCGCATGACCCATGGAGCATAGAACTTCAGTCCGAAAAGGTCAGATCCAGATGCAGCCAGTTTCCTGATGAACAAATCATGTGCATTGAAGCTGATGCCATTGAGGATGTAAAAGACCAATGTCTTCATGGCTCCTTCAAGTTTTGCAGCTGATGAATGTCCTTTGATTGGCCATAGAGTCCGCCTGATGATATGATATATAGTGCGCGGCAGATACTCAAGGTCATCAACAAAGAACTCCTTTGGATATTCAGCATCACGTGGCAAAGGCTTCATCATGCTCAACATCTGACTCATATTGGGTTCATGCTTATGGAAGATGCTCTCCAGTGTATTGCGGTGGTTTTGACAACCAGGTTCATATAGCTCTCCGGGAGTGGGTAGGCCTGTAAGCTCAATGATGTCAAGAGCTTTGGCTTCATGATGAACATTTCTTGTCATCCACTCGAGAACCCATGTCTTCATATCTTTGTTATAACCGCGAATGTGGAGCGTAGCATAGAATTGAAGCAATAGCTCTTTGTTCCAATGTTCTTTGTTTGTGAAAAAGCTGAGCAGACCAGCATCACGAAAGAAGTCAAGTGCTTCTTCTAAGCATGGCAGTCCTGCAATGGCTTTAGTGTCGAGGCGCATATGAAGGAAAATGCACCCTTGATCATACATAACACAGGAGTAATAGCTTCGCTGCTGATGACTCTAGAGCCGATCTGATGATATTCTTGGTTTCATGTAGGGGTTCGTTGAGCTGTCAAAGAATGTGTTGTGGCTCTTGAAGCCATTTGCATTAAAAGACCCGACAAATGTGGCAGTACCTGGAAACCTTGGTGGTCTTGGCTTTGGCTTCTGGACCAGAGGCCTATGCTCAATGTGATAGTCAAATTGAGGACCAGAGACAATAGGCGGAGGGACCAGAACTGGCCATCTTACTGTGATTAGCTTGCCATGGTTGTATGCTTGCTCGATTGTGTAGGGCCTTGGTGGCGGAACAGGAGCAGTGGCAGTAACAGTGGCTTCGGGCAGCACAACAGAAGCTTCAAGAGCATTGTCTGTATTGACTTCTGGTACAGTGCTTGGGACAGGCTCCACAATAGCTTCAGCCATTACTATGTCATTGGCTTCATTGTTGTTGGTGGTGGCAGCCTCAAGGTTTTCAACCTCCACTTGCTGAGCTGGAGGGTCAGGCATAGACACGTTTACTTCTTGAACCGTTTCTTCAGGAATGGGGGGAGTAGGGACACGTTCTTCTTGACGTTCGTCATCGGCTGATGCAGACGGATTGTCTTCAGCAGCTGGTGCTTCAAACCCGGAGACATTCACAGCAGGAGTGGCTTCCGAAAACACTTGACGTGCAACAGGTTGATGATGCACTTCTCCTTCTGGAACGCTCGGAAGAGGGACTTGAGGCCTTGGTCCTTTGTGAAGCCTTTGCAGTACAAGCGACGCCTTTGGAGATGGAGTGGGCAGGTCCTCATCCTCTTCAACTTGCACGGATGGTGTGGCTTGTTGTTGTTGGGGAGTACTGGGGGAGTCTCGGTGTTGCGGGCGATCAGCCCATGAAGCATCCTGAGAAATTGGCGTTAGAGGACGACCAATGCTGATGATTTCGCTGTTCGTACGAACAGGCAATGATACCACATTGTATTCAATTTGAGGAAGAACTTCATCATCTTCAACTTGTCATGATGACCAATGTCTTCAGCAGTGATGGGATCAACTGCTGGAATCTCTTCAGCTTCAGGAGCCTCTGTGGAAGCAGGCTCATGAACAGTCATGTGAAGTTCTTGGGATGCAGATGCAGGATGAACCACTAAGATGGGTTCAACAACAAGGGGCTCTGTGGGAGCAGCCCGACTCTTCTTGATCTTGCGCTTCTTCTTGGAGGGAGAAGTATCAGAGGCTTCGGAGGTTTTCCTTTTTCTGGCTTCAGCCTCTGCAGCCCTCGTCTTCTTCTGTTCTGAAGCAGTTGACGTGACCTTTGGCTTTGAGCCAGTCATGATGCTTGGGAAGACAATGCGAGGTTCATATGGCCTTGAAGGTGCAGATTGGACTGTTGATTTCTTGTTCTTTGCAGCCATCCTGGGGTCGATGCCAGGCCGACCAAGAGCCTTGCGCTTCTCAGCCTCATTGTAGGCAAGCACACACTTGTCAGCTAGATTTTTCATGCGCTCTCTGGAGCCTCGAGCTTCTTCACGCTTCTTGTGAAAGGCTTCTTTGAGCTCGTGAAGCATGATCTTGAAGTTCTTGACATCTTGCACGTTGAGCGTGGCCACATGCTTCTTGAATTGAGCCTTTTCATAGTCAATCTTGTGCTTCAGTTCGACGATGCGCTGAGCAATAGCTAGCTCAGAAGCGATGGCGCCATTGAAGGCGACGCTGAGGCCAATTGGAAGTTGTAGATCATCAAAGCTAAGATTTGGTGTGTCAAACCACTCATCAATGAAGTTATGGATGATTGCCACATCAAAGAGAGGCAAGTTGTTGAAGATCTCTGCTTCTTCCTTGCTCTTGATCAGTTGCTCAAGAGCATCATCTGCAAGATCGTCATCGCTGGACAGATCAATGTGCTCTTCACGTAGAATAGCAGCAGGAGTCAAAGCCTGATCAGTACTCTTGATGATTTTCTTTTTCTTCTCCTTCTTCTTGGAGATGCGGGAAAGATCTCCAGACTGCACACTGGCTTCAGGAGGTGCAGTGGCCAGTGGCTTCACACGAGAAGCTTTTGGAGGTGCAGCTGATGATGAAGCCTTAATCTTCTTGGGCTTCTGCGGCCTTGAAGGAGGAGCTGGGGCTTCATCAGAATCAGCATCATTGTCAGAATGATCCACTTTGGCACCTTGTACCAAGATGTACGAGATGAGGCCATCAAGGTTTGCAAAGGGGCCAATTCTATTTTCTTTAGCTTCACGTGTGCCATCATCACGAGGAGCAGAGGGACCAGGATTGAAGTCTAATCCCCATGACTTCTTGTTTTCCTTTGCTGAAGCCTTAGCATATTGGAAGTTGCGCTTGAAGAGATTGTCGTCACGACACCAGAGCAATGATGATGGGTCGGCTTCTTCAGGTTGTGGTCCATGGACCATGCAAGGATAGAAATCTTGCGCAATGGCTTCAGCTTTGTTCTTTCGGGGAAGGCCTCGATAGAGAATATCACCCCAAGGGCTCTTGATAGCATTCTTCTCAGCGTACTCCTGGGTCACAAATTTGTACTTGAACCATTGTTCAGCTCAATAGCGTCGAATCCATTGGATTCATGTCTTGCGCTAATTGTAATCCTCTTCAGGATCTGTCTTGTAAATTTCTGCAAGATCATCAGGCAGATCCTTCGATGTTCCCCCACGACGCTGTCTGCCACCCTTCCTTACTGATTTTTCTGCAGCCATGAACTTCAAACTGAATGGTTTCAATATGTTCAAAGGCTTTCGCTTGCTGGTCAGACAGGAACTGGCTTCGGGAGATTCAATGTGTTGCTGTAAGAATTCTGCAAACGAATGCAGACTATGAGAACCTAGGGATTCTCCCACGGACATGTACCTGTGACAGCATTAGAGATGCGAGGGAAGGGGAAGAGGTCATATGCATTCTCAGAAGATTTTGAGGATAAATTAGTTTGAAGACATTGGCCTCATGTTGCGAAGACATTCACTTATATGTTGAGAGTCGGTTCCAGATTTGTACGAATCCGTGAATAAGTACAGGTGAGGAATCTAACTAGATGTGAAGCTTAAGTGAATATACTAGGCAGTATGAGATGCATACAGAATAGATCTAACTTTGTATAGACAGAAACCAATTTTGGTAAATTGGATGAATCATCGAGGATCAAAAAGCTGGTAAAAATAGAGTTATATTTACCACACGAAGAACTGCTAGATGGGATGAATAGGAGACCGAGCAGTTCAATCCATCGTGCCCTAACTTGGCGACGGAGGACACCTACGGCGGCGGCGGAGAGGACGATGCCCGCAGCCAGCGTGAGGACGGCGTCGGAGAAGTTGCGGCAGCTAAGCGCTTCGTCGCCGGCGTCGTCGAGAGCTAGCGGTGGCGCTAGGGTTTTGACGAGCTGGAGAGGTGGAAGAAGGTTTTCTTGACCACAGGGGGGCACATATTTATAAGTAGGTGTGTGGCACAACGCAATTATGTAGGTTCCCCTGTCTGTTCAAATCTGTGGGACACGTGGCAAGCATGCAACATACTCAGAGTTGTCCCACGTTCCCACGCCCGCCAAGTTTGTCGGATGGTTGTTCCGACTTCTCTGGATATCGACAATAAAAATGAATCATTTAAAGAGGACTTGATGTTTGTCTCTGTGTCTTCTGCTGACAAGGATACAGAGAAGACATTCGACAGTTTCAACAGAATGCATATGATTTGGACATATAGAGTTTGAGATAGTAAGCATAGAGAGATTAGGGTCCGATCACATTCACTTAGTTCAAAAGATTCAGGAATGAAGACATAGCTGTAAGTGAATGCTGTAGAGGACAGAATAC
>NC_041389.1:689410469-689421090 GCF_002162155.2 Triticum dicoccoides | reverse complement strand
ATATGAGAAAGCAATCAACTCAACATAGTGAAGTAAATCATGAAGATAAGTTGTAAGTTGAAGACAAATCAATATGCGAAGATATTCAACAATAACGCTATGAGTGAAACACTTCAAACCAAAAAATTTGGTGGTGGCGTTACCCACCGTATAGGAAGTACTAGACCCAGACACGACGCACAATTATCGTGGTGCTCCGAAGTCAAATTCCACGTTAATGTATTCACACTCAGAATGTAAGTCTTCATTGATTGAAGATATACTTTACTTCGTGTGTTGTACATCTAAGTCATCAACATGCATAAGTGTTAGGATGTGTGCTTGATCACAGGACATTTGAGGATTCCAAGATATTTAGCTCACACCGTAACTTGCAAAACCTTTTCTCATCCAAGGGCTTTGTGAAGATATCTGCCAGTTGCTCTTCTGTGTTGACATGAATGATGTCAATATCTTTCTTCATGACATGATCTCTAAGAAAATGATGACGAATTTCAATGTGCTTTGTCTTCGAGTGCTGGACTGGATTGTTGGCAATCTTGATGGCGCTTTTGTTGTCGCAGAAGAGAGGGACTTGCTTCAGATTGATGCCATAGTCCTTGAGAGTTTGCTTCATCCATAGAAGCTGAGCACAGCAAGATCCAGCAGCAATGTATTCAGATTCAGCAATTGAGAGTGATACATAGTTTTGCTTCTTTGAAGACCAACAGACAAGTGATCGTCCCAGAAAGTGACATGTTCCTGATGTTGACTTGCGATCGAACTTGTCACCAGCATAATCGGCATCCGAGAATCCAACCAGATCAAACCTTGAGCCCTTTGGATACCATAATCCGAGTGTTGGGGTGTAAGCCAAATATCTAAGAATTCGCTTCATAGCTAAGTGATGCGATTCCTTTGGTGCCGCTTGGAATCAAGCACACTTGCAAACACTAAGCATAATATCTGGCCTAGATGCACATAGGTAAAGTAAAGAACCAATCATGGAGCGGTATACCTTTTGATCGAACTCTTTACTATTGTCGTCGGGACCAAGATGATGCGTGGCTGGCATTGGCGTCATGTAACCTTTGCAATCTTGCATGCCAAACTTCTTCAGGCAGTCTTTGAGATATTTTTCTTGAGATATGAAGATGCCATTCCTTTGCTGGCGAATTTGAAGACCAAGGAAGAACTTCAGCTCACCCATCATGGACATCTGATATTGCTCTTGCATCATGTATCCAAACTCATCACTATACTTCTGGTTGGTGCAGCCGAAGATTATGTCATCCACATATATATGGCATACAAACAGTTCACCATCATATGTCTTCGTGAAGAGTGTGGGATTGAGGGATCCTGGTTTGAAGCCTTTTCTCTTCAGGAAGTCTTTGATTGTATCATACCAAGCGCGAGGGGCTTGTTTGAGGCCATACAATGCTTTGTTTAGTTTGTACACCATATCAGGATGTTTTGGATCTTCAAATCCAGGTGGTTGAGCAACATACACTTCTTCTTCAATCTTGCCATTGAGGAAAGCACTTTTCACATCCATTTGATATAGCAAGATGTTGTGGTGATTATCATAGGCTAGCAGTATGCGAATAGCTTCAAGCCTAGCCACAGGAGCAAATGTTTCATCGAAGTCAATTCCTTCAACTTGAGTATATCCTTGTGCCACAAGACGTGCTTTGTTTTTGATGACTTGACCATGCTCATCTTGCTTGTTCCGATATATCCATTTAGTGCCAATAGTGTTGTGCTTGCGAGGGTCAGGGCGCTTGACAAGTTCCCAAACATTATTCAGCTTGAACTGTTGAAGTTCTTCTTGCATGGCTTGAATCCATTAAGGTTCCATAAAGGCTTTAACAACTTTCTTGGGTTCAGATATTGATACAAATGAAAAATGCCCACAAAAATTTGCTAATTGTGTTGCTCTTGAGCGAGTAAGCGGACCAGGTGCGTTGATGCTATCAATTATCTTCTCAATTTGTACTTCATTTGCAACACGAGGATGAACTGGACGAAGCCCTTGCTCATGCTGTTCATTGTCATCATTGGGAGAATTGTCTTCGGTCCGAGCATTGTCTTCAGGTTGGTTTGGTGCTGAAATGATAAGTTCCTCTTTAGGCTGTGCTTTAGAGGGTATGATTTCACTAGTTCCCATTAGCTTGATAGATTCACTGGAAGGAGCTTCATCTAATGTGCTTGGCAGGAGCTCTCATTGTGAACCATTGGTTTCATCAAATCGCACGTCCATAGTTTCAACGATTTTGTAGTGGAAGAGGTTGAAGACTCTGTAAGAGTGCGATTACTTTCCATAGCCGAGCATGAAGCCTCCTTGATCCAGCACCTAGCACCAAAGACTCTGAAGTAGCTGACATTTGGCTTCTTGCCAGTAAGGAGCTCATAGGATGTTTTTCCCAGAAGCTTATGGATGTAGACACGGTTGATGATGTGACAAGCTGTATCAATAGCTTCAGGCCAGTATTTTCTTGGTGTCTTGTACTCGTCGAGCATTGTTCGATCCATCTCAATGAGGGTTCTGTTCTTTAGCTCAACAATGCCATTTTGCTGAGGTGTGTATGGAGCAGAAAATTCATGAGTGATTCCCATTGTATCCAGATAAAGATCAAGCCCAGTGTTCTTGAATTCAGTGCCGTTATCACTTCTGATATGCTTGATCTTGACGCCATAATTGTTCATTGCTCGATTGGCGAATCGTCTGAAGAAATCTTGTACTTCAGTCTTGTAGAGTATTATGTGCACCCATGTATATCTTGAGTAGTCATCAACAATGACGAAGCCATAGAGACACACCGTTGTTGTGAGGGTGGAGTAGTGAGTAGGACCAAATAAGTCCATGTGCAACAGCTCGAAGGGTTGAGATGTTGTCATGATTGTCTTCGAGGGGTGCTTGGCCCTCGTCATCTTTCCAGCTTCGTAGGCACCACACAAATGATCTTTCTTGAACTTGACACCTTCGATGCCTATGACATGCTTCTTCTTGACGAGAGTGTGTAAGTTCCTCATGCCAGCATGCCCCAGCCTTCGATGCCAGAGCCAACATTCTGAAGCTTTTGCAAGAAGACATACGGCAAGCTGTGGACCTGCTGAGAAATCTACCTTGTATAGATCACCTTTCCTATACCCTTCAAAGACTAGAGACTTATCAGATTCCATTAGTAAAAGGCAACGATATTTTCCAAATATCACAATCATGTTTAAGTCACAAAGCATTGAGACAGACATTAAGTTGAATCCAAGGGATTCAACAAGCATCACTTTATCCATGTGTTGATCCTTTGAGATTGCAACTCTACCTAGACCCAATACCTTGCCTTTAACAGTGTCAGCAAATGTGATTTGACTCTTGTCGGATGGACGTAAGGTTGAGTCCATGAGAAGACTTCGATCACCAGTCATATGATTAGTGCATCCGCTGTCCATAATCCATTCTGAAGCACGAGGTGTCATACCCTATAGTGCGGTTAGGAGGATATGCTTCACAAGGTATGTTGTGAAGCATAAGCATTTGATGCACACTTGGATTATCACATCTTAGATGAAAGTTAGCACACAGTATGACATGTAAGCTATTCATTTGTGGAATACATAGTAAGTCATTTTATCATGCGTCCCTTTGTGTTTTAGGTCCCCAGCAATAATATCGGACGCCTTTGATTGCTGGCTGGAGACCGTATTCTGCAAAAGAGAGTTAGTTCTTCTTCACCACCCACATCTTTAGGGGTGGCTTAGAAGCAATGAGTATAAGTGCAGCATCTGAGAATTTCGGCTTTGGAGCCCTAGCAAATAGCGTTACAGGAGATGAATGATACTCATATGAATAAGCAAAAAAGTTCTTAGTCCTATGAACATAGCGGTTTGAAGACACGCGCTCATATTCATAAGTTTGAGTATGATCTCCCTGCAAAACATTGGCGTTAGGGTGACTCAGGTGAGTCCTGTTTCCGTATGAAGCCGTTGGACCATGTGACGCCTTTGGTATGGGGTTTGTCTTCTTCCCTGGTGGTGTCATGACCACATTCACAGGAAGATTCTCAAGACAGCTTGGGAACCCAGATCTTCTTCATTGGGGGTCCATTCCTGCAGTTAGTACCAATATACCTGGAAAACACTTCACCATTCTGATTTTTGAACAGTTTATAGTTTGCATCAAAGGATTCATCATTGATAATAGGATTAGCACAGGTAAAGCCAGATAAGGTGGATCGATCCACTGAAGGTTCCTTTGCAGCAACCCATGTGGTTTTGGGATACTGCTCAGGCTTCCAGTAGGAACCATCAGCATTCATTTTCCTCTCGAACCCAACACCCTCTTTCCTAGGGTTTCGGTTCAGAATCTGCTTTTTGAGGACATCGCAAAGTGTCTGATGCCCTTTCAGACTTTTGTACATCCCTGTTTCAAGCAATGTCTTGAACCTAGCATTTTCATCGGCAATAGTAGTGGTATCCTCAGCAGAGGGGTTAGTTACCACATCAGTAGTTGAAGACAGAGCAACAGTAGCAGCAGTGGAACATTCAACAACAGAGGCAGCGTTATCACGCTCAATGCATTTTAAACATGGTGGTTCAAATCCATCCTGAGCGGAACTGATCTGTTGAGCGCGAAATGACTCATTCTCTTTTTGAAGATCTTGATGAGTCACTTTCAATTTCTCAAGCTCTTGCTTCCTTTGAAGATAATCATAGGAGAGCTTTTCATAAGTGGTTGAGAGCGTCTCATGAAGACTTTCAAGTTCTTGATACTTAGCATGAAGATTTTTGATGTCTTCAACTAAGGACTGCGAACGTGTCATTTCCGCGTCCAACAGGTCATCACTTTTGTCTAATAGTTTTTGAGTATGTTCCATAGCCCTTTGTTGTTCAGTAGCAATTTTAGCAAGTGTTTTGTAGCTAGGTTTAGATTCACAATCAGAGTCATCTTCACTTGATGTTTGAAAGTAAGCATCGCGTGATCTTACCTTGGCACCGCGTGCCATGAAGCAGTAGGTGGGAGCAGGATCATCCTTGTCATCATCAGCGTTGGTGTGGGAGTCATTGTCTTTAGTGTTGAAGATGGACTTGGCAACGTAGGCTATGGCTATGGCCAGACTTGCAACGCCAGAGTCGGACTCAGCTTCAGATTCCACCTCTGCCTCCTCAGAAGCAGACTCCTCCGCTGAATCCATTTCCTTGCCAACAAAAGCACGAGCCTTGCCAGATGAGCTCTTCTTATGAGATCAAGACTTTGATGTGGACTTGGAAGAAGACTTTGATGATTTCTTCTTCTTCTTGTCATCAGAGTCATATTCCTTGCTCTTCTTCTTCTTCTTCTTTGTTGTCCCACTGAGGACACTCATAGATGTAGTGCCCTGGCTTCTTACACTTGTGACAGGTTCTCTTCTTGTTGTCTTGAGTGGAAGCATCATCATTTCTTGAACTGGATCGTGAAGACTTTCTGAAGCCCTTCTTCTTGGTGAATTTCTGGAACTTCTTTACAAGCATAGCAAGTTCCCTTCCAATGTCTTCAGTATCATCAGAACGCAGTCAGATTCTTCTTCTTCAGATGAGGAAACAACTTTTGCCTTCAAAGCACGAGTTCGGCCATAGTTGGGGCCATAGATATCTCTTTTGTCAGAAAGCTGGAATTCATGTGTGTTGAGCCTCTCAAGTATATCAGACGGATCGAGAGTCTTGAAGTCAGGACGTTCTTGTATCATGAGGGCAAGGGTGTCAAAGGAGCTGTCAAGAGATCTTAGCAGCGTCTTGACGATTTCATGCTTGGTGATCTCAGTGGCGCCGAGAGCCTGAAGCTCATTTGTGATGTCGGTGAGGCGATCAAACGTGAGCTGGACATTTTCATTGTCGTTTCTCTTGAAGCGGTTGAAGAGATTGCGAAGAACACTGATCCTCTGGTCTCTCTGTGTAGAGACGCCTTCGTTGACCTTGGATAGCCAGTCCCAGACTAGCTTTGACGTTTCCAGAGCACTCACACGGCCATACTGTCCTTTGGTCAGATGACCACAGATGATGCTCTTTGGAGTTGAGTCCAGTTGAATGAACTTCTTGACATCAGCAGGGGTGACACCTTCACCAGTTTTTGGAACGCCGTTCTTGACGACATACCAGAGGTTGACATCAATGGCTTCAAGATGCATGCGCATCTTATTCTTCCAGTAGGGATATTCAGTTCCATCGAACACGGGGCAAGCAGCGGACACTTTGATTATCCCTGCAGTCGACATAGCTAAACTCCATGTGGTTAAACCGAATCACACAGAACAAGGGAGTACCTTGCTCTGATACCAATTGAAAGTGCTAGTTATCGACTAGAGGGGGGGGGGTGAATAGGCGACTTTTATCAAAGTCTTCAAAACGTGGAAGTTTTAAAGACAAACAATAGAAATGACCTAATTGATATGCAGCGGAAGATAAACTACAACAAGCAAGCCATAGTCAAGTATGCAATAGTATTAACGTACGAAGACTAATAGCAGCTAGGTAGTAAGGACTAGGATGGAAGATAGTATGAAGCCAATCAACAACAGTAGTCAAACATTGAAGTCAAACAGATAAGACAGATAAGCAATGACTTCACGAAGACAAACTCAAAGTAAAGGAGGGAAGGGATAGAACCAGTCACTTGTTGAAGACACAGGATTTGTTGGACCAGTTCCAGTTGCTGTGACAACTATACGTCTGGTTAGGGAGGCTGAGATTCAACTTAGAAGACCGTGTCTTCACTTTATTCCCCTTGAGCTAAGGACACACAGTCCTCGCCCAATCACTCTGGTAAGTCTTCAAGGTAGACTTCCGAACCTTCACAGACTTTGTTCACCGGCAATCCACAATGACTCTTGGATGCACAGAACGCGACGCCTAACCGGCTGGAGGATACACAGTCCTCAAGTGTAATAAGTCTTCAGGTCACACAGACAGAAAGACTTCAGTGATGCCTAACACTCTTTGGCTCTGGGTGTTTGGGCTTTGTCCTCGCAAGGATTTCTCTCTCAAAGGCTTCGAGGTGGGTTGCTCTCAAAACGACAAAAGCCGTAAACTAACTCTGAGCAGCCACCGATTTATGGTGTAGGGGGTGGGCTATTTATAGCCACAAGGCAACCCGACCTGATATGTCCAAAATGACCCTGGGTCACTAAGGAACTGACACGTGTTCCAACAGTCAGATTTCAAACACACACGGCAAGTTTAGTTGGGCTACAAGCAAAGCTGACTCATCCAGCCCTGGATAAGATTTGCTCTCATTGTCTTCGCTCGAAGACATAGGATTTGGGTTGAGCATCACTTCAGTCACTCTGACTTTGTTCACTTGGACCCCCCTTGACAATACGGTGGTTCCTATGACTCAACAAAGAAGAAAAGGAAACAACAAAACAACTCAGTCTTCGCGCTCCATAGTCTTCACTCAATGTCTTCTCATGTCATAGTCTTCAATGTGAACCTCATCACACACCACCATTGTCTTCAATGTCTTCATTCATTTTTAGGGGTCATCTCCGGTAGGTAAACCGAATCAATGAGGGACACTACCTGCGTTATCCTGCAATTCTCACAAACGCATTAGTCCCTCAACCAACTTTGTCGTCAATACTCCAAAACCAACTAGGGGTGGCACTAGATGCACTTACACCACCAGGGGACGTTTCCTGGGAGTTTCTTTATTTCCAAAATTCTAAAATATTCCAAAACTAACACAAAATATTTTTGCGGATTTTTTGGAGTCCGTTTACTTATAGTAACGCGTACCTCCTTATTTTGATGATTCCGGGGTGTTCCGGAAGGACTCTTTTATGTGTTCTTCCGGTGTCAAAGTTTGAATAATATTACTTTCAACATTGATAGGCGTACCTGAGATATAATGCTTTATTCGTTGTCCGTTGACAACTTTCAGGTTAGTGCCTTCAAAATTATTTATTTTGATGGCTCCAGACCGGTAAACCTCCTCGATGACATATGGGCCTTCCCATTTTGAGAGGAGCTTTCTTGCAAAAAATCTAAAACGAGAGTTGTACAAAAGAACATATTCTCCGACTTTGAACTCATGCTTTTGGATTCTTTTGTCATGCCATGTTTTCACTTTCTCTTTGAATAATTTTGCATTTTCATAAGCCTGGGTTCTCCATTCATCTAAAGAGCTAATATCAAATAATCTCTTTTCACTGGCAAGTTTGAAATCATAGTTGAGTTCTTTAATTGCCCAGTATGCTTTATGTTCTAACTCAAGAGGCAAATGACAAGCTTTTCCATAAACCATTTTATAAGGAGACATACCCATAGGATTTTTATATGTTGTCCTATAAGCCCCAAAGTGTCGGTGTACTAGAGTAGGGGTACCCTAGTATCCCGAACTCGTGCACGGGCAGTTGCAGCACCCCGCGGCAAGGCTTGCCGGGTGACCGCCAAGACCCTCCGTGGTTCCCTTGAAGACCATTCAAGAACAAAGTACACAAACCAAGGCCCCGGCAAGAGGAGCTTGCCGGGAGGGCCAACCAAGGCCCCGGCAAGAGGAGCTTGCCGGGAAGGCCAACCAAGGCCCCGGCAAGAGGATCTTGCCGGGAAGAGCCAAGGCCCCGGCAAGAGGAGCTTGCCGGGAAGGCGAACCAAGGCCCCGACAAGAGGATCTTGCCGGGAAGAGACAAGACCCCGGCAAGAGGAGCTTGCCGGGAAGGCCACTCAAGGCATACCAAGAAAGCTTGCCGCGACGCGCCCTGCGTCCCGGCAAGATCCGGCAAACGACAAGCTTCCGGACGCGACAAGACGACGACCGCGGCAAGGAGCTTGCCGCGGGAAACCCCCACTTCGTGCCCGCGCTCCAGCACACCTGCTAACGTGTCGCTCTGGGACTCTCCCAAGCACACGTGGCAGGAGGCCGTGCAGCTAGGGGTACATGGTGGCAAGCGGAGATGAAGAGAAGCCCATCGTGGCAAACGGTGGCGCTCCTAACGGTCACCTTTTGCACTGTTTAGGAGACTCAGACAGGCATTTAATGCCCTTGTCCCCTGCCGTCAGAGTTAGGTAGGGTGCACTGTATCCACAGTAGCGGTAGCTGCACCTACCACATCCTTTTCTATTTTTACCCTTCTAGTCTACGTTGCCACCTGTCGGTGACCCCTTGAGAGTATAAAAGGAGGCCCAAGCGCAACGTAGAAGAGGTTCGGCCAGTTCGGCTCATTGGAGACACCAGAAACACTCCCACGCTCAGTCTGGTAGCGTCGATCGCTCCTGAGCAAAGATTCAATACACACAAACAAGCAGCAGTAGGGTTTTACGCATCCGTGCGGCCCGAAGCTGGGTAAAATCGCCCGCGTGCACTGCCTCGATCCGCTCTTTGTGCACTCTCCGCCTCCCACCGAACCGAAAGGGGCCCTGTACCCATAGGTGTTGGTGGATCAGCACCCCCCCGACATCTCTGGCGCGCCAGGTAGGGGGCATGCTTCGGCAGCAGCTGTTCCGTCCACGCCAAGGCTCAGCTGTTCTTCATCGTCATGGCTCCTAAGAAGCGGGCGAGTAAAAGAACGGCGCCAGTGCGGCAACAGAAAAGCTAAGTCGTGTGAAACTTTAGATATTTCCTTTCTATATAAAGTTATTCGCCTAGGATATCTTGTTCTTTGTACGGAATACCTGTGCGCGGAGGAACCAAATCCTAGCTAGTTGCGCCCTTACTTTGTTTCGAGTCCGCTCAACAACTTAAGTGAGCTGCTAGCGCCCTTACTTTGCTTCGAGTCCGCTCAGCAACTGAAGTGAGCCGCTAGCGCCCTTACTCTGTTTCGAGCCCGCTCAACAACTTAAGTGAGCTGCAACTAGTTGCGACAAGGTTGCTTGTCAGTAGCGACCCCGCCAGCAGGCTGCTGAAGTTCCGCACTCGGCGCTCGCGGCAAGGGTGCCTGCACCGGCAAGTTTCCCTAGAAAGCGTAGGGTGGACGTACAAAGAGAGGTTGAACAGGAAGATAGCATGCACTATTTATTTGAGATTTCTGCATAGACCTGTATGCCAAGGAGCCTTCTCGGGGCCAGTTGCGCTCCATGTTGCCCCGAGTCCGCTCGGCAACTTGTGCCGTTGCGCTAGAACCAAGAAGGTAAACCTTTCTGGGAGGCGATGTTCCCGAATAGCCGCTAAGGGCCCGTTCCCTCAAGCGCTGCTGGCTGGATCATACGCACCAGAAAGCATTCCAGCAGGCATAGGGAATATGTAGCAGAAGTCAAAATTCGCAAGCAAGTTAAGTGCACTTCAGATGCTAATCACTTGTCATGTTTGAACGCAGTTATGGCCCGGGGGCTGGCAACGCCCTTATGACCAATCTTTTTGGTGTCAAGAATGACGACGTTCTTCGCCATAAGCCTTTCCGGCAACGATCTTGCCGGGAGCCAGTGTCAAGAACGACGAAGTTCTTCGCCATAAGCCTTTCCGGCAACGATCTTGCCGGGAGCCAGTGTCAAGAATGACGAAGTTCTTCGCCATAAGCCTTTCCGGCAACGATCTTGCCGGGAGCCGGTGTCAAGAACGACGAAGTTCTTCGCCATAAGCCTTTCCGGCAACGATCTTGCCGGGAGCCGGTGTCAAGAACGACGAAATTCTTCGCCATAAGCCTTTCCGGCAACAATCTTGCCGTGAGCCGAT
>NC_041389.1:689346774-689409953 GCF_002162155.2 Triticum dicoccoides | reverse complement strand
AAGATAAAAGCCTTCCTGGCAACAAGCTTGCCGGAAGCCGGCATCGAGAACGTCAAAGTCCTCTGCCGAAGATAAAAGCCTTCCTGGTAACAAGTTTGCTGGAAGCCGGCATCGAGAACGTCAAAGTTCTCTGCCAAAGATAAAAGCCTTCCTGGCAACAAGTTTGCCGGAAGCCGGCATCGAGAACGTCAAAGTCCTCTACCGAAGATAAAAGCCTTCCTGGCAACAAGTTTGCCGGAAGCCGGCATCGAGAACGTCAAAGTTCTCTGCCGAAGATAAAAGCCTTCCTGGCAACAAGCTTGCCGGAAGCCGGCATCGAGAACGTCAAAGTTCTCTGCAAAAGATAAAAGCCTTCCTGGCAACAAGCTTGCCGGAAGCCGGCATCGAGAACGTCAAAGTTCTCTGCCGGAAGATAAAAGCCTTCCCGGCAAGCCAGTATCGCTGGGGGCTGCGAGTGCCAAGAATCGTCCACGGCAAACCAGAGTTGCCGGGGGCTGCAATATCAGATAAGTCTTTTATCCCTCATCATGCATCCTCTTATGGACTGGGGAATGCGAAACCATGTTTCTTCCCGAAAACTGTCGTGCTCCCTCAACTCTAGGCCCTGGGGCTCGTTCTCGGGGCCAAGTTTGGTCGTAGTCGCAACAACAAAGGGATGAAACGAGGGGACCGCACCCACCTTGTTCCTGCCTCCGTCAAAAGCGTGAGAAAGGTCGAGCGACGTGGGAATGCGGCAGGGCCTGTTGTCGGGAGATGAAATGTCTGTCCGAGGGATACCAAGGATTTGCTCCTTGGCGTGGGTTCAACTCGCGAGACAAATAACCCGGCAAGCATCCCCTTTTCATTAAAAACATCCCACTCAGGTACAGTCCATAGAGGATGAAAAACATGAAAGAGAGGATTACAAGTTTTAGATACAGCTAAGGCCCGAAGGCTTACAAATTAAAAAGATAAGATGCCCGTAATCCCTTTCCTGTCCCTCTCCTCAGGAGGCAGGTCAAGGAGGCGAAAAGGGCAAAAGGAGCGCCTAGGCGAGCTACGGGTGCCAGAAGACACCAAGAGAACATCCCGGGGACCGTCCGAAGGCTGGACGGCGATGGCGGCGCTGGAAGCGGGGCTCGAAGACGGGGCGGCAGGACGTCAGCACGCTGTCGAGGGCACCACGCCCTCGTACTCCGACCTGACGGCCTTGTCGCCAGCCCTCTTCCCCTTCCGCAGCCTTCCTACGCCAGCCGCCCAAGGAGACGACCCCGGGGAGTTCAAGAAGCCGGCGACGCGGATGATGGGGTCGCTGGTGCCGCGCAAAGCGGCGCCCGACGCCTAGTCAGACCCGCTGCTCCGCTGCCCGCTACCCTCATCGTCGCTGTCGCTCCCCTCCTCGTCGCTCTCGCTCGAGGAGGAGTCTTTTCTATCGGAGGAGCTGTCCACGCAGCACTTCGCCCGAGTGCCGAAGCACCCGAAGGCCTTGACGGAGAGGAGATCGCCCTCCATCAACTTAAAATGGAGGGCAAACCCCTCCGTCAAGCTGTGGATGCGGGCGAACGTCTTCCACCCTCGATCAAGATACATCACATTAGGAGCTGGGAATGAAACGCGGACTCACGTGCCGCTGATCCCACAACCCCTCATGTGTAGTCTCAGTGTCTTGGGCGGGTCCAACTCCATCGCGCGCACAAACGGAGCTGGAAGCCGGAGGCGACGACGAGGCGCCCGGCGCAGCCTGACGAAGAACTCGCAAGGGTCGTCCCCTATATGGACCGCCGTGGGGGGAGGAGCCGCCGGTGGAGGTGAAGCTGACGCGCCGCCCCGTCCGCCTCTTCCCCGAGCGCCTCGACCTCGTCCTCGACCTCGTCCGCGACCTCGCCCCCTCCCTCTTCCCCTTATGGCTGGCTCTGCCACCACGGGCGCGGAAGAGGGAGAGATGCGCTGTCTGGCGGCGACCCTCGCCGCCACCGACGAAGGGCCTGGGTTCCCTTTCTCCATGGCAGATGAGAGGAAGGGGAGCAGAAGCTGAAGAAAGGAGGAGATGAGAGAGTGCGGGTTTCTGTGCTCCCCTCCCGCTCTTTATAAAGGAGCGAGGTGGGGGCTCGGCCGCCCCACTCAGCGAATCAAGGCACGGGAAGAGCAGGGAGTCGGGGCCAACCCACTGCCTCTGCTCGCGACGGCCCAGTTCCCCACTTCCACCGTCCGTGACCCCAAGCGCATGGAAGCCGCGTGGCGGGGATGCAGAACCAAGGCGACAGATGAGGCGGCCTCGCTCCGCCCCGTGATCGTGGGGAGTGGGCGTCCCGAAAACCGCGCACCGGCCCCGTCCAGTAAATGCACCACGCCCCCACGCCTACCTCCATTCAGGGAGGAGGGCGTGAACCGTCCTCATCATCGTGGCCTGACGCATGCTCGAGGGGCTTAGCCCCGCACACGCCGCCCGCGTCACCCACGACGTCGCGTTTGACGCGTGCCGTTCAGGGCGTGCACAGTGGGAGCGGAGAGATATGCGGCGTGACCTAGGCCGCGCGTGCCCGTGCACTGTTTTGGGCCTGGCCCAACAGCGCTCGGCACCGTGTATGGCCCAAACCCGGGGGCTCCTGTCGGTGTACTAGAGTAGGGGTACCCTAGTATCCCGAACTCGTGCACAGGCAGTTGCAGCACCCCGCGGCAAGGCTTGCCGGGTGACCGCCAAGACCCTCCATGGTTCCCTTGAAGACCATTCAAGAACAAAGTACACAAACCAAGGCCCCGGCAAGAGGAGCTTGCCGGGAGGGCCAACCAAGGCCCCGGCAAGAGGATCTTGCCGGGAAGGCCAACCAAGGCCCCGACAAGAGGATCTTGCCGGGAAGAGCCAAGGCCCCGGCAAGAGGAGCTTGCCGGGAAGGCGAACCAAGGCCCCGGCAAGAGGATCTTGCCGGGAAGAGACAAGACCCCGGCAAGAGGAGCTTGCCGGGAAGGCCACTCAAGGCATACCAAGAAAGCTTGCCGCGACGCGCCCTGCGTCCCGGCAAGATCCGGCAAACGACAAGCTTCCGGACGCGACAAGACGACGGCCGCGGCAAGGAGCTTGCCGCGGGAAACCCCCACTTCGTGCCCACGCTCCAGCACACCTGCTAACGTGTCGCTCTGGGACTCTCCCAAGCACACGTGGCAGGAGGCCATGCAACTAGGGGTATGTGGTGGCAAGCGGAGATGAAGAGAAGCCCATCGTGGCAAACGGTGGCGCTCCTAACGGTCACCTTTTGCACTGTTTAGGAGACTCAGACAGGCATTTAATGCCCTTGTCCCCTGCCGTCAGAGTTAGGTAGGGTGCACTGTATCCACAGTAGCGGTAGCTGCACCTACCGCATCCTTTTCTATTTTTACCCTTCTAGTCTACGTTGCCACCTGTCGGTGACCCCTTGAGAGTATAAAAGGAGGCCCAAGCGCAACGTAGAAGAGGTTCGGCCAGTTCGGCTCATTGGAGACACCAGAAACACTCCCACGCTCAGTCTGGTAGCGTCGATCGCTCCTGAGCAAAGATTCAATACACACAAACAAGCAGCAGTAGGGTTTTACGCATCCGTGCGGCCCGAAGCTGGGTAAAATCGCCCGCGTGCACTGCCTCGATCCGCTCTTTGTGCGCTCTCCGCCTCCCACCGAACCGAAAGGGGCCCTGTCCCCATAGGTGTTGGTGGATCAGCACCCCCCCGACACAAAGTGCATCATCTAATTTCTTAGACCAATTCTTCCTAGACCCATTGACAGTCTTTTGCAAAATTAGTTTTATTTCCCTATTGCTAAGTTTAACTTGATCACTAGACTGAGGATGATAAGGTGATGCAATTCTATGGTTAACATCATACTTGGCAAGCATTTTACGAAAAGCACCATGAATAAAGTGTGAACCACCATCAGTCGTTAAATATCTAAGGACTCCAAACCTTGGGAAAATAACTTTCTTAAGCATTTTAATAGAGGTGTTGTGATCAACACTACTAGTTGTAATAGCTTCTACCCATTTAGTAACATAATCAACAACAACCAAAATATGTGTATACCCATTAGAGGAAGGAAAAGGTCCCATGTAATCAAATCCCCAAACATCAAATGGTTCAACAACAAGTGAATAATTCATAGGCATTTTCTTGACGCTTACCAATATTACCTATTCTTTGGCATTCATCACAAGATGAGACAAACTTACGGGCATCCTTGAAGAGAGTAGGCCAATAAAATCCAGATTGCAATACCTTGTGAGCAGATCTATCCCCAGCATGATGCCCTCCATAAGCCTCGGAGTGACATTTCCGTAGGATTTGTCCCTGTTCATGCTCAGGTACACAACATCTAATAATACCATCTACTCCTTTATAAAGATGTGGGTCATTCCAAAAGTAATGTCTTAAATCATAGAAGAATTTTTTCTTTTGTTGGTATGTAAAGCCAGTAGGTAAATATTTAGCAACAATGTAATTAGCATAATCAGCATACCAAGGAGTACTATTAGCAATATTTATTGCAGCTAGCTGCTCATCAGAAAAACTATCATCAATAGGTAGTGGGTCATCAAGCACATTTTCAAGCCTAGACAAGTTATCTGCTACGGGGTTCTCGGCTCCTTTTCTATCAAAAATATGTAAATCAAATTCTTGTAATAAGAGAACCCAATGAATAAGTCTAGGTTTAACATCTTTCTTTTCCATCAGATATTTAATAGCAGCATGTTCTGTGTGAACAGTTACTTTGGAATGAACAATGTAAGGTCTAAATTTATCACAAGCAAACACCACTGCTAAAAATTCTTTTTCAGTAGTAGCATAATTTCTTTGAGCACTGTCTAGAGTTTTACTAGCATAATGAATAACATTCAATTTCTTATCAACTCTTTGTCCTAGAACAGGACCAACAACATAATCACTAGCATCACACATAATTTCAAAAGGCAAGTTCCAATCAGGTGGTTGAATAATAGGTGCTGAAATTAAGGCTTTCTTGAGTGTTTCAAAGGCTTATAAACAATCATCATCAAAAACAAAAGGAACATCCTTTTGCAAAAGACTAGTGAGAGGCCTAGAAATTTTAGAGAAGTCTTTAATAAATCTCCTATAGAAACTGACATGACCTAGGAAACTATGAATACCTTTGATGTCCTTAGGACATCGCATTTTCTCAATTGCATCAACCTTAGATTGGTCCACTTCAATACCTCTTCCAGAAATTTATGACCCAAGACAATGCCCTCATTAACCATAAAGTGGCACTTCTCCCAATTCAAGACAAGATTTGTTTGTTCACATCTCTGCAAAACTCGCTCAAGATTGCTTAAACAATCATCAAAGGACTTCCCATAAACATAAAAGTAATCCATGAAAACCTCGACAATCTTTTCACAGAAGTCAGAGAATATAGCAGTCATACATCTTTGAAATGTAGCAGGTGCATTACATAAATTGAAAGGCATACGTCTATAAGCAAATGTTCCAAAAGGACAAGTAAAAGTGGTCTTTTCTTGATTAGATTGTAAAATAGGTATTTGTGAAAAAGCCAGAGTATCCATCAAGGAAGCAAAAATGTGTGTGCTTAGATAGTCTTTCTAACATTTGATCAATAAAAGGCAGAGGTAATGATCTTTTCTAGTAGCTTTATTGAATTTTCTATAATCAATTACCATTCTATAGCCCGTGGTAAATCTTTGTGGAATAAGCTCATTCTTATCATTAGGAACAACAATAATACCTCCCTTCTTAGGGACACAATGAACAGGACTTACCCATTTACTATCAGCTATAGGATAGATTATACCTGCTTCCAGAAGTTTTAATATATCCGTTCTTACCACTTCTTTCATCTTCGGATTTAACCGACGTTGATGATCAACAACTGGTTTAGCATCAGGTTCCATATTAATTTTGTGCTGACATAGAGTGGGACTAATGCCCTTTAAATCATCAAGAGTATATCCAATAGCAGCTCGGTGATTCCTTAGAACTTTCAATAATCGTTCTTCTTCATGTTCTGAAAGGTTAGCAGTGATAATAACATCATATATCTTCTTTTCATCAAGATAAGCATATTTCAAAGTGTCTGGCAAAGGTTTTAATTCGAACATAGGGTCACCCTTAGGTGGAGGAGGACCTCCAAGAGTTTCGATAGGAAAATTGTGTTTAAGCAGAGAACGTTGTTCAAAGAAGATCTTATCTATTTCATTTCTTTCATGCATATGTAAATCATTCTCATGGTCAAGCAAGTATTTCTCTAAAGGATTAGTAGGTGGCACAACAATAGAAGCAAGACCAATTAATTCGTACTTACTAGGAAATTATTTTTCATCACAATTTCTACTAAACTTGGAAAAATTGAACTCATGAGATTCATCACCAAAGCTAACACCGATAGTTTGTTTCTTACAATCTATTTTAGCATTGACAGTGTTAAAGAAAGGTCTGCCAAATATAATGGGACAAAATTTATCTTGTGGGGTGGTAAGAACAAGAAAATCGATAGGGTATTTTATCTTCCCACGCAACACTTCAACATCTCTAAGGATCCCAATGGGATAGTATCTCTATTAGCAAGTTTAATAGTAACATCTATGTCTTCTATTTCAGCAGGTGCTATTTCATCTCTAATTTCTTCATATAAGGAGTGGGGAATGGCATTGACACTAGCACCAATGTCACATAAACCATGATAACAGTGATCTCCTATTTTGACTGAAACAACAGTCATGCCAACAACTGGTCTATGTTTATCTTTCCCCTCGGGTTTAACAATTCTAGCAGCTTCTTCATAGAAGTAAATATCATGCACATCCATATCTTCTTCCAAGAGATCTTTAACGATAGAAATGCTAGGTTCTACTATAATTTGTTCATCAGGTTTAGGTGTTCTAACATAGCTTTTGTTAACCACAGTTGAAACTTTAGCATGTTCTTTTATCCTAACAGGGAAAGGTGGTTTCTCAATATAAGCAGAAGCAACAACTGGATCAACATTATAAAGTATAGTTTCTTCTTTAACTGGTACTAGTTCTTTAATATCAGCTTTAATAGGTGGGCAATATTTAACCCACTTCTCTTTAGGAAGTTCAACATGAATAGCAAATGATTCACAAAAGGAGGCTACTATATCAAAGTCAAGTCCATATTTAGTGCTAGACTTTTGAAAAGCATCGGTATCCATACAAGATTTAAGACCGTCATACTTAAGCTTTATACCCGACTCTTTAACTTCGTCAAGTTCCCAATCTTCAGAGTTGCGTTTAATTCTTTCCAAACGATCCCACCGAAGTTCAGTGGTCTTCTTCATAAAAGAACCAGTACAAGAGGTATCGAGCATGGTTTGATCATTACGAGAAAACCGAGCATAAAAATTCTGAATAATAATTTCTCTTGAAAGCTCATGATTGGGGCATCAATATAACATCGACTTAAGCCTGCCCAAGCTAGAGCCATACTTTCTCCTTCACGGGGCCAAAAATTATATATATAATTCCGATCACGATGAACTAGATGCATTGGATAAATTTTTTGATGGAACTCCAATTTCAAACAATTCCAATTCCATGATCCGAGATCATCGCATAGCCTATACCATACCAATGCTTTTCCCTTAAAAGATAAATGGAAAACCTTTTTCATCACATCATTGTCGGTGTCAAAACTAGCGGATCTCGGGTAGGGGGTCCCGAACTGTGCGTCTAAGGCTAATGGTAATAGGAGGTTGGGGACACGATGTTTACCCAGGTTCGGGCCCTCTCGATGGAGGTAATACCCTACTTCCTGCTTGATTGATCTTGATGATATGAGTATTACAAGAGTTGATATACCACGAGATCAAAGAGGCTAAAACCTAGAAGCTAGCCTATGGTATGATTGTTGTTGTGTCCTACGGACTAAACCCTCCGGTTTATATAGACACCAGAGGGGGCTAGGGTTACACAGGGTCGGTTTACAGAGAAGGAGATCTACATCCGAATCGCAAGCTTGCCTTCCACGCCAAGGAGAGTCCCATCCGGACACGGGACGAAGTCTTCAATCTTGTATCTTCATAGTCCAACAGTCCGGCCAAAGCATATAGCCCGGCAGTCCGGATACCCCCTTATCCAGGACTCCCTCAGTAGCCCCTGAACCAGGCTTCAATGACGATGAGTCCAGCGCGTAGATTGTCTTCGGCATTGCGAGGCGGGTTCCATCTTCGAATACTCCAAGATAAGTTCCGAACACAAGGACCGTGTCGGGCTCTGCAAGATAAATTCCATATACCACCGTCGAGAGAATAATAATCCACAAATCTGATCTGCTAACAACCTTTCGTAGTGTGACATCACACCACGGCTCGGTAATAATTAGAACTGTTTTCTACAACCTGCTTCCGCACACATCACGAGGCGGTTTCTTTGGCACGTCTTGTCAAAGCAGAGATCGTGTCCCCTTATCAGGGATCTCCATCAATACGGGTATGGGTAACCCAACCAGCGCCATCAATCGAGGCACTTGGAAAAATAAGAGATTTCGAGAGGCAAGAGGGGAGGCGCAAGGGGCAGAGATCTCCCGTTTTCACCCATGCCTTCTTCCTCCTTTGCTCATCCGTTCTCGCACCCTCGAGCTCCAGCGCCCAAGTTCTCAGCTTCTCCGTAGGACCGCAGCATGTCTGGAGCGGGAGGCAAGTGGATGGCTGCCTCTGTCACATAGGAGAACATTACCAAGCTTTGGGAGGCCGGATACCTGGCCGAGAGTATCGCGCACAGGCTTCCGGCAGAGGGACATATTACCCCCACTCCGAAGTCTCGGGAGAGAGTAGTATTTCTCCCTCATTTCGTCCGTGGACTTGGATTTCCACTCCACCCGTTTGTCCGCGAGCTCATGTACTACTACGGGCTATATTTTCATGATCTGGCCCCAAATTTCGTCCTCAACATCTCGGCGTTCATCGTCATGTGCGAGGCCTTCCTCCGCATCAAGCCTCACTTCGGCCTATGGTTGAAAATCTTCTGCGTGAAGCCGAAGATCATGAGCGGCCAATAGGCAGAGTGCGGAGGCGCCATGGTCGGCAAGATGCCCAACGTAACATGGTTTGACGGCTCCTTCATGGAGACCATAAAGGGGTGGCAATCAGGGTGGTTCTACATCACCGAGCCGCGTGATGCCAACTGGGTGGCGGCCCCCAAATTCAGATCCGGAATCCCCATGCGGCTCACTTCTTGGGAGAAGAAGGGCCTGGCCTGGGGCGAACCCATGGAGCTGACTGGACTCGAGACCTGCATCAGAAGTATGAGGGACAAGAAGATCAAGCTCGTCAACATGGTCCAGGTCATGCTCATTCGCCGGATTCTCCCGTGTCAAAGACGGGCATTTGATATGTGGGAGTTCGACCCGGCCGAACACCAGATGCTGCTAGAGCTCTTCAACACAACGCACAAAGAAATCTGGAAGGTGCTGTTCAAGACCGGTGAAGTTCCTCCCCCCCTTTCCGAGGACCATGGGCTTAGCACAAAGCGCCTCGCCATACCGGTAAGTCCTTTGATTATTACAAGATGTTCCCTCCCTAGTACATTCGTGGGAGGATTTTTAAGTCACCATGCTGACTGAACATGATTGGGTGGAGACGGCGGAGCGGATCGACTGCCTAGCTCCATTGCCCGAGGACCCAATAGACACACTCCTGGCAGAGATGCTGGTTCCGGCACCTTACAAGGTGCCGGAGAAAAAGGCCGAAAAGAAGGCCACGGGGGCCCGGAAGGGTCTCCGGCGCGAGGCCGCACCAGACGCCTCGCCAGAAGATGACGAGGCGCACTCCTCCCACGAAGGGGAGGAGAGAAAGAGGAAGTCCGCCTCAACTGAGGGGCCGAAGGGTCCAAGAAGGTGGCCGTGGGGACCAGAAAAGGTCTCTAGCGCAAGGCCGTGATAGAATCGTCATCCGAAGATGACGAGGAAGAAACCCCCCCTCCCCGAAGACGGGGGAAAACATGAAGAAATGCCCCCTCACCGCACTAGGGAGGGGAAGAAAAGGAAGGCCGCCCCGTCGGGGGAGGTCGAGACGCCGAAGAAGGGAAAAGCATCCCTTCCCAAACACTCCTCAATCGCTGCCTATAGCAATGAGGATTGGCTGCCCAGGGACAAGCCCCGGGCGAGGTCGTAAGTATCTGCATTCCATCATATTTTCCGTGCGACTTTGACCTCATGGTTTGTAATGATGCTGAACACGTATATGCAGTCCGGCCGGGTCCAATCTCGGGGTGTCCTCTTCGGGGGAGTCTCTGGACGAGTCGGAGATGAATTCACTCCCGACGGCCACCTCCCCGCGACCTGCGGATGACACCAAGGTGTTGTCCCGAAGGATTCCAGAGCAGGAGGTGATGGTTCTGGAGACGCCCCAAGGCAAAATCCCGGGCACCGAACACATGGAGGGTGAGACCCCCATGGATTATGCTGACGGGAGCCACAACAAGTCTGGCTCCCAGCCGGTTACTGCGTCGGAGCCTACAAAGGTTCTGGGCTCCAGTAAGCAGTCCCTCGCGAAGGAGGGCGAGCCGGTCATGCCGATGACCTCCACCCAACCGGAGGCATCGGATAATTTGTTGGAAGTGCTTCGAGGCGCTTCCATTGATGATGAGCATCGTACGCTTATGAGTACGGTGATTGAGAAGGTTCGGTTTGCCAAAAGCGGATTGACCTAAGCCTGCACCAGCCTGCTAACAGGCTTTGAGATAAGTAAAAAGGTGTGAGGAAATATCACCCAATAGACAATAGCCCCTGATACTCTGCTTGGTTTTCGGAAAGAAAAGCCAAACGGAGGGTCAATTAAAAAACCACAGGAAGCTAATAGTACTTGTCTGTATGAACAAACAGGCACTGCTGCTAACCGCCGCTGCGTGTACGGTTGAGGTTGCCGGACTCAAGCGCGAACTGGGGCAGGCCGAAGAAGAGCTCAGCCTCGTGAAGAAGCAGCTCGAGGAGAACAAAGGTAAGTGAAACCTATCCATATATCGTATAGAGGATAAAAAGTTGGTGATGCTAACGAAAAGCAACATGGCTTTTGATAGGGACATCGACCGAAGTGGCGGCCCTAAAGGAAGCTCTGTCCGCAGCCGAAGCCAAGGCGGATACGGAGCGCACTGAGCGCGAGAAGCAAGATGCTCGGGTGGGAGAGGTACAGCAAGAGCTCCAGGAGCTCGGCAAGAAGTTCGACTCCCTGGAGCATGACTTCAAGACGCAAGCGTCTGAGCTTGAGAAGGCCCTCCAGAGCGCGGCCGACGCCAAGGCTGAAGCCCAAAAGGCCCTCCTGGAAATCCAGGCGGCCAAGAAGATAGCGGAGGGTAAGGCATTATTTATGCAAAGCAAGCATGTGGAGGAGTCATTTCTTTTACTTACACAAATCCGGGGCTCTCCAGGGGTATTCGCAGATCTGCCACGCAACATTTCGGATGCCACGGAGTTCTGTCGCGCTGAAGAGGGGAGCTCCACGGAGAAGCTGTTCTGGTCCCAATATACTGGGGCCTAACACCCGATGCCTCTAAGTGACCAACTGAAGCAGCTGGTCGAACTCCACAATGTGTCCGAACAGGCCATGAAGGACCTCATAGTCCGGATGTGGCCTGGCGAGCCCCTGCCCGGCAGCTACTTTAGCTTGGTGATGCGGATGGTGCATGCCTGTCCACGGCTAGAAGTTATCAAGCAGTCCGTATGTATTGAGGGTGCCCGACGGGCCCTTGCCCGTGCGAAGATGCATTGGGACAAACTGGATGCTGAGAAGCTCGTGAAGGATGGACCCCCGAAGGGCAAGGAGCATCGCTACCCCGAAAAATATTATGATCGTGTTATGAATGTCCTAAGAACATAATTTTCGAGTAAATGTACTCATGTCGTCTGTGTAATATAAGGACGAGTTTGGTTGCGCTATATAACGCTTTGTTAGATTTAAAATATTACCTTCTCTGCGGTCGTTTATCAAAATCTGAAAGTAGGCCAGTCGTCGGCTTCCGCCCCCTTGTAACTAGTACAGGGGTGTTCATGGAAAACCCAAACACTCTTTTTCCAAATTCTTGGTCCTTTAAGGAGGTGTTTAGTGCAGCGAACGAGGCAATCGGACTATTCGGCTTTATAACTCTCACTTGGCCATAGAAGTCTATAATTTTAAATTTCGGCGGTGCCCCTAGTATTCGGAAGGCCAAACAGGGGCGTCATACACGCCTAAATCGGGCAAGGCCGATTCCTCCCCTTAAGAGAAAAAAAATCTTTAGGGATTTAGTACCTCGCAGACAACGACCAACTCTCGCCGTATCATGGCGGTCAGTTTTCAGCTTTCTCTACTGAGGTGCTCGTCCGGAAGAACCGGGACACAATCGTAGTAGTTCTCCCTGCGCTACCTTAGCCGATATAACGGAATGTAAGGTACCAAAACAAGGGAGCCGGGTTAACCAACTATTGACCCAAGACATGATTCGGAGTTGATGCATATAATGCTATAAGTTCGGGGTGCCGCACTGTTGAAAGTGTTCTGACATTTCTTGCCATGTTATGGGGCTCAATAAGAAGCCCCTGGCAAAACTGAGCGTACCAAAATGTATGGATGCAACATTGAATAAATATTCAACGGAAAATATGAAGATATTAATAAGAAGCTGACGCTGTGTACTACTTCCAGTTTATTTGGACAATACGGCAAGGCATAGGTGTACAATTAATGCATTAAGCAGAAAGAAATAGGACTATTTGACATGTCCTATCCAAGGGCAGGCTACATGTGGGTATGTAAGAACAGGTATAATGGTCATTGAAAGAGACCACCTGAGTATTCGCTTGTGTGCAAAGCCTCTTGCCTCCTTGGTGTCCCCTCTGTAATGAGTCCGACTATCCGATCTCTCTGAAGGGGCTGCCCGAAAGTGGGGTCCTGAAAAAAAAGAAAAAATGGTATGCGGGCCTCATGGCGGCTGAACCACACTCCGACCGCATTGTTGTTTCGCCTCCATCTATTCCCATGGTATTTTGAGCGCGTATTTATGTACGCCTCGCAAGAATGCCGCCTAAATGGGGTTGGGGTGGAGGCCAGATTGCTAATCGAGCTCCTGGCGTGCCTGATGGTCCTGTTGCGGGGCTCTCCGGACTCGCTTGACGGTGTTCAGGGTTGTCGTTGCCGAATTGGCTGTTTGTCGGAGGAGGCTGCTTTGTACTTCCACCGCGAGGGCTGCAGTGTGCTCTTCCGTATGGAGGGAGCGGTCTGTATTTCCATTGACTGTTATGACCCCGCGAGGTCCTGGCATTTTTAGCTTGAGGTATGCATAGTGTGGTACCGCATTGAATCGAGCAAACATGGTTCGTCCAAGTAGTGCATGGTAGCCACTATGGAAAGGGACGATATCAAAGATTAAATCCTCGCTTCGGAAGTTATCCGGAGATCCGAAGACCACTTCCAGTGTTATTGAGCCCGTGCAGCGGGCCTCTACCCCTGGAATTACACCTTTGAAGGTAGTTTTGGTGGGTTTGATCCATGACGAATCGATTCCCATTTTGCGCACTGTGTCCTGATAAAGCAGGTTCAGGCTGCTGCGACCGTCCATGAGAACTCACGTGAGGTGGAATCCGTCGATGATTGGGTCAAGGACCAATGCGGCTGAGCCGCCATGACAGATGCTGGTGGGATGGTCCCTACGATCAAAGGTGATCCGGCAGGATGACCATGGGTTGAATTTTTGGGCGACGGGCTCCATCGCATGGACGTCCCTGAGTGCCCGCTTTCGGTCCCGTTTGGGGATGTGAGTGGCATAGATCATGTTCACCATTTTTACCTGGGGAGGAAATTTCTTCTGTCCTCCAGTGTTCGGACGCCGGGGTTCCTCATCATCATCACTGTGCAGCCCCTTGTCCTTGTTCTCAGCATTTATCTTGCCGGCCTGTTTGAACACCCAACAATCTCTGTTAGTGTGATTGGCTGGTTTATCTGGGGTGCTGTGAATCTGGCATGAGCGGTCGAGTATGCGGTCCAGACTGGACGATCCTGGATTGTTTCTTTTGAACGGCTTCTTCCGCTGACTGGATTTGGAGTTGCTGAATCCGGCATTGACTGCCGTATCCTCAGCATTGTCGCCATTGTTTCGACGCTTGTGTCTGTTGCGCCGTGGCTTTCCGTTACTATCACGGATATCTGAAGTACCGGGGTTTCCTGGCGCGGTGTTACTGCGAGCTAGCCATCTATCCTCACCTGCGCAAAAGCGGGTCATTAGTGTTGTGAGGGCCGCCATGGTCTTCGGTTTTTCTTGGTCGACTCGTCACGGATATTATGTTTAAAGATCGCCAGGGCCTTGGCGTCCGGACAGTCAACAATTTGGTTCTTTTTAGTTAGGAACCGAGTCCAGAATTTCCTGGCTGACTCTCCGGGCCGTTGGGTAATGTGACTTAGGTCGTCAGCATCCGGTGGTCTCATGTTGGTTCCCTGGAAGTTATCGAGGAATGCGTCCTCAAGATTTTTCCAACTGCTAATGGAGTTTGCTAGCAGGCTATTCAGCCAGTGTTTGGCTGGCCCTTTAAGCTTGAGTGGGAGATACTTGTTGGCATGTAGGTCATCACCGTGGGCCATGTGAATGTGGAGAAGAAAATCTTCGATCCACACCGCGGGGTCTGTTGTGCCATCGTATGACTCGATGTTGATGGGTTTAAACCCTTCTAGGAATTCATGTTCCATTACTTCTTCAGTGAAGCAAAGGGGATGTGTGGCGCCTCTGTGCCAGGCTATGTCGCGGCGTAATCCGATTAGGTCTGGTTGGTAATGTCCGGCCCGGCCGGATTTATCACTATTATATCTGGCGTGACGATCGGTGTCATGAGCTGTGGCGCGCCCCCATGCTCCGTAGATTGATCTGTTGTCCTGCGTTGTTTTCCAATATGTCTTGCAGGTCCTGCGTATTGCCCCGGGCCGTAGTGAACCGGCGTGGGGGTGCGGGCTAGTGTTCGGGCTGATATGCCATTTTATCCCGGCCACGTGGTGGCCGGTCAGCCTCATCTTGTGCTGGAAGTTCATGCTCTTCAGCCTCTTCTTCTAGCGGTTTGTGCTTTGGGTATCCTCTGCTCGGGGGTTCGAGTCCGTATTCCTCGGCCGCCAGGACTTCGGTCCATCTATCTGCGAGCAGATCTTTTTCAGGCTTCTTGCAGTGGCTATAAGCCTGCGCTTGAAGCGCTCCTGCTCTATGGGATCCTCTGGTACGCCAAATTCGTCGTCACCGAGGCTCACCTCATCTTCAGAGGGAGGAATATAGTTATCTTCCTCCAAGTATCCGTCCATCGCCTGTTCGTCTGGGCTAGTCTGCCTGTGTTCCTCTGCGGCTTGCTCGAAGGTGAGTTGATCAGGATCGTATTCCTCTTCGGCACCATCTGGATTTTCTTCTCCAGTGCCGGTATTGTTGTGGCGAGGCTTGGAGCGGCGCCGATGACGCCCATGTTTTGCTTTCTTCCCCGAGGGGTTATCTCCCGTTGCCTCATCACCATTGGTTTCTTTGGGAGTATCCACCATATATATATATATATATATATATATATATATATATATATATATATATATATATATATATATCATATGAAGAGGTGGCAGTCCAGTGCCCTGTGGGCGGTGGTTCCTGTTCTTCTCCCGCATCGTCGTCTATACCGTTGATGTCTTCGGAATCGAAGTTAAGCACGTCGGTCAAGTCATCGACCGTGGCTATTAAGTGGGTAGTGGGTGGGTAACGAATTTCTTCGTCGCCAGCTTCCCACTCGAGCCGGACATAGTACGGCCAGGAGTCTCCTGACAAAGAGAGAGACCTTAATGAATCTAGCACGTCTCCGAAGGGTGAGTGCTGAAAGATATCCGCGGCGGCGAACTCCATGACTGGAGCCCATTTAGATTCGATGGGCACGGATGCGCGCGGTCCAGAACATATGGCCGGAGACGAGTCCGAGGGTCCGGAAATACATATTTCCTTAGGAGAGGAGTCTCTGTTCAGCTCCAAAGCCGATGAGTGTGCGGCCTTCGGGGCGGGGTCCATCCACCTGTCCTCGGAAGGCACGACCTGCTCTGGAATGAAGTCTAGAGCCGTAGCAGGTGTGATGTTCCAAATACTGTCCGACTGCAGATCTAGGTCATGCACGTCGTGATCGTTCGGCGCTCCTGACACGGGCCAGAATCCGTCGAAGATCAAGTCTCTGCGGATGTCGGCAGTGTAGTTTAAGTTTCCAAACCTGACCTGATGGCCAGGGGCGTAGCTATCGATCTGCTCCAGATGGCCAAGCGAGTTGGCCCGCAGTGCGAAGACGCCGAACACGAAGATCTGTCCGGGGAGAAAAGTCTCACCCAGGACGGCGTTGTTGAAGGTTGGGTAAGTCATCGAGCCTTACATCGACAACACACATGAATTCTCAATGAAAGTACCAATGTCGGTGTCAAAACCGACGGATCTCAGGTAGGGGGTCCCTGTCGGCGTTCTGGGAACGGGGGTCCCCAGACTTGCCTGCCTGCGGCCTGCAGCGTGGCTCAAAGGGGGCCTAGCACGGCCCATCTTCACCAACACAAGCTCAACACCCTCGCGAGGGGCCAAGCCTCGCGGGGCGGACAACAAGGAGCTTCCTCAGGCACGGCCTCATCAGGCTGGCTCACGAGGAGGCGGAGAGTTCAAGGCAGGGTACCTCGCGAGGTGCCCATGACGCAAGCCATGACGACCAAGGGCGCCAGCCGGGCGCCAGCCCGCGCAGTGTCCTTCTTTCCTCATTGGTGCAAGGGGAGCAAGCGCAGGCGAGAGCATTAAGCAAAGGCATCCATTTCGGTGCAACAAGACCAAGACTAGTCCAACGGCAGGATGGAGGTCACCGTGGAGCCCAAGCCGGCGTCAACACCAGAGCCTTTGACAGGCGAGGACCAACTTTAGTCAGGATAAGTGTACCAGATGTTCCCCTTCAAAATGGCCAATTGTTGGCGCCCTTCCCGCTCAATATTTGGGAAGAGGCACAGGGCCTTTGCCTATAAATAGGACTAGCCACCATAGTATCGAGGCATCTAGAATCAACCCCTCCAAAGGGACAACACCACCACAGGAACAGACCCTCGCGAGGCTGTTCTTCCTTGTATTGTTCATCGTCAACCCAAGAGGCAATCCACCACACCACACACTGGGGTAGGGTATTACACCACCATGGTGGCCTGAACCAGTATAAACCTTGTGTCTCTTGTGTTGTTCTTCTTGTAGTTTAGATCCTAGCGATTCGGTGAGGAACGGGTAGGTAGAAGGTGAAACCTCCGCGCGCACCCAAGTGTTCGAACCTCAAGGGTCTGCCGGAACCCTAAATCCGACATTTGGCGCGCCAGGTAGGGGTGCTCCGGAATTCGTCTTCCGTTGCCCTGTTCTTCTCCGACCGTCGCGTCCATGTCTGACGCACGCCGGGTTCGCGCCGAGCGCCGAGCCGCCCTCGCTTCCCGCGTCGCCCAGACGGCTCCCGTCGGCGGGCGCCCTTGTCGTTCCTTGTCGCCTGCCGTCAACACCGCCACAGGCCCAACGGGGAACAAGCAGCAAGCATCGTCCCAGCACCCGTCCATGAGGCAAGACGGACGCAACGCTACACCCTCGCTCACCCCTGCTGGTTCTTCGTCCCGCGCGCCCCGCGCGGCCATGGAGGCTCGAGCTACGCTCATCGCGGCAAACGAGCTCCTGCGCTACCGCCCAATCAACAACGTCTACGAAGAATGGCTCGACCGAGTCGCCGAACTCGTTAGCGCCGCTGGGGGCTCCCCCGCGCCATCTTTCTTGCTGCACTGCGCCCCGCCATGCACGGGTAATGAAGCTCCTCGGGTGCCTCAGCCGCCTCCCCCTCAAGAAGGCGCCCTGGCTCCAAGGCGCTCGGCCCCTGGGCAAAACCCGCCCCGTGAGGCACCAGCGCGGCAAGAGCAGAGCTGCCAAGAAGTCCCTCGCCCTCGAGAAGCTGCCTGAGCGCTCCCTGCTCCGGCTCGTCCCGACCATGCTCCTTCTCCAGCACGTCAAGGCCCCGTGCTGCACCCAGCTGTGGCGCACGGGGACCCGCAGGACCAAGCCCTTCGTCCTCCAAGGCCTCCCGTGGCCACAGCGGGCTGCTGCGCCTTCACCATCGAGCTGCGCACCGTCGCGTGGCCCGGCAAGTTCAAGCCAGACCTGCCTCCTCGCTACGACAACACGGCTGACGCTGCAGAGTTCCTCCAGCTCTACGAGCTGGGCATCGAGGCTGCCAACGGAGACGAGAAGGTCTTGGCGAACTGGTTTCCCATGGCTGTCAAGGACGGGGCCCGCACCTGGCTCCTGAACCTGGCCCCAGGCACGATCTCCTCCTACGAGATGCGCACCCGCTTCATCGCCAACTTCCAGGGTACTCGCGACCGGCCACCTGCCGTGAGCGACATGCGCCACATCAAGCAGCAACCAGGAGAAACCCTGCAGAAGTACATCCAGCGCTTCAACAACGCGCGCCTCAAGATTCCCAAGGTGACCGAGGAGGCCATCATCTCAGCCTTCTCTGACGGTGTGCGTGACGTCAAAATGAAGGAGGAGCTCGCAATGCATGAAGATCTGTGCACTTCCTTGGAGCTGTTCAACCTGGCGACCAAGTGCGCCAGGGCTGAGGAATGGCGTCTCTCCCTCCTCGAGTTGCCTGCCGCAGACCCAAAAGAGAAGAAGCCCAAGGCCAAGGACGTGAAGCGCAAAGGGGCTGCCGTGCTCGCGGCAGAACCAGACACCAAGCGGGCCAGAGATCAGCCCGAATCCTCCAAGGGCAGTCGGTACTGCATGTACCACGACCTCCACACCCATAACACCAATGAATGCCAAGAGCTCAGGGCCGTGCGTGAAGGACGGACTGGCCGACGTCCCGACCGCAGCGACCGAGGCTACGGCCGAGGAGGAGGAAGGAACACAGGATGCTAGGAAGACCGCGGCCCACGTCAAGGATGGCGCGACCAACCTCGCGAGGATCACTGGCAGGACCCGCCTCGCGAGGGAGGCTGGAGGGATCAGCCTCGCGAGGATCACCCGCAAGGTAACGCAGGCCTCCCACCGCTGCCACCTCAGCCAAGGAGAAATGAGGACCGTCATCAGGACGAAGGGGCTGGGGGCTTCCAGGAACCACGTGCGATCGCCTGCATCCTGGGCGGAGCCCAAGCCCCAGCCTCTCAGTGCATCTTCAAGCAGTTCGCCCGCGAAGTGAATGCAGTCCTCCCCAAGCTCGAGGCCACACGCCCTCTCAGGTGGTCGGCGTGTGCCATCACATTCAGCTCAGCGGATCAGCTCAAGTGCGCGGCCACAGCCGGAGTCCTCCCGATGCTTTGTTCCCCAATCATCAGCAACGTGCTAGTCACCAGGACCCTCATCGATGGCGGGGCAGGGCTCAACGTCCTGTCTGTGGAAACATTAACAATCTCCAAGTGCCCTACAATCAGCTTCGGCCAACCAAGCCTTTCTCCGGAGTCACCGACGGCTCCACGGTCCCGATTGGGCAGGTCCGCCTCCCTGTCACCTTCGGGGCACGCGACAACTACCGCACTGAGCTCATCGACGTCGACGTCGCCCACATTCGCCTACTGTACAACGCCATCCTCGGGTACCCAGCGCTAGCCAAGTTCATGGCCGTAACCCACCACGGCTACAATGTCCTCAAGATGCCTGGAAGTGGCGGAGTCATCACGGTGCCCTGCGAAGAGAGAGACGCAGTGTGCTACCTGGAGCGAGCCTTTCAGGCCGCATCACTGGAAGACCCAGATCGCGGAAGCAGGAGGCTTCCCAAGGCCGCCCCCAAGAAGAAGAAGACATCGACCGGCCCGGCCCCTCAGGAGGCAGGTCCCTCAGGGCCCGCGCCTGCTCAGGGGAACCTCCTTCCACCGCATAGGGAAGCGTGCCCAGCGCCCTCCTCAGGCAGGGCTCGGGGGCTCTCCCCTAGAGGGCCGTCGACCTCGCCAAGGTCACAAGGGAGGCGCTTGGGCACCACGTGGAGGCGTGTTTCGAAGCACGTTTCCATCAAGAAGGAGCAAGGCAAGGAGGGCCAAACCCTCAGGAGTTCGTCAGCAAGGCCATTCAGGAGCTATAGGAGTCAAGGGTCATGAGAGGCAGCCGCCGCTTACCCGCTGTGGCCCCGCATCCAGGCGAGGATGGTGGGCTGCGCATCTGCATCGACATACCAGGGCTCAACCAAGCCGCGTCTCAGGAGCGCCTCTGGCCTTCGTGAGTGGGACGCTGCGAGAGTCCGCCCCACAGCTACGTTCGTATGCCTTGTGGCTCGCCGAACGCGGCTGCTGCGTACCAGTGCCTCATGAGGGCCATCCTGGAGGCTCAAGAGGTCAGGCGTTCCGCACCCCTAGTGGAGATGGAGACGCTCCGCGAGGAGTCACCAGCGCCTCCGGAGCCTCCCGAGGCCCCAGGGCCTGGGGGCTCGTGAGGATCTGCTCCCGCAGTCCACCGAGTCTGCTGCATCAACACCCCTTCGTCTTCAGCATCATCAGGTGACATCTTTGAAGTTTCATTTCCAGCTGGGAGCGCCCTCAGGGCTGCATTATTCCCAGGCCGCGTGGGTCTGTCCATGTGGCATGTATCTCTTTTATTTCATGTTCTTAGCTTACTCTGCTAGGGGCGCCCCTCGGGATGCACTATCCCCAAGCCTCTCGGGTCAGACCCAGTGTCATGTACCCCTCTTACATTTATCTTAGGGCCATGTTTTCGACCCATCATGCTTGTTATTTGGTGCCTGTTCATGGTACCTTTTCTTCTTGGATGTCGCAAGGTTGCACGTTAAAGGGGGGGTGCCTGAGCATCATGACTTAGGGCTCCTACCGGCTCTCCGGCCCTCACCCTCTGGTCTTGCCCACGGCATCCGCCTGGCATACCAGCGACGACTGAGATCAGCCCGAGAGCCGGGACCCAAGGACGTAGAGTTTCGACATCTAACCCAGCTTGCGCGTTAAAGGGGGGGTGCCTGAGCATCACGATTCAGGGCTCCTATCGGCTCTCCGGCCCTCGCCCTCTGGTCTTGCCCACGGCATCGCGCCCTGGCATACCAGCGACGGCTAAGATCAGCCCGAGAGCCGGGACCCAAGGACGTAAAGCACCGGCATCTAGCCAAATTTGCAGGAACACACTTCAAGATAAGGCCCAGCGCCGGGCGCAACCCGCCTTGGGGTAGGGCCCCGTGAGTCTCGAGCTAGATCGCGGGTGAACCAGTACACCTCACCAGGCCTTTCATGCCTCGCCGCCTCTCCAAGGCAACTAACGGCTAACCGTCGATTGTCGCGACGAACTCTCGTTTCTTCTGTGATGAGCCTGCAGGGTCCCCCCAGGAGCATCGTCATGCGAGGCCCTCACGGTGTCTTCTTCACCCTCGTCCACGCAAACCACTTGCACGTTAAAGGGGGGGGTACCTGAGTATTGCGACTCAGGGCTCCTACTGGTTCTCCAGCCCTCACCCTCTGGCCTTGTCCATGGCATCGCGACCTGGCATACCAGCGACGGCTGAGACTCGCTCGAGGGCCGGGACCAGAGGACGTAGAGCAAAAAGGGGAGCGAGGGCGAGAGGAGAGAAGCACGTGATGACCTCACCAAGCAACCCCCCGCCGGCCAAGGCACGGACCTAGCGCCGCACCAGGAAGCGTTCCTGACCCTCGAGATAAGTCACTCTCCGAGAACACTAGCTATCACAGCACCGTCCCCGCACTTAATGCAATCCCGTCTTAGCGACGTCGTTCTCCTGTCTCACCGAATGATGGCTGCTTGAGCGCCAAGGGGGACCTCCTGAGCATCACGACTCAGGGGCTCTTACCAGGCCTCGGGTCGCTCACCTCCTGGCCTTGACCACGGCATCGCGACCTGGCATACCAGCGACGGCTGAAGCCGCCTTGGGACTGGGACCTGTCGGCGCAGAGCATCAAGCCCTCACGAGGTCTGACAGGAAGAAACTAAGCTAAGACGGAATAACCACCTCGCACTGCTTCATAATGAGGATCATATTGACGAACGGAGCTGCAAACATCTTACAAGCCCCCACGGGGTAAATTCTCGGTTCCTCGCAGGGACAAAAGACGCGAATCTTAAGGAGTCCTAACTACGGGGACCATCGCGGCAGATGCCATCATCTAGAGTGGGCCGTCTACCACCGGCGCCAACCCCATCCAGATCAGGGGCGGCGACGGCTGGACGAGCCCGCCCTGCTCCGAGAGCGGCGCAGGCTCGGGGGCTCGTAGCTGTCGTCGCTCGTCTCCGGAGCCGCAAAGAGCTCGGCAGAGTCGTTGGATCCTCCGGCGCCTTCATCGCCTAAGGAGACGCAAAGGGAGCGATTGGCCGGCCTCTGTCTCGCTGCAGCAGGGTCCCGACCGCCTCTCCCGGGGCAGCACTCCAGCCGGCGACCCTCCGCATCGAAGACCTTGAAGGACATCACCGAAGCACCGTCGTACTCCAGATGGATCGCGAGGGCGCCCCTTGCCCCGCAGACCCGGGCGACCTCGCCCCAGCCTCGTGTCATGAAGACCTCGCCTGGGGCAATGACCGCGACCTCTGCCCCGGTCGCGAGGGTGCTGCAGCCAAAACCCCAAGGGTTCCCCCCGTGGGATGACGGAGGAGAAGAAAGGAGGAAGGTGAATCCAAGACTTAGGAGGCGTGGCGGCGTGAAGCACGAACTCTCGGGAGGAGCCTTCGGCGTGGACTCCAGGGGGAAGGACGCACACCTTCGTGACCCACCAGCGCCGACGGCGGCGCCGCCCGTGGCATTCGGACTCGACTCCTCCAGAGCCCTCGACATGAGCGAACAAGGGAAGTGGGAACCCTGGTGGTGGCCGCTCACACCAGGGCCTCGGCACTTCCTGGCAGGTGCCCTCACCCTGATGGCAGAGGGTAAGCCGTTTCTTCGGTGGAAGCAGGCCGGGATCCTCTTGGGGAGCCTTTCCTTTCTCTGCCATGGAGAACCGGCGGATCGGAGCCATTGCAGCAAGGTGGAGCAAGGATCAGGAAGAAGGAGAAGCAAGAGGGGATGAACTGGAAGGGCACGCGGCGTGCCATACTTAAAGCCAGAGGAGGCCAACCGTCGGCCTCCACGACCGCAGGTAATCATGACCCACTTTGCATGCAAGGACTTGTCGAATCCGTGCAGTTGCCAAGGCGTCATGGGGAAGCGGAGATGCCCACGTCCAATCAACCGCCACGCGGCGCCCACGGCCGCAGGCTGTTTGGGCCCGCGACGCTTTGCACTTGCCCTTTCGCCTCTCTGCTCGGCCAAGTCCGGGCGCGCCTTGGGCCCGGGGGCTACTGTCGGTGTTCTGGGAATGGGGGTCCCCAGACTTGCCTGCCTGCAGCCTGCAGCGTGGCTCAAAGGGGGCCCAGCATGGCCCATCTTCACCAACACAAGCTCAGGCCAAGCCTCACGGGGCGGATGACAAGGAGCTTCCTCAGGCACGGCCTCATCAGGCTGGCTCACGAGGAGGCGGAGAGTTCAAGGCGGGGTACCTCACGAGGTGCCCATGACGCAAGCCATGACGACCAAGGGCGCCAGCCGGGCGCCAGCCCGCGTAGTGTCCTTCTTTCCTCTTTGGTGCAAGGGGAGCAAGCACAGGCGAGAGCATTAAGCAAAGGCATCCATTTCGGTGCAACAAGACCAAGACCAGTCCAACGGCAGGATGGAGGTCACCGTGGAGCCCAAGCCGGCGTCACCACCAGAGCCTTTGACAGGCGAGGACCAACTTTAGTCAGGATAAGTGTACCAGATGTTCCCCTTCAAAATGGCCAATTGTTGGCGCCCTTCCCGCTCAATATTTGGGAAGAGGCCTAGGGCCTTTGCCTATAAATAGGACTAGCCACCATATTATCGAGGCATCTAGAATCAACCCCTCCAAAGGGACAACACCACCACAGGAACAGACCCTCGCGAGGCTGTTCTTCCTTGTATTGTTCATCGTCAGCCCAAGAGGCAATCCACCACACCACACACTGGAGTAGGGTATTACACCACCATGGTGGCCTGAACCAGTATAAACCCTGTGTATCTTGTGTTGTTCTTCTCGTAGTTTAGATCCTAGCGATTCGGTGAGGAACAGGTAGGTAGAAGGAGAAACCTCCGCGCGCACCCCAGTGTTCGAACCTCAAGGGTTTGCTGGAACCCTAAATCCGACAGTCCCGAACTGTGCATCTAAGGCTAATGGTAACAGGAGGCTGGGGCCACGATGTTTACCTAGGTTCGGGCCCTCTCGATGGAGGTAATACCCTACTTCCTGCTTGATTGATCTTGATGATATGAGTATTACAGGAGTTGATCTACCACGAGATCAAAGAGGCTAAACCCTAGAAGCTAGCCTATGGTATGATTGTTGTTGTGTCCTACGGACTGAACCCTCCGGTTTATATAGACACTGGAGGGGCCTAGGGTTACACAGGGTCAGTTTACAGAGAAGGAGATCTACATCCGAATCGCCAAGCTTGCCTTCCACGCCAAGGAGGGTCCCATCCGGACACGGGACGAAGTCTTCAATCTTATATCTTCATAGTCCAACAGTCCAGACAAAACATATAGTCCGGCAGTCTGGATACCCCCTTATCCAGGACTCCCTCAATCATCCCTGGGTAAACCTGCAAGCTTAAACAATCCACAAATTTGTTCCACATGTATCAAGTGCATATCAGGATGTTCAGTTCCATCTCCTGCATAAGGATTAGCTAGCAGTTGTTCTATCATACCCGAAGGGATTTCATATTCAATATTATCAGTAGGTGCAGTAGGTTGAGGGGTAACTAATTGTGGTTCTGGATGAGGTGAAGATACCCCGAACAAACCCCTCAAAGGATTGTTTTCCATAGTAACAAGTGACAATAAATTTCAGTACACTTTATAAATGTTTCCTTATCGAATTCCACTTACCAAAGGCGCTTCACTCCCCGGAAACGGTGCCAGAAAATAGCCTTGATGACCCACAAGTATAGGGGATCAATTGTAGCTCTTTTCGATAAGTAAGAGTGTCGAACCCAACAAGGAGTAGAAGGAAATGACAAGTAGTTTTCAGTAAGATGATGTCTACAAGTGCTGAAACTATAAGTAGCGATTAGTTTGATTGCAAGATAATTTGTAACGAGCAAGTAACGATAGTAACAATAAGTATGCAGCAAGGTATCCCAATCCTTTTTAGACAAAGGACAGGCCAAAACAGTCTCTTATAACAAACAAAGCGTTCTTGAGGGTACACAGGAATTTCATCTAGTTACTTCCATCATGTTGGTTTGATTTGTCTTTGCTACTTTAATAATTTGATATGTGGGTGGACCGGTGCTTAGGTGATGTTCTTACTTGAACAAACCTCCTACTTATGATTAACCCTCCCGCAAGCATCCGTAACTACGAGAAAAGTATTAAGAATAAATTCTAACCATAGCATTAAACTCTAGGATCCAATCGGTCCCTTGCGGAATAGTGCATAAACTAGGGTTTAAGTTTCTGTCACTCTCGCAACCCACCATCTATTTACTACTCCACGATGCATTCCTTTAGGCCAAAATATGGTGAAGTGTCATGTAGTCGACACTCACATGACGCCACTAAGGGAATCACAACATACATACTATTAAAATATCGAACACATATCAAATTCAGATGATTACTTGCAACACGATTTCTCCCGTGACCTCAAGAACGAAAGTAACTACTCACAAATGATAAACATGCTCAAGATCATAAGGGTATTGAATAACATAATGGATCTGAATGTATAATATTTCACCAAATAAAGCATATAGTAATCAACTACAAGATGTAATCAACACTACTAGTCACCCACGGGCACCAATCTATAGTTTTGATACAAAGATTGAACGCAAGAGATGAACTAGGGTTTGAGAGGAGTTGGTGCTGTGAAGATGTTGATGAAGATGGCCCTCCCCAAGATGGGAGAGTTGTTGGTGATGAGGATGGCGATGATTTCCCCCTCCAGGAGGGAAGTTCCCCTGGCAGAATCGCTCCGCCGGAGGGCAAAAGTGCTCCTGCCCAAGTTCCGCCTCAAGACAGCGGTGCTTCATCCCGAATGTCCTCCCCTTATTTTTTTTCTAGGTCAAAATGACTTAAATACCAGAAGATGGGCACCAGAGGTGGGCCGAGGAGGGCACAACCCACAAGGGCGCGCCTGGGCTCCCTGGCGCGCCCAGGTGGGTTGTGCCCACCTGGTGGGCCCCCTCTGGTAGTTATTTGCTCCAATATTCCTTAAATATTCCATCAAAATTCTTCGTGAAGGCTCATCTTGTTTGGAGTTGTGCAGAATAGGTAGCCTAACGTAGCTTTTTCAGGTCCAGATTTCTAGCTGCCAGAATTCTCCCTCTTGGTGTGTACCTTGCAAATTATGAGAGAAAAGGCATTAGAATTACTCCAAAAAGCATTATTATGGATAAAAACATTTTAAATAACAGTAAGAAAACATGATGCAAAATGGACGTATAAAGGAACACCTTGTGTGCTATCAAACGCCACAATGTAATTGGGTGATTATAAAGATGCTCTACAGGTGTCTCCGAAGGTGTTTGTTGGCTTGGCATAGATTGAGATTAGGATTTTTCACTCCATGTATCGGAGAGGTATCTCTGGGCCCTCTTGGTAATGCTCATCACTATAAGCCTTGCAAGCAATGTGACTAATGAGTTAGTTGCGGGATGAAGCATTACGGAATGAGTAAAGAGACTTGCTGGTAACGAGATTGAACTAGGTATGATGATACTGACGATCGAATCTCGGGCAAGTAACATGCCAATGACAAAGGGAATAATGTATGTTGTTATGCGGTTTTACCGATAAAGATCATTGTAGAATATGTTGGAGCCAATATGAGCATATAGGTTCCACTACTGGTTATTGATCGGAGATGTGTCTCGATCATGTCTACATAGTTCTCAAACCCGTAGGATCTGCACGCTTAACGTTCAATGACGATTTGTATTATGAGTTATATGTTTTGATAACCGAAGTTTGTTCGTAGTCCCAGATGAGATCACAGACATGACGAGGAGTCTCGAAATGGCCGAGACATAATGATTGATATATTGGAAGGCTATATTCGGACAACGGAATGGTTCCGAAGAAGTTTGGGTATTTTCTGGAGTACCGTGAGGTTATCGGGACCCCCCGGGGAGTTGATGGCCCTTAGTGGACCTTAGTGGGAAGGAGAGGCAGCGGCCAGGAGGTGCCCCCCCAAGCCCATTCCGAATTAGACAAGGGGTTGGGGGGGCGCCCCCCCTGATGTCTACTACACAACCTTCTTCTTATAGATGTTGTTGGGCCTGCAAGTGCACAGGTTTGTAGGACAGTAGCAAATTTCCCTCAAGTGGATGACCTAAGGTTTATCAATCCGTGGGAGGCATAGGATGAAGATGGTCTCTCTCAAACAACCCTGCAACCAAATAACAAAGAGTCTCTTGTGTCCCCAACACACCCAATACAATGGTAAATTGTATAGGTGCACTAGTTCGGCGAAGAGATGGTGATACAAGTGCAATATGGATGGTAGATATAGGTATTTGTAATCTGAAAATATAAAAACAGCAAGGTAACCAATGATAAAAGTGAGCGTAAACGGTATTGCAATGGTAGGAAACAAGGCCTAAGGTTCATACTTTCACTAGTGCAAGTTCTCTCAACAATAATAACATATATAGATCGTATAACAATCCCTCAACATGCAACAAAGAGTCACTCCAAAGCCACTAATAGCGCAGAACAAACGAAGAGATTATGGTAGGGTACGAAACCACCTCAAAGCTATCCTTTCTGTTCTATCTATTCAAGAGTCCGTAGTAAAATAACAAGAAGCTGTTCTTTTCGTTTGATCTATCATAGAGTTCATACTAGAATAACACCTTAAGACACCAATCAACCAAAACCCTAATGTCACCTAGATACTCCATTGTCACCTCAAGTATCCGTGGGCATGATTATACAATATGCATCACACAATCTCAGATTCATCTATTCAACCAACACAAAGTACTTCAAAGTGTGCCCCAAAGTTTCTACCGGAGAGTCAAGACGAAAACGTGTGCCAACCCCTATGCATAGGTTCATGGGCGGAACCCGCATGTTGATCACCAAAACATACATCAAGTGGATCACGTGATATCCCATTCTCACCACAGATAAGCAAGGCAAGACATACATCAAGTGTTCTCAAATCCTTAAAGACTCAATCCGACAAGATAACTTCAAAGGGAAAACTCAATCTATTACAAGATAGTAGAGGGGGAGAAACATCATAAGATCCAACTATAATAGCAAAGCTCGCGATACATCAAGATCGTGCCATAGAGAGAACACGAGAGAGAGAGAGAGAGAGATCAAACACATAGCTACTGGTACATACCCTCAGCCCCGAGGGTGAACTACTCCCTCCTCGTCATGGAGAGCGCCGGGATGATGAAGATGGCCACCGGTGAGGGATTCCCCTCCGACAGGGTGCCGGAACGGGCTCCCGAGAGGTTTTTGGTGGCTACAGAGGCTTGCGGCAGCGGAACTCCCGGTCTATCTTCGTCTTCGATGTTTTTAGGGTATATGGGAATATATAGGCAAAAGAAGTCGGTCGGGGGAGCCTCGAGGGGCCCACGAGGGTGGAGGGCGCGCCCCCTATCTCGTGGCCTCCTCGACGCTTCCCTGGCTTGCACTCCAAGTTCCCGGGATTGCTTCTGTTCCAAAAATAACTTTTCCGAAGGTTTCATTCCGTTTGGACTCCATTTGATATTCCTTTTCTTCGAAACACTGAAATAGGCAAGAAAACAACAATATGGGTTGGGCCTCCGGTTAATAGGTTAGTCCCAAAAGTAATTTATAAAAGTGTATAATAAAGCCCATAATCATCCAAAACAGATAATATAATAGCATGAATGCTTCATAAATTATAGATACGTTGGAGACGTATCAGCATCCCCAAGCTTAATTCATGCTCGTCCTCGAGTAGGTAAATGATAAAAGAAAGAATTTATGAAGTGTGAATGGTAGAAGGTGCACAAGTTTGATCAATGATAATTTCAATCACCTTTTCTAGCATGATTATATGTCATAATAGTAGTTCATCTCATACAACTTCTCAAGATCAAGTAACAAGCTATTCACATGTTAAAGTATAGACCATAAACTTTCTTGAAAACTAGCAAACTTCATTCTTAGTCATTAAACAATTACAATGCATCTTATTTTCAGGAAGGGTCTATGTCAGAGCTTTGATTTAGCAAACTCCACATACTCAACCATCATATAGTCTTCCATGATTGCTAACACTCACGCAATACTAATGGTTATGGAGTTTTAATCAGACACTGAGAAAGATAGGGGCTTATAGTGTTGCCTCCCAACATATTCACCTTTGGGTGATGTCAACACTAATAGTTCATGCTAACTTACATCCAATTGAATATATATATCAGGATCTTTCCAACACGAGGTGCTTGCCAAAGGATAAAATGAAAAAGGGAAAGGTGAAGATCACCTTGACTCTTGCATAAAGTAAAAGACATAAAGTAAAAGATAGGCCCTTCGTAGAGGGAAGCAGAGGTTGTCATGCGCTTTTATGGTTGGATGCACAAAATCTTAATACAAAAGAACGTCACTTTATATTGCCACTTGTATATGGACCTTTATTATGCAGTCCATCGCTTTTATTGCTTCCATAACAAGATCGTATAAAGCTTATTTTCTTCACACTAATAGATCATACATATTTAGAGAGCAATTTTTATTGCTTACACTGATGACAACTTACTTGAAGGATCTTACTCAATCCATAGGTAGGTATAGTGGATTCTCATGGCAAAATTGGGTTTAAGGATATTTGGGAGCACAAGTAATATCTCTACTTGGTGCAAGGAATTTGGCTAGCATGAGGGGGAAAGGCCAGCTCAACATGTTTGAACGATCCATGACAATATACTTTAACTGAGATGTGAGAAAACATAACCATTACGTTGTCTTCCTTGTCCAACATCAACTCTTTAGCATGCCATACTTAATGAGTGCTCACAATTATAAAAGATGTCTAAGGTAGTATATTTATATGTGAAATCTCTCTTCCTTCAATATTCTTTCATTAATTGTTCAAATGACCAATACAATGCTTGCTAACCTTCAATAAATTTACAACCTGTACTTCCTAGATGTGAAGTCATTACTCCCCATGGGATAAGCAAATGAAACATATATAATTTTAAGATTTATGGCATTCAAATCATTCAACCATTTACTTATAGGATATAAGTGAAGCACATGAGTAATGAAAAACTACTCCAAAAAGATATAAGTGAAGATCAATGAGTAGCTAAATAATTATGTAACTATATGAAGACTATTTCTCATTTAAGAGTTTCAGATCTTGGTATTTTATTCAAACACAAAGCAAAACAAAGTAAAATGACACTGCAAGGATAGCACAACTCATGTGAAGAAGCAAAAACTTAGGTTCAACCGATACTAACCGATAGTTGTTGAAGAAGAAAGGTGGGATGCCTAACGGGGCATCCCCAAGCTTAGATGCTTCAGACTTCTTGAAATATTATATTGGGGTTCCTTGAGCATCCCCAAGCTTGAGCTTTTGTGTCTCCTTAATTCCTTTTATACCTTAGTTTCCTAAAGCTCGAAAGCTTCCGCCACACCAAACTCAACAAGAACTCGTGAGATAAGTTAGTATAAATCAATGCAAAACCTTATCATTTTCTACTTTAAAAAATCACTAAAATTATTATTCAACATTGCATACTAAATGCCTCTGCATATTTAATACTCCTATCCTCAAATAGAATCATTAAACAAGCAAACATATGCAAACAATGCAAACATAACAGCAATCTGCCAAAACAGTATAGTCTGTAAAGAATACAAGATTCCTCATACTTCCCTAACTCCGAAAATTATCAGAAAAATACTAAGATGTAGAAGATTTATCATAGCTCATTATGCAAAAAGTTTCAACATTATACCATTCTCTGACTTTTCTAGGGAATTTTTGCAACAGCGGTAAACTTTCTGTTTTCAAACAGCAACATGTATACTAGCAAAATATGCATGGTAAAGGCTATCCTTGACATTTTTATTGAAAATATATATGCAAAACATTATTATAAATAACAGCGAGCGAATACTAACAAAAGAAAATGATGCTCCAAGCAAAACACATATCATGTGGTGAATAAAAATATAGCTCCAAGTAAAGTTACCGATAGACGAAGACGAAAGAGGGGATGTCTTCCGGGGCATCCCCAAGCTTAGGCTCTTGGTTGTCCTTGAATATTACCTTGGGGTGACTTGGGCATCCCCAAGCTTAGGCTCTTGCCACTCCTTATTCCATAGTCCATCGAATCTTTACCCAAAACTTGAAAACTTCACAACACAAAACACAACAGAAAACTCGTAAGCTCCGTTAGTATAAGAAAATAAAACCACCACTTAGGTACTGTAATGAACTGATTCTAAATTAATATTGGCGTAATATCTACTTTATTCCAACTTCTCTATTGTTCATACCCTCCGATACTACTCATAGATTCATCAAAATAAGCAAACAACACATACAAAACAGAATCTGTCAAAAACAGAACAGTCTGTAGTAATTTGTATCAAACGTATACTTCTGGAACTCCAAAAATCCTACCAAATTAGGAAGTCCTAAGAAATTTGTGTACCAATCCAGAACAAAAAATAATCAGATAAAAAGAACGTCTCTGTGAATTAACAAAACTAATTTACTGGGTGCAAAAATTTCTGATTCTCAGCAGGATTAACACAACTATAACCGTAAGCTATCCTAAAGGTCTTACTTGGCACTTTATTGAAACAAAGGATATAAAACATGATTACTACAGTAGAATAATCATGTGGACACACAAAAACAGTAAAGGTAAATATTGGGTTGTCTCCCAACAAGCGCTTTTCTTTAATGCCTTTCTAGCTAGGCATGATGATGACAATGATGCTCGCATAAAAGATAAGAATTGAAACATAATGGGAGCATCATGAAGCATATGACTAGCACATTTAAGTCTAACCCACTTCCTATGCATAGGGATTTTGTGGGCAAACAGCTTATGGGAGCAATAATCAACTAGCATAGGAAGGCAAAACAAGCATAACTTCAAGATTTTAAACACATAGAGAGGAAACTTGATACTATTGCAATTCCTACAAGCATATGTTCCTCCCTCATAATAATTTTCAGTAACATCATGAATGAATTAAACAATATAACTATCACATAAAGCATTATTTTCATGATCTACAAGCATAGAAAATTTACTACTCTCCACATAAGCAAAATCATTCTCATGAATAGTAGTGGGAGTAAACTCAACAAAATAATTATCATGTGAGGCATAATCCAATTGAAAACTAAAATCATGATGACAAGTTTCATGGTTATCATTATTCCTAATAGCATACAAGTCATCACAATAATCATCATAGATAGCAACTTTGTTCCCATAATCAATTGGAACCTCTTCCGAAATAGTGGATTCGTCACTAAATAAAGTCATGACCTCTCCAAATCCACTTTCACAATAATATTCAACATCCTCCAAAATAGTGGGATACTTCCTAAAGTTTACACTTTTCCAAACCCACTTTCATTAATATAATCATCATAAATAGGAGGCATGCTTTCATCATAATAAATTTGCTCATCAAAACTTGGGGGACAAAAAATATCATATTCATCAAACATAGCTTCCCCAAGCTTGTGGCTTTGCATATCATTAGCATCATGGATATTCAAGGAGTTCATACTAACAACATTGCAATCATGCTCATAATTCACATATTTCATGCCAAGCATTCTATGTAATTCTTCTTCTAGCACTTGGGCACAATTTTCCTTTTCATCATACTCACGAAAGATAGTAAAAAGATAAAGTGTATGAGTCAAACTCAAATCCATTTTTTTAGTTTTATTTTATATACTAAACTAGTGATAAAACAAGAAACAAAAAGATTCGATTGCAAGATCTAAAGATATACCTTCAAGCACTCACATCCCCGGCAACGGCGCCAGAAAAGAGCTTGATGTCTACTACACAACCTTCTTGTTTGAGCTCCTTATTGATGAGATTGGTAGAATAGAAAGCTCCTCCTCGTTACCTGATTCATCATAAGAAATAATAGGAGGATATTGGGAAATCTCTCCCCTTTCATTAGTATTGTATTCATCTTCTATTTGCTTTCTTTTCTTTAGGTAATTGGCAATATAAGGATTTTCAATGCAATTCACCGCACAAAACATATAAATCGTCTATAGATCGAAATCAAGAACTCTATCAAGATTAAATTTTGGAATACTCTCAATTATACATTCCATTTATTCATGCCCTAAAAGAAGACTTAGCTCTTTATGATGCTCAATGGTAATCAAGCTATCACAATTTTTGGACACGATTCGATCATTAAACAGTTTGCATTGGACATTTAAATGACCACGTTCATTGCAAAGTTCACAAGGAGCGCGAAAAATATTGAATTTTTCAGCACAAACATCAAGACTTTCTTGCAACAATTTAGTTTCTAAATGCTTATGCCTCTTGCAATATCTATTTTCCCGATTTGGTGTGTACTTGCAAACCCAATCTACTGCACAAAAATCGACATGCTTATAAGAGATATTTTCATCATAACTAGTGCAATCATCATTAGTACTATGGATATTCAAAGAGTTCATACTAACAACATTGCAATCATGCTCATCATACAATCTAGTACCAAACATTTTAATGCATTCTTCTTCTAGCAATTGAGCACAATTTTCCTTTTCATCAAACTCACGAAAGATATTAAAAAGATGAAGCGTATGAGACAAACTCAAATCCATTTTTTTGTAGTTTTCTTTTATAAATTAAACTAGTGATAAAACAAGAAACAAAAAGATTCAATTGCAAGATCTAAAGATATACCTTCAAGCACTCACCTCCCCGGCAACGATGCTAGAAAAGAGCTTGATGTCTACTACACAACCTTCTTCTTGTAGACGTTGTTGGGCCTGCAAGTGCACAGGTTTGCAGGACAGTAGCAAATTTCCCTCAAGTGGATGACCTAAGGTTTATCAATTCGTGGGAGGCGTAGGATGAAGATGGTCTCTCTCAAACAACCCTGCAACCAAATAATAAAGAGTCTCTTGTGTCCCCAACACACCCAATACAACGGTAAATTGTATAGGTGCACTAGTTCGGCGAAGAGATGGTGATACAAGTGCAATATGGATGGTAGATATAGGTATTTGTAATCTGAAAATATAAAAACAGAAAGGTAGCTAATGATAAAAGTGAGCGTAAACGGTATTGTAATGGTAGGAAACAAGGCCTAAGGTTCGTACTTTCACTAGTGCAAGTTCTCTCAACAATAATAACATAGACAGATCATATAACAATCCCTCAACATGCAACAAAGAGTCACTCCAAAGCCACTAATAGTGGAGAACAAATGAAGAGATTATGGTAGGGTACGAAACCACCTCAAAGCTATCCTTTCGGTTCTATCTATTCAAGAGTCCTTAGTAAAATAACACGAAGCTATTCTTTCCGTTCAATCTATCATAGAGTTCATACTAGAATAACACCTTAAGACACCAATCAACCAAAACCCTAATGTCACCTAGATACTCCATTGTCACCTCAAGTATCTGTGGGCCTGATTATACGATATGCATCACACAATCTCAGATTCATCTATTCAACCAACACGAAGTACTTCAAAGAGTGCCCCAAAGTTTCTACCGGAGATTCAAGACAAAAACATGTGCCAACCCGTATGCATAGGTTCATGGGCGGAACCCGGAAGTTGATCACCAAAACATACATCAAGCGGATCACGTGATATCCCATTATCACCACAGATAAGGACGGCAAGACATACATCAAGTGTTCTCAAATCCTTAAAGACTCAATCTGACAAGATAACTTCAAAGGGAAAACTCAATCCATTACAAGAGAGTAGAGGGAGAGAAACATCATAAGATCCAACTATAATAGCAAAGCTCACGATACATCAAGATCATGCTATAGAGAGAACTCGAGAGACAGAGATCAAACACATAGCTACTGGTACATACCCTTAGCCCCGAGGGTGAATTACCTCCTCCTCATCATGGAGAGCACCGGGATGATGAAGATGGCCACCGGTGAGGGATCCCCCCTCCGGCAGGGTGCCGGAATGGGCTCCCGGTGGGTTTTTGGTGGCTACAGAGGCTTGCGGCGGCGAAACTCCCGATCTATCTTCATCTTCGATGTTTTTAGGGTATACGGGAATATATAGGAGAAAGAAGTCGGTCGGGGGAGCCTCGAGGGGCCCATGAGGGTGGAGGGCGCGCCCAGGGGGTGGGCGCGCCCCCCCTATCTCGTGCCTCCTCGACGCTTCCCTGGCTTGCACTCCAAGTTCCTGGGATTGCTTCTATTCCAAAAATAACTTTTTCGAAGGTTTCATTCCATTTGGACTCCGTTTGGACTCCGTTTGATATTCCTTTTCTTCGAAACACTGAAATAGGCAAGAAAACAACAATATGGGTTGGGCCTCCGGTTAATTGGTTAGTCCCAAAAGTGATATATAGAAGTGTATAATAAAGCCCATAATCATCCAAAATAGATAATATAATAGCATGAATGCTTCATAAATTATAGATACATTGGAAGCATCTAATTAACGAGCTTGTCTAAAGTCGCGTCGCCACCGAAAAAATAAGGCGACATAACTAGGGTTTCGGCCACCGCCGCCGCCGCCTGCGGCGTGTGCGGCAACAAGTCGGACCACGGTTCACACGTTGTGGTTTAATCCTTCCTGCATGGGTTGATTCTACGACATGAAGTTTTCATGCACTACCTTGTTGTGTATGGCTCCTGGAGTCTAAGCATCGAGTACTTGTCTGTTGATTGGATCTGAAGATTTTGTTCGACTTGTTCAAGGATTTCTATCCCGGCGCTACGTGTGGCAGCGATCGGTTTTTTGTCCCGGCGTTGGCTTTGACAGCGTTCGGTTCTCCTTCCTACAATACTGGCTGATCCGTCGACGAGATATGTGCAGTCACACTCTCCGTCTAATCGGATTTTGACAGGTGTGGTTACACCCAGCAAGTCTCAGTCATCAAATCATCGGCGTACTGGTGGTGAGGTTGAGGGTGATTGTCGGGTGCAATGGAACTCATATGTTGGAAATGTCGCGGTATGGCCAGTACCGCGGCTGATCGTGCCCTTCTGGATGTCCAGAAGCAATGGGGGTCAGATGTCGTCTTTCTGTCTGAGACACATCTGAATACTGTTAAGGCGGAAAATCTTAGAAAGAAATCTAAGATGGATAGAATGGAAGTGCAGGAAAGTGTGGGAGCTAGTGGAGGTTTACTACTGTTTTGGTGCAGTCCAGTAGTTATTCATATCCGGGACAAAAGCAAGAACTTCATCGATGTCACTGTGGGTACAGGCCCGGATGAAACTTGGAGATTCACAGATTTTATGGAGAACCAAAATGGGAGGATAAGCAGTTATCATGGGGATATCTCCGAACATTGCATCTACAAACAAACTTACCATGGATGGTAGTTGGTGACTTTAACGAAATTTTGTACTCTCATGAAAAGGAGGGGGGCGCCCCCTGGCCGATGCAAATGATGCATAATTTCCGAGATGCGCTAGTGGACTGTGAACTGGAAGATATGGGTTGTACGGGAGAATTGTTTCTGTGGCAAAGAAGAAGATTAAGGGAGCGGCTAGATCGAGCTGTATGTAATGGACAATTCCTTGGCCTATGCCCGCATGTGAAGGTAACAAATGCGCCGCATACTAAATCAGATCACAGACCTATCTTCGTGGATACATAAGGTGATGTGGCGGGTGACCAACATCGGCAATTCCAGAAGCAGTTTGAGGCAAGATGGCTTCAAGAGGAAAACGTCATGCAGCTTGTGACAGACGCATGGGAGCGAACAGACCCTCTGGCACCCATTGCGGTTCGAACAGCGAGCGTACATGCTGATATGCATGTCTGGGATCGTGAGATCCTCATGGCACCACATCGGCGTCTCAAGGAGCCAAAGGCGGAGTTGGATAAGTTGCGGTCGGGCCCTCTCACTGACGAGTCGGCGGACAGGTAACACGTGTTACTAATTGAAATAGAAGAAAACTTGGAGAAGGAGGAGATCTACTGGGTACAGCGTAGTCGTGCCAACTGGCTGAAGTTTGGCGACCGTAATACCAATTTTTTCAGTAATTTTGCTTCTGCTAGAAAGAAAAGGAATCATATAAGAAGGCTGCTTGGTGATGATGGCATATGGAGGGAGGACAATGAATCAATGAAGAGCCTTATCAGTGAGTATTTTCAGCATCTCTTCTCTTCAGAAGTGAACGTACCTTCTTTAAACGTTTTGAATAAAGTTAAAAGATGTGTGACGGACTACATGAATGAATCACTACTTGCACCTTATACAGAAGAGGAGGTAAAGAAAGCACTATTTAGTATAGGTGATTTAAAGGCGCCAGGACCAGATGGCCTACATGCAATTTTTTATAAAAAATTCTGGCCCCTTCTTGGTGATGTTTTGGTGAAGGAAGTTTTGGCAGCCATTAATTCAGGGGTTATTCCAGAGGGGTGGAACCCTACCACCATTGTCTTGATCCAAAAAGTGGACAATCTAGAGAAGATCACCCAATTCAGACCTATTAGTTTATGTAATGTGGTGTATAAGGTGATCTCGAAGATGTTGGCTGCTAGATTAAAGGTATTACTTCCAGATATAATCAGTGAAACTCAGAGTGCTTTTGTTCCTGGACGTATCATCACTGATAATGTAATTGTGGCTTATGAGTATTTACTTACCATGAAAAAAAGGAAGAAAGGAAGATTTGGAACTTGTGCAGTGAAGCTGGACATGCACAAAGCATATGATCGCGTAGAATGGGTGTTTTTGGAGGCAATATTATCCAAGCTGGGGTTTAATGCAAGTTGGGTCCAGCTGGTCATGTCTTGTGTTACTTCCGTGGAGTATAAGGTACGATTTAATTCGAACGAGACACTTTTGTTTACTCCGACGAGGGGACTGAGACAGGGAGACCCTCTATCCCCATATCTGTTTCTCTTATGTGCAGAGGGTTTATCAGCCCTAATTAATCATGAGGTGGAAGTTGGCAATCTGAATGGTGTCCATGTGTGTAGAGTTTCCCCAACAGTTTCTCATTTATTATTTGCTGACGATTCACTTATCCTGATGAGAGCAGATGAGTCAAATGCAAAAACATCGCGCAAGATTTCGGATGAATATTGTGCAGCTTCAGGCCAACTGGTGAGTGTAGCAAAGTGTTCAATCTTCTTCAGCCCAAACACAGACATGGAGATTAAGGCCGTAGTTTGCCAAATCCTGGACATAATGATGGAGTCTCTCTCAGATAAGTATCTGGGGCTGCCGTCCATGATTGGAGTTGATCGAGTAGACTGCTTCAAACATATTATTGAGAGAATCCAAGCTATGGTGAACGGATGGAAAGAGAGAACTCTCTCCTATGGAGGGAAGGAGGCGTTGTTGAAAGCGGTGGCCCAAGCCATCCCAACATATGCGATGAGTGTGTTCATATTCCCAAAGGAAGTATGCAAGGGGATCACTGATGTAATGTCGCGCTATTGGTGGGGTGATGGGGAAAACCAGCGGAAGATGCATTGGTTCGCCTGGTGGAAAATGTGTGTGCCAAAAGAGAGAGGAGGATTGGGCTTCCGAGATGTCCATAGTTTCAACTTGGCGATGCTAGCAAAACAGTGTTGGAGGCTTATTGAGAATTATGGATCCTTGTGTGCTCGCGTCCTTAGAGCAAGATACTACCCTACGGGAGACATTCTCAATTGTGAACTTAAAAGGGATCCTCTTACGTATGGCAAAGTATTTGGGCTTGTGTCCAGACTTTCAAAAAGGGGTGCATCTGGAGAGTGGGAGACGGTGCAAAGATAAATATATGGAATGACTGCTGGATACCAAACAGTGCGTCAAGGAAAATCATCATTGTCCAGGGAAACCAAGTGCTAACCCGGGTATGTGAGTTAATAGACCCAATTTCTGGAGAGTGGGATGAGCAGTTGATCCGTGAGAACTTCTGGCACATTGATGCCGAGCGCATCTTGCAAATCCCTTTATTTCATGCGGAGACAGAAGATTTTGTAGCATGGCAATTAACAAAGAACGGGGTTTTCTCAGTTCGGTCTGCGTATTATAAACAATGGGAGGCAAATTTTGATGAGAATGATCTGGGCCTAGTACGTTACTCCACGGCGCCACACCCAATCTGGCGCAAGTTATGGAGTCTGAAGGTGCCAGCAAAGATAAAGATTCTTTTGTGGCGATGCTTACACAATGCTATCCCATGCTTCAGTGTTCTCGCAAATCGCCATATAGGGAGTATATCTTAATGCCCAGTCTGCCAAGATGGTGCGGAGGATATATGTCATGTCCTATTCCAGTGTGCACGATCGAAGGCCGTTTGGGATGCACTCGGACTCAGTGAAGAGATTCAGTTTGCTGTTGTAATAGACCGAGCTGGTGCATCTGTTATCGGTTTCTTATTATGTGATGAAGCTTATCAGAAGGCGTACACTGGTCAGGTTGAGCTATCAGAGATGATAGCCACAACATGCTGGTTCTGTGGTGGCAGCGGAGAGAATTCGTCAAAGGGGAGGAGCTGCAAACCCGGAGAGGACAGCACCTGTGATCTTGGCGCTTGCCCTCAACTACGCTCGTGCTGTAGGGAAAGGTCCGACTGTTGCTAAATTAAACAAGTGGCCATCTATCTTACCAGGGCATCTAGTTCTGAATGTGGACGCATCCTATTTTGCTGGGACAAATTCAGGTGCATGCGGGGCGGTTGTCAGGGATCATAAAGGTCGTTTCATCACAGCTGCAACAACAAGACTTGAACACACCGCTGATGTTGTCGCGGCAGAAACAACGGCACTGTTTGAAGGTTTAAAATTAGCCCTAAGTGTGGGATGTTCTAAGTTGATGGTAAGAATAGATAACAGTGTTGTGGTGGATGCAATAAAGCTAAACGAAGGTCATTCAATGGTTGCATCTCCTGTGTTAGATGATTTTCGAAATATCTTGGGTGATTTTGGGAAGGTTACTATTGAGCATTGCTTTAGAGAGTCAAATGTAGTAGCTCACGAACTGGCAAAGTGGGGGTGTGCAAACGATCCTCATGTTTGGGCGGATGTACCTCTTAATTTTCTTGTTAAATTCCTAGCGGATGATGTAACCATTATTTGAGCTAATAAAGTATACCTTCCCGTCAAAAAAAATTTATAGATACGTTGGAGACGTATCACCCCCCTCTCCCTTCCTTCCCCCTTCTCCTTTAGGTGGAAACCTACTAGGACTTGGAGTCCTAGTAGAATTCCCCTTCTCCCGGTGCACCTAGCAAGGGTCGGACGGCCTCCCCCTCCCTCCTTTATATACGGGGGCAAGGGGCACCCTAGAACACACCATGTTTTGCCTTAGCCGTGTACGGTGCCCCCTCCATAGTTACACTTGTCGATCATAGCGCCGTAGTGCTTAGGCGAAGCCCTGCGCCGGTAACATCATCATCACCATCGCCACGTCGTCGTGTTGATGGAACTCACCCTCGTCCTCAACTAGATCAAGAGCACGAGGGACGTCATCGAGCTGAACATGTGCTGAACGCGGAGGTGCCGTACGTTCGGTACTTTGATCGGTTAGATCACGAAGATGTTCGACTACATCAACCGTGTTACTAAACGGTTCCTGAGGGAGTCCTGGATTAGGGGGTGTCCGGATGGCCGGACTAAGACCTTTGGCCGGACTCCTGGACTATGAAGATACAAGATTGAAGACTCCGTCCTGTGTCCGGATTGGACTTTCCTTGGTGTGGAAGGCAAGCTTGGCGATACGATATGAAGATCTCCTCCCATTGTAACCGACTCTGTGTAACCCTAGCCCTCTCCGGTGTCTATATAAACCAGAGAGTTTTAGTCCATAGGACGAACAACAATCATACCATAGGCTAGCTTCTAGGGTTTAGCCACTCCGATCTCGTGGTAGATCTACTCTTGTAATACCCATATCATCAATATTAATCAAGTAGGAGTAGGGTTTTACCTCCATCGAGAGGCCCGAACCTGGGTAAAAACATCGTGTCCCTTGTCTCCTGTTACCATCCGCCTAGATGCTCAGTTCGGGACCCCCTACCCGAGATCCGCCGGTTTTGACACCGACATTGGTGCTTTCATTGAGAGTTCCTCTGTGTCGTCGCCTTTAGGCCCGATGGCTTCTTCGCCCGTCAATCGCGATGCGTTCCGGGATGAGACTTTTCTCCCCGGACAGATCTTCGTATTCGGCGGCTTCGCACTGCGGGCCAACTCGTTTGGCCATCTGGACCAGATCAAAAGCTACGCCCCTGGCCATCAGGTCAGGTTTGGAAGCTTAAACTACACGACCGACATCCGCGGGGACTTGATCTTCGACGGATTCAAGCCACGACCGGGCGCGCCGCACTGTCATGATGGGCATGATCTAGCTCTGCCACCGGACAACACCCAGAGCATCGCTTAGGTGTCCGCTCCGACCATTAGCTCGGAGCCCACTGCGCCTGTCGGGGTCGGACGGTTGGACGCCGCCCCGGAATCCGCAACCTCTACAACGACAGAGCCGGATACCAGCCTAGTCCTTCGTAGGGCCCGTGACTCCAAGGTGCCGGACTCCGCTCCGGACTCCGTATATCCCGCACCTCTTCCGATCGAGCCCGATTGGGCTCCGGTCACGGAGTTCACCGCCTCGGACGTCCTTCAGCACTCGCCCTTTGGCGATATCCTAAATTCACTAAAGTCTCTATCTTTGTCGAGAGAACCCCGGCCAGACTACGGTCGGTGTGGTTGGGATGCGGACGACGAAGTTCGAACCCCACCCAGCACCCACTTGGTAGCCACTGTCGATGATCTAACCGACATGCTCGATTTCGACTCCGAAGATATCGACGGTATGGACACCGATAAAGGAGACGATCAAGAACCAGCACCTGTAGGGCGCCGGAAAGCCACCTCATCATACGAAGTATGCATGGTGGACACACCCAACAGAAACGACAACGAGGACCAAAAGGATGCGGCCAGGGATCGCTCCCTTGAAAAACAATCAAAGCGGCGACGTAAGCGCAAGGCCAAGCCCCACCTCGACAAAGACCCAGCCATAGAGTAGGGTGAATCAACGGAAGACGAACATGTCGTTGAGCATCCGTCCAAACAGGGCGGACAATCCGAACAACCAATCCTCGGGAAAGATAATAGCCCGGACGACCTCACGCCAGACAAATTGCTGGAACATCAGAACCTCCACCAAAGGCTTGTTGCCACTGCACGTAGCCTGAAAAAGCAGAAGCGGAGGCTCAAGACAGCGGAAGATGCACTCAGGATCAGATGGGGCAAAGTACTCAATACCGCACACAAGTGCGGCAGCACTCGTCACACAAAGAGCTATCCGAAGCGGAAACTACTACCGGAATTTGATGAAGAGGCCATAAAGCCCCCACAGTCAAAAAATAAGGAAGCCACAAGGTCGGATAGACGACCCTACGATCAATCTCACGCATCAAAGGACGCCGCACTCAATATGGCGCGCGATCCGTCCAAGAATTCGCATCAGAAAACTGGCCCAACCAGATCCATCTATAGACCAAGAAAGCAGGCTCCAGTGAGTGATGCAATGCAAAAAATACCCGAACATCGCGGCATGCCTAAATATAGGGGCGCCGCACACCCCCTATGTTTTACCGATGAGGTGCTGGACCATGAATTTCCAGCCGGATTCAAACCCATGAACGTAGAAGCATACGACGGAACAACAAACCCTGGAGTCTGGATCGAGGACTACATCCTCCACATACACATGGCCAGAGGAGATGACCTCCACGCCATAAAATACTTACCCCTTAAGCTCGAAGGGCCAGCCCGGCATTGGCTTAAAAGCCTTCCCAAAAACACCATGGGAAGCTGGGAAGTGCTTGAGGATGCTTTCCGGGCAAATTTCCAAGGGACCTTTGTCCGGCCCCCGGATGCGGATGATCTGAGTCATATAACTCAGCAGCCCGGAGAGTCAGCCCGGAAGCTCTGTAACAAATTTGTTATCAAAAAGAATCAGATAGTCGACTATCCGGACGCCGAGGCCCTAGCAACTTTCAAACATAGCGTCCGAGACGAATGGCTCGCCAGACACCTCGGCCAAGAAAAACCGCGAACAATGGCTGCGTTAATAAGCCTCATGACCCGCTTTTGTGCAGGAGAGGATAGCTGGTTGGCAAGAAGCAGCACCAGCGACCCGAATACGTCAGCAACCAGAGATGGAAATGGGAAGCCGCGTCGTAACAAAGAACCGCGCCGGATCAAGGACAACGGCCCGATGAGCACGACAGTTAACGCCGGATCCAAAAGCTCTCGGTAAAATCAGAAAAAGCCGCCCCCAAAAGACGATAGGGACGAGCTATCCAACCTCAACAAAATTTTGGACAAAATATGTCAAATCCACAGCACTCCTGGGAGACCTGCAAACCATACCCACAGAGATTGTTGGGTCTTTAAGCAGTCCGGCAAACTCAACACCGAACACAAGGGGCTCGACACACCAAGCGAAGATGACGATGCACCCCACAAGCAGAACACCGGAGAACAAAAGAAGTTCCCACAAGAAGTCAAGACAGTAAATCTACTTCATGTGACAAAAGGGAAGAGCAGAACGTCACCTACGAAGACACGCGCCGTACGGCCAGCCCCAGAGGAGCAATGTTACAACCAATCACCTTCGATCGTCAGGATTACTCCAGAGGAGACCAGAACGCAGGCTGGACTACCTTGGTCGTAAATCCAATTATTAACGGACTCCAATTTACAAACGCCCTTATGGACGGCGGCAGAGACTTGAACCTGTTATATCAGGACACAGTCCGCAAACTCGGGGTAAACCCAGTTATAATCCACCTTGGCAACACTTCCTTTCAAGGAGTCACGCCAGGCCCAGATACCCCAAGTATGGGTTCCCTTACGTTAGAAGTCACGTTCGGATCACCCGACAACTTCCGAAGCGAAAAGCTAACATTCCACATCGCCCCATTCGTAAGTCGCTATCAAGCGCTACTGGGACGTGAAGCTTTCGCCCGCTTTAACGCAATACCGCATTACGCATCCCTTACACTCAAAATGCCCGGCCCAAAGGGCATCATCTCATTACAGGGGAACATAAATTGACCCCCAAAGTACGGGCAAAGGTGTGGCTGCCTGGACAGCCGCCCACAAATCCAGCCCTACTATCCTGGACAAGGCTCGACGAGTCCGGCGTAAACATGCTTAATAACCGCATATCCCCGTACAAGGGGCTCCGTGTGCTCACGCTCGGAGACAATACGGCTCAACTCTTTCTCCAACTATATTTTGTTTATTTCAATATAGATTTCTTGCACGCTTATTTTTTTACTAAGTTCCTTTCTTTCGCAGACGAACATCGTGCTACGCCCGTCCAGGATATGGCACAACGGAGACACAGGCGCAGACATGCAGCAGGGACCCGTTTCAAGGATTCTTTTCAGATTAGGACCCTGCATAAACCTTTTTTTACCGTCTCTTGTTGATAACATCCCCCGGTTTTCTCTATAACCAAGGAGGAGGCTGGCGTCTTGGCATGTGGCCACGCCAGAATTTTTGCGCGTACCAGGACACTAGGGGCTTTTTTTACCAAGGGCTCTATTTCGGCTCGTCTTCATAAAAGACCGAATACCTTAGGGATTGTTCGGCGTCGCGAGTTTGGCCCTATATGCATCAGCTCCGAATCATGTCTTTGGTCAAATGTTGGGTTTGCCCGGCTCCTGTGTTTTGCTGCCTTACGTTCCGTTATATTGGCTAACGCGTCACCAGGAGAACTACTGCGATTGTGCCCCGGTTCAGCCAGGTGAGCACCTCAGTAGAGAAAGCCGAAAACTGACTGGCATGATATAGCGAGAGACTGGTCAACCACTCGATGAATTTCAGAATCTTTAGGATTCCCCGCATTAACGAAGGGCCGCTTCCCGGTCAGGCACACTCGCGCCCTGAATTCGCGCGAGTGTGGTGCCCCTAGGGGCTATTCAATAGCCCCACTGTCAAACTCCTATGGCTAAGTGAAAGTGATAAAGCATTATAGTCCGGTTGCCTAGTTCGCCATGCCACCACCTCCTTTGTAGGACCAAGACGTTGGATTAAGTGTGAAACGCCGCCTTTTGCGAACACCCCCACATTCTATGCGTGGGGGCTGAAGCCAATGACTGCCATCTTTCAGGTTATATACAAATATATACATTAAACGGCCGCACAGGAGGCATCATGATTCTTTCAAGCACAAGTATAAAAAGCTTTTTTCATAAAAACACAATTAGTTTTACAAATAGTATAAGCTATTCGAACACAACATCCTTCAAGCACTGCGACTCTATTATATGAGCGCCAGGAAGAACTTCCTCAAAATAGTGCTTGGCAGGTACTCGGCTTTTGTCCGAATCCTGGGATGCAACAATACTGGCCTTCATATCTGCCCATTATGTTTTGACACGGGCAAGAGCCATCTGTGCACCCTCTATGCACACCGACCTCTTCATTGCATCAGCATGCGGCACCGAACCAAGGAACTGCTGCACCAAGCCAAAATAACTCTTCGGCTCCGGCTTCTCCGGCCACAGACGACTCGCAACATACCTCATGGCGAGTCTGCATAACCTATTCAGCTCCGCCCAGGCGGCCAAATGGTCGGATACTGACAGTGGGCGTTCTGGATTGTGGTACTGCGACCAAAAAAGCTCTTCCAGTCCATGGTCACCTCGGCTGCGGAAGTGTTCGGTCGCGTCCGCCGCACTTGCTGCCAAATCCAGATAAGCGTTTTCCGCACTCCACTGTCGGTCTAATGGAACATACTTGGGGTCGCCGAACTTCATCCGCACCATATAAGGCTTTCCAGCCGTGATATCTCCGGCCTGACGCAGCTCCTCCTTCATCGCTCTCATGGTAGAGCGAGTATCCTTGGCTTCGGCAGTGATCTTTTCAAGGTCCTTCTGAGCCGCCCTATCTTCTTGTTCAAGAAATTTATAGCGGTCGGTAGCATCCTTCAATTTTATGGCCATCTCGGCTATTACCTTCTTGCTCTGGCAGTGAGCAGCCTGTTCGGCTTTTAGCTGTTCAGCCGCTTTAACGGCAGCCGCATCACTTTTCTTGCTTGCTCCTTGGCTCAGGCAAGTTCCGCCCGAAGGTTCTCCACGGCAGCAGCACCATCTACATAAAGTATATATATATAAGGCCCGAGCATCGAGATCCTATTACTGGGTGTCTTTTGAACATACCTTGAGCCTCGTCTAGCCGCTAATTTACAAGCGCGATGTCGGCATCTGCTACGTCAAGTTGCCGCTTTAGTTCGGCAGATTCATCAGTCCGGCTAGCCACCGAACGCCTCGCCACCTTCATGGAATAGGCGACATATTATATCTGGGGTTATGATCCTCTGTGCGCCGTCACTCGTGACGACACACAGAGTCTCAGGGGCTACTATTCATACAGGGCACATTTAATATGCGCCTCTACCAAAAGGTACACCTTTTTACGTACCTCAAAGCCTGTTAGTAAACTCTTGGCAGCCTCATACAATCCGCTTTCCGCGGATGAAATCCTTCCAATCACCGTATCCATCAACATACGGTATTCTTCTGAGATGGATGCCCTACCAAGCAGATCCTTTAGCCCCTCCACCGGCGCGCAAGAGGGTGCCGGACCAGCCTGACGACCTTTTCCAGGGTCCGGACATGAAAAAACCCTCCGGGATGATACCTCGGGGTTGCCAGCCTCGTGAGACGGTGCAACAAGGGGAGGTGTTTCGCTCTCTGTCATCTCTGGACGAAGATCCCCTGAAGATGAGCTCTGCTGAGAAGGGTTGAGATCCGAACTGCAAGATAATGTTTCGGTTATTTTCCTCAGGAATAAAACACGAGTGTGATTCATTATGGAACCCCTCCCTTCACTTACGTCTCGGGGCAGAGCGGGTCCCCTTTAGGGGGCGATTCGGCCGAGGCGTTCTCCGGTGTCGAACCCTCTGACGAAGATTTCTTTCCCCGTTTTGAGGTTATCACCTCCGGGTCTTCAGAGGCAGTCCTTTTCTTTCCCTGGTCGGGGGAATTTTCGATTCTTCCCTTCCTAACGGCCTCCTTCGCGGAGGCGGTAGCTCCTTGGTTCCCCCCTTCACCTTCCGCCAACGGCGCGACCTCCAGCATCCTGGTCAGCATGGGATTCAGCATGGTCTCGGGTAGGGGGGCTGGACACCTGATAAGCTTTGCCTTCGCCATCCACTCCTGTTCAATGGACAACTCTGTTAAAGGGTAATTTTGATAAAAATATGGATGGTGTGTCCAAATACGGGGATACTTACTTTAGCATCCGGGCGATTGCATCTCAGACCTGCGTCCTCGGACAAATCCGGACACCTTGCTTGTGATCCGAAGAACAATTTGTACATCTCCATGGGTGTCATTCCCATGAAATGTTGTAGGACTCGTGGTGCCTCCGGATTGAACTCCCACAGGCGGAGAGGTCGACGTTTGCAGGGCAGTGTGCGGCGAATCACCATGACTTGCACCACTACAGTCAAATTGATATCTCTTTCTAGGAGATCTCGAATACGGCCCTGCAGCAAGGGCACGTCTTTGGGCGGCCCCCAGATAAGTCCTTCATTAACCCATGACGCCAGCCGTGGTGGGGGACCCGAGCAAAAAGTAGGTGGTGCCACCCATGTGGTTCCCCTAGGGGCTGTGATGTAAAACCATTCCTGTTGCCATAAGCCGAGCTCCTCTTGAAAAGAGCCTTCGGGCCATGGAGCATCGTCCATCTTGCTTATTATAACCCCTCCGCACTCAGCATGCTGCCCCTCGATCATTTTCGGTTCCACTTTGAAAGTTTTTAACCACAATCCGAAGAGAGGAGTGATATGGAGGAAGGCCTCGCATACGACGATGAATGATGAGATCTGGAGGATAGACTCCGGAGCTAGGTCGTGGAACTCCAGCCCGTAGTAAAACATAAGCCCCCTCACAAAGGGATCGATCGGGAAGCCTAGCCCCCGAAGGAAGTGAGATGCGAACACCACGCTTTCACCGGGCTGGGGAGCGGGAATAGCTTGCCCTTGAGCAGGCAGTCTATGCGAGATTTCGCCGGATAGATACCTGGCATCTCTCAGCTTTCGCACATCTTCTTCCGTAATGGAGGAAGGCATCCACCGGCCTTGAAGGTCGGAGCCGGACATCTTCAAAGGTCCGGAGCGCCTAAAACCAGAGCTTTGGGTGTTGGAACTCGAAGCCAGGGGTGGATTTGATTGGTTTGAGAAGAAGGGAGCCGGGCCTTGGTTCCTTTATAAAGGAGGTGAATACCAAGAGCCCTCCCCGTAACCGTTTGAGACTCACTTTCAATTAGGGAGTCATACCTAAGTCACGGTTGGGTTACCCACACCCGTATTGATGAGAATCCTGGAATAAGGGGACACGATCTCTGCTTTGACAAGACGTGCCAAGGAAACCGCCTCGCTAAACGCGCCGAGGTGGAAAAGTAAAATGAATAAAAGCCTAGCCGTGGCATGATGTCACGCCGCGGAATACGTCAGCAGATCCGATTGATGCAAATATTATTCTCTCTACGATGGAATGTGGAACTTATTTTGTAGAGCCAGACACTACCCTGGTGTTCAACATCTTCTATGGAATATTCGGAGGAGAAACCCACCTTGCAATGCCGAAGACAACTTGCGCGCCGGACTCATCATCATTGAAGCCTGGTTCAGGGGCTACTGAGGGAGTCCTGGATTAGGGGGTGTCCGGATGGCCGGACTAAGACCTTTGGCCAGACTCCTGGACTATGAAGATACAAGATTGAAGACTCCGTCCTGTGTCCGGATGGGACTTTCCTTGGCGTGGAAGGCAAGCTTGGCGATACGATATGAAGATCTCCTCCCATTGTAACTGACTCTATGTAACCTAGCCCTCTCTGGTGTCTATAAACAGGAGAGTTTTAGTCCATAGGACGAACAACAATCATACCATAGGCTAGCTTCTAGGGTTTAGCCACTCCGATCTCGTGGTAGATCTACTCTTGTAATACCCATATCATCAATATTAATCAAGCAGGATTAGGGTTTTACCTCCATCGAGAGGGCCCGAACCTGGGAAAAAACATCGTGTCCCTTGTCTCCTGTTACCATCCGCCTAGACGCACAGTTCGGGACCCCCTACCCGAGATCCACCGGTTTTGACACCGACACTTCCTCTTTCGGTCTACGAGGGTATGTGGACACACTCTCCCGTCTCGTTGCTATGCATCTCCTAGATAGATCTTGCGTGATCGTAGGAATTTTTTTGAAATACTATGTTCCCCAACACAATGTTTACTGTCCTGACAACTTTATCGAAGAGGCGCTTACCCATGACTGGTCAAGCAGTTACTGCTCAACCACATCTTGGCCCGAGGCAATCTTTTTACTTGCGCGTCCCATCAAAGTGGAGATCGTGCCCGTCTTATTAGGGATATCATTGAGATTTTATTTCTCCCCATACACATAATGGCATATTTTACGGGGGGAGGGGGTGGCAATTTTACCGGCGCGGCAAGGGGGCTCTTGGCCTTTCACCAGCCTATAAGAGCAAAAAGAACTGTGACAGAAAGTACCACACTCACCTTTCCTCTGCCAGCAGCCTCTTGAGCCCTAGCACTCAGATTCAATCTCGTCCACTTTGATGCGCCCTAGCTCCCATTCCTAGCAATAGCCGATACCCTCAAGGGGCATTGGGATGGTTCCCTCGTGACGGAGGGCACCATCCTAGAGCTGCATAGTGCGAGGTACATCCCTGCCTACGCTGCCACTCGAGCACCAGACCCCAACCAGCAGGTGCCCGCACCCAAACCACAGGAGAGGGTGGTCTTCATTCCCCACCACGTGAGAGGTATGGGGTTCCCACTACACCCCTTCGTGCATGGGGTAATGTTCTACTATGGGCTGGACTTCCACCACATGGTCCCAAACTCCATCCTCCACCTCGCCTCCTTCGTTACGGTCTGCGAGGCCTTCCTCTGCATCGAGCCGCACTTCATCCAATGGTAGAAGATCTTTGATGTTAAGCTGAAGTCCAACGACTCCGATCAGGCGGAGTGCGGAGGGGCCATGATCAGCAAGAACCAGAAGGCTAACTGGTTCAATGGCACCTTCATCGAGACTGTTAAAGAATGGCAGCTCGAGTGGTTTTACATCACTGAGCCGCTCGTCGCCAGCCAAGCCGAAGTCCCAGCCGTTGCGACCAGGCCCCCGAAGAAGCTCAAGTCCTGGAAGAAGAAGGGCATTGTCTAGGTAAACCCAGGGGAGGTGGAGGCGCTGATCAAGAAGATCATATGGTGGTCTACCGAGAAGAATCTCAAGCTATCCGACGTAGTGAACATCATGCTCCACAGCCACATCCTCCCGCTCCAACTTCGGGCCACCCCAATGTGGGAGCACAAGTCCGAGGACGCAGGGCCCATCCTCAACTTCTTCCGATCCACCTTGGCGGCATGTGGATGCGGCTGTTCAAGACACCCAAAGACAAAATTCCCTAGGAAGGGAGCGACCTCAGCTTCGAAACCGGCCACGACGCTCCTGAGGTAATCTTCTAACACATAGTTTCATACTCTGGATATTGATTCAACTAATCAAATGATTTTATGATTGCAGAAGTGGATTAGCATGGCACAGCAGATGTTGTGCCTCGAGCCACTGTTAGAGGGTGATAGAACCCCTAGCTCATGGCCCTCCTAATTGAGGAGCCACATGTGGTGAGCCCCAAGGGGTCGAAGCCCAAGAAGGGAAAGACTATGCTTCAAATCCGAGAGACCTCGGTCACCCGATCCGAGGACACCAATGCCTCCTCCGCCCATGATGACGATGTAGAGGAGGATGAGGGGGATGAAAACCATTCCCTCAAGGGGAAGAGAGTGGCATCCGAGGACGCTGAGGCCAAGGTATGGACACAGGGCCTAAACAGGCCATGCAAGGCATCCGCCGAGCCTGCCGGCAAGCCTGCCCCGTCAGGGAAGTTCACCTTCCTCGATGATTCGGATGACGACAATGCCGCCCTCTTCACTGGGAGGAAGAAGCCACCCTGGAGGTATGCCATGGTCACTTAGTCTAGCTTTCAATAACTTAGTCGTTAGGATATAACTCATATAAACGTTTTTCGTTCAGTCTGCCAAAGGTATGCCTTAGCGGAGACTCCTCAAATGGGATGCCACCCCCAAGTGGGACGCCCGACCTTGCCACTCCCCCTCCTTCTCAAGAGGGGTTGAGTGACGAGACATCTACTTTGGCGTCTCTTGCCGACACGACGGAGGCCCGAGGCTCGGTTGTTATGGCCGAAGCTGAGACCTCGGTCCAATAGGACCAAGGGGACGGTGTCCCCGAGGTCGTTCAAGAAGGGCTGGGCCAGACATTAGCCCAGCCAAAGTCGCCTCCGGCACCAACACCGCGTCCAAATATCCTTATGCCTAGCACTCTGGTGTTGGGCTCTGAGATTCTGCCGCCCTTGCCTGCTGCCTCAAGGTAGGCTACTGTGGGGTGGGCCGAACAGATGGAGGCAGTCTCAACGGGATCCACCCTTAAGGAAGAGCACCGCGTGTTAATCGCGTGGCGCTGCAGGGCTTCTGGTCTGCTGAGGCTGGAATGTGTGTGTCACGGGAAACCACGACCACCTATGGGGATATGAGCCCCTTTTGGTTCTGCGGGGGATGGGCACATTGCACAAAGAGCGGCGAAGCGTCACGTAGTGCGCCAGGGAACACACAGGCAATTTTACCTAGGTTCAGGCCGCCATGAGGCATAAAACCCTACTCCTGCTTTGGTGGATTGATGGAGGAAAAGGTGGTGGTGGACGCAACGCACTTTTCCCGGCAAGGTTGCCCCAGGCAAAGTGGCTACATGCGTACGGTTACGTGAGGGACTCAGGTTGGCAACCTCGCGGACCGAACCCTTTTTATGTTTGCCATGGGCCTCCTTTTATAGATCAAGGGGTTACCATAGTGGCAAAATCGGTCTTTGCATACTGATTAGATAGCGAACAGATGTTGAGAACCAACTGCGAGATCCTACCCAAGAAACTACCCCAGAAAAAGCTACCCCGCCATCTCAGTGGAGAAGCAGCGTGGCTTCCACCGAGCTTGTTCAGCAGCCTGACTTGACGGGTCCTAGCTAACCTGTCGATTTTATTATAGATTCACACCAGTGCCACCTTAATTATGACGCAATGGCTTCAGCTCAAAGTCAAGGTGACTGTCGGCTCTGTGTTCCCTCCTTCCCGGAGCAACTTTTCACCGCCGTCTTCCACAAGGCTATGCTATTGTGATGGTGTACGAAATAACGAAGTGATTTGAGGAGATCCAACTTGAGCACCCTACAGGTGATGGGGAGACTCAGATGGGTCTTGCTATAAAGACTCTGTGTCTATGGCGGAAGGAGCGAGATTGGTTGATGTTTGTGGTGTTATGCGAGACTGGTAAAGTCATGCTCCTTGTGGTCATGTAACAACTACTACGGTATTGTTAATACCAAGATTGATTGGATCCTGAGATGATCGTGTGATGCCCATGATGGTAAGCTTATGCATGTGATGGTTACGAGGTAACCCCGAGCAGAGTAAGTTGGTGCATGATAGTTTCATCATGCTGCATGCTAGTATCACCATATTCATTCGTTCATGCCGTGCTCATATTGTTCTAGCTGTATCATGTTGTACAAGCCATGTTGTTCTGATAGTATCATGCTCATCATTGCTAAGTAACATGTAATTGCCATGTTGTCTGCCTTGATTTCTCTTGGTTTCTACGAGCTTGCAAGTACATTCAATGTACTGACCTGGGGTGTCATGCCAGTTTGCAGGTCATGCCGGATTTGATTACTTGTTTGCCATGGATTCCTTGTTTGCAAGCTAGGTTAAGCATTCCAGCCAGAGTCCCTGCGTAGTGGAGTTTATCACCATCATCGTTGTCCGCTGCTAGAGCTATTCCGCTGCTTCGTGTTGTTCTGCTGCTTGCATATAGTAACCCTGGCAGGCGTAACGTCTCCATGCCGATGTAATCCCCTTGTACCCAATATAGAATTGTAATAAAGAGATGATTTGTTCTATGCTAAGCAGTGCCGTATTCCAGAAGACATCTCCTCAATCTCTGGGCTGGAATACGGGGCGTTCCGGTCTCTCTGAGCTGGGGTACCAGAAGGATTGGTATGAGAGCAGGTCTGGCTGTAGGATGCCCTAGCCCGCACGAGCGTTAGAATGCGGTAGTATAGAGCCCAGTTGGTTTGTTGCACTTGATTGTCGCATAGCATGCATATAGATTATTATCTGGTCGCTTATAGTGATCTTGTGAGTGTAGGTGCTATCGGTTTTGATCCACTACCTCCACCATCCCTCTTTGCATACCTGCTCTGCGGTGTTTGACGTCATCTCTATCCCAGCGGAGTGATGCCATGGTACCTATTGTTCCAGACACCATTTGCAGGAGTTATGCTCAAGTATCACATCGATATCTTTCTGCCACCCACCCATATCATTTCGGTGGTAGACTTGTCTCTATACCGAATCGTGCCTTCCATATTGTCCCATTGGCACCCCTTACTGATCTTTGTTATCAGAAAAGGGCAATGCCAGCAAGCCTAGTTTTCTATCACCATCCTACCCTGTCATTCCATTCTTTGGACGTGTACGTTTCCCTTCATACGCTTGATGATGATGTGGTTGTAACCTCCATGTTCCACCCCATGATCACCAAGTCCGTCCTCACCTCCGTATCCGTCCAGATCCAACCGATGTTCATCCAGCGTTTGGTGTAGCCTTGGTTATACCAACTCCTTCCACACGTGGATTCACTTTCGTGCACACCGCCATAGCATATTAGATCGTAATACCGGAGTTTCCTCGGGATTTGTGTGTTTAGGTGTGCACTCATATTATTGTTGTGAGTAGTAGTAATATGTGATGTTGCTTGATTATTCACATTACTTATATTATTTGTATGCTTGTGTGTTTTTGTTTTCGTCATTTCTTTTGCTTCGTTCTTTAGGCCTTTGGTGTTACATATTTTCTCCTTATTAAAGTTGCTTGTCAACCTACACCGGGCCTGAAGGATCACTAAGAAGTTCAAGTATTTGGAAACTCGGCTAAACGGTATGGAATTCTCAACTGACTACAGTAAAATTTGGAATATCTTGTCTAAATGCAAATGATATCGTGGACTTATTATCAACAGAAAGTTTGCATTAGTGGGCACTCCTCACCACAGTGCTGATGATCAATTCTACCTCAGAGTGCACTCTTCATGACAGTAATGATCAAATCAACAAGAAAATAAATTATGTGCAAGACCAATAGTATATCATCAGTCAAAAGTAATCCACAACAAGAATATCAAGATGATATCTATATGTGGCATTCAGTCCGCATGTCACAACGAGAAGCTTCTGGTGTAAGCAACCCAGTCTCCCCGCGCAAGCTACCAGAGAAGCTTTCAAAGAAAGATTCATCTATCTTCCTCAATATGATATATGGATGACTTCCTGTGCAAGATACTCTGTCTTATTCAGTAAGCAACCATAAAATCTTCCAGCATAAGGTACCAAGTCCTTCCCTAGCAAGTCTTTAAGGGGGGGGGGAGCTTCTGAAGCACGATACCTAGTCTTCCTCAGCAAGATACTTTCAATGGCTTCCAGCATAAGCCATCCAATCTCCCTCAATATGACATTGGTACAAGATAGTACACCGTGAGTTGGCAGCATTTGGCAGTGCATCCCAAGAACCAGATCCACAACAGTTGGATCAGAAGCAAGAACCAGTCAGAAAACAAGTCTGCCTCAGGAATCAAATTCTCCCACATGTATTGTGAGCAAGTTGCCAAGTTCTTGCAAGTCACCCGTACGATGATGAAGTTAGGGTAAGAATCCGGAAACCTCACCAATTATGCATGAGAAAGAAAGCTAGTTATACACCCCAGTTAGTGATGCAAGAACCAACAAGTTTTGGAGAAAGACAACATGGGACAACAAAGTTTGGCAGTACCCATCAAGGCCAGTTTCCTCACATCAGACAAGGTGATATCCTTTACCCTTGTCACCACCTTGTATGACTAATGACAACAATGAGCTATATGCAAGTAAGTGTGAACCTGGTATAGTTCCTACTCACATGATACATGAACGAAGATAAGTTACGAAGGCTGAAATATTGCACCCAACAGTACCTAGGGTCACACAAAGAAGCAATATGACCCAGCTCTTTCAGCAAAGGATCTAGACAAGAAAACAGTAATGAAGGAGCAAGGCTGACGATACAGGTATGAAAATTGTTGCATGAACCACATGGTGCAGATACCCCGAACAGTCTGATTCAGTATCGATCACCATGAATACCCGTCCAAGGGGTCTACTTCGTTCTAGTAAGACCCTCATATCAAGCCTGTCAGGAACAAAATTCTTCTGCCAGAGCCACCGTTAGTCAAGTCTGCGGATATTATCGTATCAGGCCGTACCCCTTTATGATGGCCACGACAGGCGACAGTCAAATATTTGGTATAAATATGATAATCAAGACAGTGGATCCAATCAAGATGATTCAGAAACTTCTGCATGAAGTCACAATCCGTCAGGAGAACAACTATGATTCACATCATTGTTATGAACCCAGAGGACCTGCAATGGGCTGAGAAACCCAATGCAAGGAGTAAAAGATTGGGTGTCCACCAGGAAAATTTGTTCACAATTTCATGAAAGGTTGTCAGTGCTGGATGACACACCCATCGGAAATCACTCTCGGACTTGTGAGATAGACATATATCTCAGTCATGATAACCTGTCACACTCAGCTAAGTCAGTAGATAAAGAATTGGAGCCAGTATAAGCATGAATAGGTAAGGTAAGATCTGTCATAATGTGGATACAGTGAAGCAAACCACCCCCGAGCCAGCCAGACAGCCATATGAAATTCAGTGGGGACAATCAATAAAGGAAAAAGGATACCCGAGTTGGAAACGGTTTCCTTAAGTATGTATATTCATACTTGTTCCCTCAGCAACCAAATCTCGAGGACGAGATTTATTTAAGGGGGGGGGGGAGGTTTGTCACACCCTGATTTTTGGCCCTTTCTTTTTCTTTTGATTATTTGAGTATTTTGCTTGAGTTTTCTTTTTCCGTGGCTATGTGGTCTGGAAACTGGAGAAGACAAACTCTTATTTCTTTCCAGAGTGGCTTGTCATCCTCAAATCCTTCCCAAGACCTTGCCATTTTCATCTTGGACCAATCTCAATATTCTTTTCCTTGGGAATAATCCTTTTTTGTTAAAGGAATAACCCTGTCTATCCTAGGTTGTGAAGCAACCTATATTTCCATCACTCCTTAAATTCCCAAATACTCATAAATTGATTGGTTCATATATTCACCAAATATGGCAAAATGTTTCCTTGACATGTTCAAATAATCCTTTTCCAATTCTGCCCTAAATGGCACTTTGTGAAAGAAGTGTCATTTATATCCCTCTGACCGACCTCAAACTTTTTGGGCATCCTCTGACATACAAATCATTGCCTCGTGCCAAGATTCAACTTCATTTTCCTAGCCAACCTTCATTAGTGATTTTTCGAAGTTTCTGTCAGACGGAAGCCATTGTGAAGGAAGTACTAGCTAGGAGTATCCAAATGAGTTGAAATTTTGCATGCCTCTTCATGTGCTCATATCATTAACCTCCTCAAAATTTTAGCTCCATCCAATCAACTAGGGAGCATAGCTTCAAATCTTTGATTCTGTTAATATTTCAGGTTGTGAAGCAAGTATAATTTATATTGCTTCATTAATTCTGAAAAATTACCGGATCCTATCCAAATAACTTCTCTCCACCAAATTTGGGATCATTTCAACAATCCATTTTCTCACCGATATTATTCCAAGTTTCTGGATAGAGAGGATAGCTCAGACCGTTCAAGGACTTGGTTCTTCGGGGTTGGGGGAACTTTGGACCCTGAAATAGGGAAGTGCTGTTGGACGGACGAGCAACTTGCAACACCCATCACGAAGCTTCAGAAAGCAATACCATTTTGGCAAGTCCATTTGGTATGAAAATTTATAGTAGCTTCATATCATCAAATGACTCACCTACACAAAAATTTAGCCCAATAAAATTTCTTATGTGAGTGCTACTTCATGTTTTGTATTTCCGTCCAGTCTGGTGGTTTGTACTGCAAGTGCTATCTTAACACCTCTTCTTTAGCTGAAACTCTGCCATCTTAATTACCTTTGTGAGTGATCAACACCAGTCAAAGCTCATCCTTCATCTCCAAGTATTTGATCCACAACAAACCACAAACACCTTGCTGTTCACTTGTATTCTTGCTACCTGTGATCACACCAGTGCCAGGTATGCTTGGTTTCTTCTTCCTTGGCAACTAGCTCTGCCTCCCTTGTCTCCTAGCCATAAATTGGCCGACCATCATGCACTGTGTGCACCAGTGCACGTGGTGACCACCACTTTGGCATGCCATGGACGCGAGCTACATGTCGTTTGCTTCGGGCCCCTCCTCTACTCGACATACTCGCGAGCCCAACCATGTCCAACAGCTCGCGTGTGTCGTCCTCTTCTTCCCGGACCCCTCTTCCCCTTTGTTTGCTTCCCTTGTGAGCCGTTCCGCTCGTTGCAAAGTGAGAGCCCTTGGGCATTCGTCCTCTTCCTCCTCTATTTGCTCCTATCCTGTGTGATTTGGCCTCCTCTGCCCCGTGATGCATGCCCTCTGCTGCTCCTCGTCGACCGAGGTCGTCCTCCCACATGTCCGCGACACCGGCCACACGTCTGCGGTGACAGCCAGCTCGCCCCCCCGCCCACCTATATAATGGCCAGCCCGAGCTACTCTGAGCATCCCAAGCTCCTCCCCACTCTCCCTCTAGCTTTCCCGACCTCCCACTCAAGCTCAAGGACCTCTCATCCCCACCTATGGCCATTGAGGACGCTGCCCCTGTCCTCCTAGATTACAGCCAGCCGAGCCACCTCCCTTCATTCCACCAACCCCAGGAGAACCGCAGAACTTCGGCGATGCCCCCACTGCCTCCCCTTGATCGTTGGTGCACCGTAGTCCCAATTTCCTCCTCTGCCCGAAGAGGCCTTCCGACGAGGCCCATGCGCTGCTCGAGTCCCTGCTCTTTGACATTTGAGCCTTGCACCATTGGATGCGCGTCTCCTTGTCGAGCTCATCCTTAGGCGGAGCGCCCATGGGAGATGACCGGAGTCACCGGGAATCCTCGTCGGGGCGGCTGACCTTGCCTTTGTGTCGTTCGCCTGCGGGAGGAAGAAGAAGGGGGTAGGAGGAGACAAGTCAAGGTGCGGGACACACCTAGCAGCGAGAAAAGGCCCCCCCGCCCCTGCCAGCATGGCAAGTGGAAACGTAGTTTCCCTTTTACGCTTTCCTTTCAATGAAAGCGTAAAGTTCTGCGGCTTCGGCCAGAAATGCGTTTTCACTGTCCCAAAAGTGTAATTCCTGGAATGCACTTTCTGTTTTTCTGTTTTGGCCCAGTTTATAAATATTTCTATTATAGATAGGTCCCTGGCAGAAAACACTTCATAACTTTTTGCTCGTAACTCCGATTGAGGTGATTCCAACTCCCACGTCTTCATGTTGTCGAGCCTGTTTTGTTCACATCATTTTCACTATGGTTTGACATACTGGAAATGACCTTATTACCCTGGCCCCTAATCAGCCCCTCCTAGGAGAACCTTTTTCGGTGATTCCTTCTGCGAGCTTTCCGCACTTCTCCCCGGTGGTTTCTTCATCCCCGGGCAAACAACAACAGCCACTTGCATGATAGTCATGCAGTAGCCATGGTTTATACTTGAACGTTTAAATGTTTGTCATTAACTACCTGCTTGTTTGCTACTACTATTGCTGTTTCGGTTATGCTCGTGGATTCATGTTCACCTTCATGTTATTTTTCGATGCATCTTGTTATCTTGTACCACTTGCTAGTAATATTTTCATGTCATGCTTGGCAGTAGTAGTACATGCTAGTAGTAGTGGTGTTCATCCTGATGCACGCGTACCGTATGTTATTCAGTACCATTTTTTTTACCATGAAGACTGCAGGGCTTACACCCCACAACCTTTTATTAAACTTACGTGGACAGAGTACAAAAGGTTCCTCAAGATGAGGAACAAAAAAATAAAGAAAGAGATGTACAAAGCTAAGAAGCTAAAAAGAAGACAGAGGTGGGGCTATACCTAAAAGCTAAAAAGACTAGAATCAGAAGCCTCATCATGGAGGTAAGAAGTCAATCCACTTAAGCAAAGCATCCCTGTATCCCGTTACTATGCATGTTCCTTTGCATCTAGTGGTCACATGTTTACTTGGTAGTATTCTCGTTATGTTCTTACATGGTATTTTCTTATGATGCTAGTGGTCAGGCTATGCTTATGGTAGAGTTATACTTATGTTATTCATGCTCGTCCGTATGCCATGCTCATTGAGATATATGATTTATGGATTCATGATATGATTGAGGGTTATGTTGAACATCCATGCTCATGTTGGTCTCACGCATTGTAGTTGCATCATGTTATTTTAATATGGCTCAACTTATTGCATTCAAGTTTTAACCAGACTTAAATGAACTTGAACAACTGTTGGCTGAGTCATGGTGCCGCCAAATCAAGCTGACCAATGCAATCACACTTGCCTTATGGGGGTCCTAACTGGGTCTATTTTCATGCCTCTTGCCGGTGCCTCCAACGAGGGAAGGTTATGCGCGGGCGCTACCTTGGCCGGGTAGGACGGCATAAGCCTTGTGATCCCGAGTTTAGTTATGTGCACATGTCCCCTCTTGGGACCGTTTATGTTTTGCCATGATGGTGGTCGGCCACATAGGTGGCGGATGTCACGAGTTGACGTCGAGGCCACCCAGGACTTAGCCCAAAGGGAGTTGGTCGGAGTGGCCGTGAGAGTGTGATGGCAATAGATTGGTTTTGTCGGAATGCCGTTGGTCGACCCGAATGGGAGCACGAGGCCATGGATTCTGTGGTGCGGGTACAGTGTACTAACCTCTGCAGTGTGTGTTTAATCTATTGATAGCCGCTCCCACGGATATGGGCCCAGTTCATAGTCGGGCACACTTTGGGTCAACAGTAATAATAATAATAACTTGATTAATAACAACCCTGGTTCGATGAGGAGAGAAGTTGGTTGATCTTTTTGTGATCGTGATTGGTTGATGTTTGTGGTGTTATGCGAGACTCATGAGTAAAGGTCAAGCTCCTTGTGGACATGCAATGACTACTATGGTATTATTAATACCAAGCTTGATTGGATCCTGAGATGATCGTGTGATATCCGTGATGGTAAGCTTATGCATGTGATGGTTATGAGGTAACCCCAAGAAGAGTAAGTTAGTACATGATAGTGTCATCATGCTGCATGCTAGTATCATCAAATTCATTTGTTCATGCCATGCTCATATTGTTCTAACTGTATCATGTTGTACATGCCATGTTGTTCTGATAGTATCATGCTCATCATTGCTAAGTAACCTGAAATTGCCATGCTGTTGTCTATCTTGATTGCTCTTGGTTGCTCTTGGTTGCTTTGAGCTTGCAAGTACATTCAATGTACTGACCTGGCATGTCATGCTAGTTTGCAGGTCATGCCGGATTTGATTGTTTGTTTGTCGTGGATTCCTTGTTTGCAATCTAGGATAAGCGTTCTAGCCAGAGTCCCTACGGAGTGGAGTTCATCACCATCGTCGTTATCCGCTGCTAGAGCTATTCTGCTGCTTCATCATGTTCTGCTGCTTGCATAGAGCAACCGTGGCAGGCGTAGTGTCACCGTGCCGATGTAATCCCCTTGTACCCAATATAGATTGTAATAAAGAGCTGATTTGTTCTATGCTAAGAAGTGCCAGACTTCAGAAGACTTCTCCTTGATCTCTGGGCTGGAATACGGGGCGTTCCGGTCTCTCTGAGCTGGGGTGCCACAGGTAAGGGCCGGGGCGGTGAAGCAAGTCGCCTCGGCAAGGCTCCTCGGAACCAAGGAAAACCCGCCAGGGGAATAGAAAAATAGGATTGCGATGCAAGAAGTTATGAAGGGAAAGAAGAGAAAACCAATGAGCAGGAATTCCAGAAGGCCACCGAAGCCCTGTGCATTGATGGGGGTGCATCTTTGCACTCCTCTCACTGCCAACTCAGACAGTGGGCGTGTGAAGTCAATGCCATGGAGCCAGTGGCAAATTCATGGAAACCTCTCAAATGGTCGTGCATGCCCATCATATTTGATGAGGAGGATCACCCTGACCACACTACTATGGTAGGGTGCTTGCCGTTGGTCTCCCCAACGGTCTGCAACCTCAAGGTCACAAAGATGTTGGTTGATGGCGAGGCTTGGTTGAATCTGATTTCCCCACATGTTCTCAGCAAGCTCCAGATAGGAAAGGAAGAGCTTAAGGCCACTGACATGTTTCAAGGAGTTAATCCTGGCAGGAGCTGTCCTAAGGGAAAGATCATGTTACCACTGACGTTTGGGGGTTAGTTGAACTACCGGACTGAGAAGATTGTGTTTGATGTGGTCGACCTCCCCCTGCCGTCCAATGGAATTCTTGGGCACCTGGCTCTGGCCAAGTTCATGGCGGCTGTCGGATTGTGGGTTCCGGCAGACCCTTAAGGTTCGAACTCTGGGGTGCGCGCGAAGATCTCTCCTCTACCAACTCGCGTCTCGTCATCTCGCCAAAGGATCTAGGCTACATGATGAACAGCACAAGAGACGCAAGGTTTATACTAGTTCGGGCCACCATTGTGGTGTAATACCCTACTCTAGTTTGTGGTGTGGTGGATTGCCTCTGGGGCTGATGAGGAACAGTACAAGGGAAGAATAGCCTCGCGAGGGATGTTCTTGTGGTGGTGTTGTCCCTTGGAGGGGTCGATTCCAGATGCCTCTATACTATGGTGGCTAGCCCTATATATAGAGTAAGAGGCCCTGGTCCTCTTCCCAAATATTGAGCGGGAAGGGCGCCAACAATTGGCCATTTTGAAGGGGAACATCTAGTACACTTATCCTGACTAAAGACGGTCCTCGCCTGTCAAAGGCTCTGACGATGACGCCGTCCTGGGCTCCACGGTAACCTCCTTCCGTCCATTCCGCTGGTCTTGGTCTTGTTACACCGAAATGGTAGCCTTTGCCTGATGCCTTGACCTGTGCTTGCTCCCTTTGCACCAAAGGGGAAACAAGGACATTGCGCAGGCCGGCGCCCGCCTGGCCTCGATCGTCATGGCTTGCGACACGGGCACCTCACGAGGTACCCCTGCCTTGATCTCTCCCCCTCCTCGCGAGCCATCCTGACGAGGCTACCCCTGAGGATGCTTCCTGTCGTCCGCCCCCTGAGGCTTGGCCCCTCGCGGGGGTCTTGAGCTTGAGTTGATGAAGGTGGGCCGCACTGGGCCATTGCTTGAGCCACGCCGCAAGCCGCAGGCAGGCAAGTCTAGGGACCCCCATTCCTAGAACGCCGACAGTAGCCCCCGGTCCCAAGGCGCGCCTGGACATGGCTTAGCAGAGGGCGAAGCGCCACGGGCCCCAACAGCCTGCAGCCTTGGGCGTCGCGTGGCGGTTGATTGGACATGGGCGTCTCCGCTTCCCCACGCCCCGCATTACGTGCCCAGCTAGGCGGACCCGCGGTTGCACACAGTCATTCCCTTTTCGCCATCCACGCGCTCCCCGTCCTTCCTTTCTCCCCGAGCTCCAACCTCCGCCTCCAATCCAAATCGAACTCCCCCCCTTTCCATCGCCATGGCACCAACGAAGAAGGGAAAGGGGAAGAAGCCCGCGCCTTCGCCCCGCCTGCCTTCGGCAGCGGCTCCTGCCGTCGATCGGTCGATCATACTCAACCCTGAAGCCTTGGACAAGGTCAGCTCTGCTCTTGCCTCCATCTTCAACGAGTGCGGGAGAACGACGGTCTGGCCCGCATCCCACTCCTCCTTCGACAGGGTCGTCACTGAGGTACGATTCTTCGCTGATGCCCTGTGGGCGGGTCTGGTTCCCCCCTTTTCTGCTTTCTTCAATGCGGTGCTCTCCCATTATCAGATCCACATGATGCACCTGGGTCCCGAATCCATTACTCTCCTTGTTGTTTTCGCCTTCATGTGCGAGGCCATGGCGGGCGT
>NC_041389.1:689344918-689346522 GCF_002162155.2 Triticum dicoccoides | reverse complement strand
AAAATTTTAATTTGGTTTTTATCAAAAACTTTGTGGTTTTCTTTGAAAAGAGGCCACTTAAATTTTCTTTCAGAAAACCTTCCTCTTAAAAACTTCCTCTGCTTTGGCAAGGATTTTATTTTTTTCAAACTTTGGTGTTTGAATCTTTTGAAACTTCTTCTCTGTTGGTTCCCTCTCAAATTTATTTTGGGAGTTTAATCTTTTTCTTTTAAAAAGAACTCTATGAAAATCTGGGATTTTCATATCTTGGAAACCACCCATGACTTGGCATTTTTGCCCATGTGGTAAAACCCCTCCAAAACCTCCCCTACACCTTGTGATCAACCTAAGTTCTCTGTCCCAACTAATCCAAGCAAGTTTTGGATTTTATTCTAATTATTTTTCCTCTCAAATCAATTCTGAAAATTATTTGGAGCCTGAGTGATTTTCAAAGCAAGTACCCTTTTGCATTTGAGTTTTGGCCTCAAACCAACTCTCCTGGATAGTCCTTTGTACCCACAACCCAGAACCATCTTGATCCACTCCTCCTCTTTTCAAATTTTTCAAAACTCAGTCTCTGGAAGTTTGGACCAGATTTGCCAAATTTGATGAAATTCATATCTACACTCCTCCAAAAATTCCACCAAAAATCATGCAGCCTACTGGAGCAATGAGAAGCCACTCCACCAAAAATCAGCTCAAGGAAAAATCACCAGAGGCCAAATTCATTCTGTCGAGCACCTTGCATGCACTGTTGCTGTTCAAAATTCAGAAAGTTCAGAGATTCAGTCGTTTTCCCTTCGTCAGACTCGATCACGCGGCCACAGTGCTCCCTGGCGCGTTGCACGCAGCCTCTTCTCACTGGCCAGCATCCCGCACACACGCTTGGCCGATTCCTAGCGTCGGTAGCGACGAGCCTCGCCGGCGTTGGAAGCTTCTGCGGTGGCTGCACCTTCCGTGGCGGCCAACAAGGGCCCGAGCCCTCTCGCCACGCCACCCGGCGCCGCCCAACACCCCTTGGCTCTCCGCGTGTCCCTGCCATGCGCCCGTGGCACCGTCACCGTGGCCCGGCAAGCACGGAACGTGCTCCCTGCCGCCGACGGGCCGCGCCACCCCCGTTCCGTTGAGCTCGCCCATAGCACCAAATCCCAGCCCGTTTAGCACCTAAATGGGACCGGTGGACCTCAACGGCGATGCCCAAGCCCCTAATCCCACTGCCCAACCACGGCACCACCGTAATCACTCGCCGGAGACCCCCGTTCACGGCAACCGCCTCGGGCCGCCTATAAAAAGGGCCCCCGAGCTCACTCTCGTGCATGCATCATCACCACTCCTCACCAACGCCCCGCCAGGCCACTAGGAGGACCTCGAGGAGGTCTCCTCCCCCAACTCCGGCCGCCCCGATCCGCCTCGGCCTCCACCACGATTCTCTTCGGTGAGGCCATCTCCGGCGCCCAAACCCCGTCCGTTACCCCCTCTAGCTACCAGAAGCCTAACCCCCTCTTCAATTTGATCTCTGCAGCCCTCTCCGACGAGTCCCTCGACCACCCGAGCCGCCGTCCGCCGGAGCAAAGCTCGCCGTCGACGTGGTACTCACCGGCGACCACCACCACCACCAACCGACG
>NC_041389.1:689325621-689344641 GCF_002162155.2 Triticum dicoccoides | reverse complement strand
TTTGAAAGTTCAAACCTAATGAGTGGGACCCCACCGTCAGCCTCTCTGCCCTCTCTATTGAATCGTTTTCTGGAAGCGCCTTCAGGCAAAATGCGTTTTCCCTTTGAGCTGGCGTAGTTTCTGCCGAAGCGTTTCTGTTTTTATAAGCTAGCCCCTGGAAACTTTCTGTTTCATTACAGATGAGTCCCTGGGCAAAAACCTTTATAGCTTTTAATCAGAAAAGTATTTTTGATTGATTCTTTTTCTGTTCTCTTTAAAATTTTGTCTAGTTTTTTATCAGATTTATTTGAAAAATATTTGGAATACTTTTTGTGCACTCCTTGGTATTTACGATAGCGCATATATTTTCTTTATACCGTAGATACCGAAGGAGGTGACGGAGCCGCAACCTTCACCGAGATAGGCTCCGACTACTCTGAACCAGGCAAGCATGTTTGAACTTTTGATATGATGAGTGTCTTGGCATGTTTTGCATTTAGTTAGTTTCATGGCATGTTGAGGAGCATATCGATGAACGTTATTTTATGCAATATTGAGGTAAGTGAGTTCGATGATCCATAAGTGGATGGATGTGAGTATGAATGGCCATGTGTTGGCATGAGGATGGGTAAGATGGCAGTGTCGTAGCATGCCAGTCTTATGCCAGACTATGTGACTTCAGTGTCAAACCGTATCGGTCCAGTTCCTCTCATTTCCTTCCCTGTACTACCACATGTTTTCCGCAAGGAATATGGTTTAGTAAGTTGCAAACCGCTTTTCTGGTACACACCAAAATGAGAGGCCGTGATGAAGGTTCCATGGCCCTGGATTAAAGCCAGTCATCCGGTCAGGGGGCATGGGTGTTTCCAGTTGGGACCGAGAGGGGGGCACCCCTTAGAGCGCGCGTATATAAATTTGATCCCATGCTATTCGAGATTGTGATCTCCCCGTCTCAAAAGTTTTTCTTGGACGATGTCTAGGGTGATTCCTAGCATCGAGAGGTAGGATGGGTGTGTACTGGTTAGCTGTGTTTTCTTCCGAAAGACCGTAAACGGAACTAGTCCTTCGTGACTATGAAAATCCGTTGGCTGTGGGAATAATTTTGTACAAACTCTGCAGAGTCATATATTCCTCCAAATCATCTATTCCCTGTCCTAGATCGATATTATCTTATCCTAATCAAATGTCAGTTTTGATGGCAGAGACTCCGGTGATTCGCATGAGTGCTAATTCTGGTTAAATGATTATTCCTGTGGATGGACTAACCCATTTATTCTCAATAATTAAATGATTATTATGAGTATTATTTACTTGTGAATAAAAGCCCTTTCTGCGATGTCGCTCAAACGTCCGACTGTGGCATTGTTGTATTCTACTTTCTTTTCAAGCCCTTTATGTGGTGTCGCTAAGACGCCCGACTGTGGCATTTCTTTTAAAGCCCTTTCTGTGATGTCGCCCCGACGTCCGACTGTGGCATTTCTTTTAAAGCCCTTTCTGGGATGTCGCCCCGACGTCCGACTATGGCATTTCTTTTAAAGCCCTTTCTGTGATGTCGCCCCGACGTCTGACTGTGGCATTCCTTTTAAAAGCCCTTTCTGTGATGTCGCCCCGACGTTCGACTGTGGCATTTCTTTTAAAGCCCTTTCTGTGATGTCGCCCCGACATCCGACTGTGGTATTTCTTTTAAAGCCCTTTATGTGGTGTCGCTAAGACGCCCGACTGTGGCATCATTTCCTTATATTTATTTGTTCACCTTTCGAGGCGTCGCTTGAGACACCCGATCGGTAGTTATTTATGTTTTGTTGGGATTTCAGGCGGACTACCGCCGTTTCCCTTTTACTTACCTTATTATGCTAATTTTTGAATGTACATTGGTGAATTATTCATGAGGCATCCATGCAAGCTTTTGTTATATCTTACGTCCGAACTGTCTTGCGAGTACTTTCAAAGTACTCACTCGCTTGTTGATTTGGCCAGATGCTGACGAAGGCGATCTCATGGATGAAGAGTTTGATAGCGAGTCCGACACCTAGAGGAGTCCCAGTCAGTCTCGTGCGACCCTGGATTTGGTCACTGTTTTATATCCGCTTCCGCTACCAAATAAATTCATCGAGCCTCACCTCGACGCTCGATGAGATGACAGACTTAGAGTCTTGTACTTCTCTCCCCGCTGTGTTTCTCCACCACCGCCCTATCCTCGAGTCAGTAGTATGCCTCCACACCACTGTGTCATGTCCGCCATTATGTATAATTATTGGCGTGCTTGTAATAATTTGGTTGAGCAACCGTAGTTTGACCCTGTAATATATTTTATGCTACTGGCTTATTGTATCAAGAATCTGTCTACCAGTGAGGAGGATTTCTCTCATACTGGACTCAAAAGATTGGTTTCTCAATAAATATTTTTATTGGAAAACCGGTCGTGACAAGCTTGGTACCAGAGCCAGGCTGACTGTAGGAAGTCACTAGGTGCGATCGCTAATTGGTTATTAGCATGATAGAGCTAATTTATATTTTTGCAATTGTAGTCATTTTCTGTCAGCCAGCATAAATTTATGATCTGACCATGCAGAATTTTTGCCTACTTTTGTAGATGGCCGACAACAGCTGCGAGTCTCAGACCTTCGCCAACGTGCCCGATGGGTTCGTCAAGCTTCTTTCTTTCATCGTTCAGGTCGCGATGGGGCCATCCGTGCGCCCAGTCTTCACACTCTGCCAGCACCGAGTCAACGACAGTCTGACCATGCACCAGGCCACGGTGCAGTTCAAGGGAGGGCGTGGTGAGTTACGCCGCTTCCGGTTCGTGGGAAGAGCCATGCCTACGGAGAGGCATGCTATGCAGATGGCAGCCCGTGAAGCGATAGCTCGTCTCAGGGATGTCCTCCCCGTGATGAAGACTCGCCGTTACCGTTATCTTCTGTGCCATGTGCCTTACACCTGTCACTACACATACTCCTACCCTAGAGGAGAACGAGACGAGGCTTTTTAGATGCTCATTGAGTATCTCCGGGCCCTGGAGGCAGCCTTCGACAACCTGGTGGACGACTTCGTAGCTACCCACATGGACTCAGTTCATGGCTGTGCTGCCAACAGGAGGGAGCTCCTACCCATCGCACCGCCACTGACTTTTGTCTCGTCATCAGCATCTTTTACGCCTACTCGTCGCCTGCCTTCTACCGAAGAATTCAACCAAGTCATTGCACCCACTTCAGCGCGCACTGCACCACCCTTCGCGCCCACTCCTGTACGTGTTGCTCCGCCCCTGGCAACCGCTCCGTCCACTCTGCGCAACACTACACGTATGAGTCCCCGACCTCGCTATGCTTCGCCCTCGGCAGGGCAAAGGAGGTCGTCAACATCTCTGCCTGAGTACGCCTAGCTGCCATGTAATGTACCGCTTTGTAAGATATGTACATAGGTTGTGAGAAGTAGCCTGTTTGCGCATCATGTAGGATCTGGAGAAGTGCACTAGCCTAAATACCATGTCAGGATTTTGTACGCATGTCCTGAGTGATGTATTGTATAATTACCGCCCGCGTGTAAGATATGTAATGAGCAGTCCTTCTCCGTGCGCAAGTCGATTTGTTTTTCTTAAGTAAGCTGGGTTATTTAGTTTTATTTGCCAGCTTTATGCATTTATGGATTTGTTTTTGCGACTCTTTCCGCTTTTCTTATGGGTCTTACAAATATATCCCCAGAGTGAAAAATGTCTCGTCCTTGGACTCGCTCCATGCCAATGCCACCAGAGGAAAATTATGATGCACAACCCAGCAACGAGTTCACTCAGGGATAGTCAAGCCAACAGGGCAGTGAATCGGCACTTTCACAAATGTGCCGCCTTTATGAGCAGAGTCAGCAACAACATTGGGAAATGTTGAGCCAAGTCATCAACATGGGAAATCACCATCGACAGTATCAGCAGCATTCCAAGTTATCTGAGCTACAGAAGACACGTCCTCAAACATTTTCTCAAACTGAGGACTGGCTTCGAGATATGGGGAGAAAATTAATTGTTGCAAAATGTTCAGACCCCGAAAAGGTATTGTATGCTCCGCACTATCTCACAGGAGCAGCCGCATCATGGTGGGAGAATTTTCTGCACATGCATCCCAACGAAAATGACATAACCTGGGATGATTTCAAGGAAGGTTTCCGTGGTGCACACATTCCTAAGAGTATTATGAAAATCAAGAAGAGAGAGTTCGATGACCTCAAACAAAGGAACATGACAGTGTCAGATTACAACAGTCAATTTACTCTATTGTCCCGCTACGCCAATGAAGAGCGTATGACTGAAATCAAGAAGATGGAGAAATTCCTTGACGGTCTGGCGCCCGCGCTTAAATGCCAACTGGTCGTGCACACTTTTCCTGATTTTAAAACACTGGTGGACAAAGCCATTACTCTGGAAAATGAGAGACGCAGTCTGGAAGATATCCGCAAGCGAAAAAGGGACCAGACTAATCATGCTCGCAATCACCGAAGCAAGACAGATTTTCAAAAGGGTGGGACACACAAATCCTCATCCAATGTCTCACGCCCAATCAAGAATTTTCATGCAAGGGACAAGGAATTCACCTATCGCCCTGGCGTTACTTGTTACGCTTGTGGAGAAGAAGGGCACTATGCCAAACAGTGCCCCAAGCCAAGGAATTCAACCCCAAAGCCGAACAACGGCGGCAACAATTCCGCGCCCAAGCGAAACAATTTCAATCCCAACAATAACCACAGGAAGGGTCATCTGAACCACGTAACGAAAGAGGAGGCACAAAATGCTCCGGATATCGTACTCGGTACGTTTCCTGTCAACACAATACCTGCAATGATTTTGTTTGATTCTGGAGCTTCTCACTCTTTCATTTCGAAAAATTTTGCTTTGCAAAATAATTTTTCGATGCTTCCTTTGGAGAAATCCATGATCATCAAGTCCCCTGGGATTCAGCAAGTTACTCAGAATTACTGTCAGAATGTGGTCATTGAGTTCGAAGGATTGGAGTTTCACGCAAATCTTATTGTGTTGGAAAATAAAGGAATGGATGTCATCCTAGGGATGGATTAGCTAACCACCAATAAGGGTTTTATCGACTGTTTCAACAGGACCGTAATTCTCACACACCACCAAGGGAAGACAATAAGAGTATCAGCCAAGGAAGGAAAAATACCCCGGCAACCGAGATTGAATAAGGTGGACGTTTCTGAGCTAAACAAGGTTCCAGTAGTGTGTGAATTTCCAGATGTATTCCCTGAAGAACTACTAGGCATGCCACCAGATCGAGAAATAGAATTCCGCATTGAGCTAGCACCAGGAACCACCCCCATATACAAGAAACCATACAGAATGGCACCATCCGAGTTGATCGAGTTGAAGAAGCAAATAAAGGAATTACTGGAAAAAGGATACATTCGAGCCAGCTCCTCACCTTGGGGATCACCAATTTTATTTGCCAAAAAGAAGGATGGAACACTGAGATTGTGTATTAACTATCGAGCACTTAACATGGTCACAGTCAAAAACAAATACCCGATGCCAAGGATAAACGATTTGTTTGATCAACTCGCTCAGGCCAAGGTATTCTCAAAAATTGACTTAAGGTCAGGATACCATCAATTGAAGGTACGAACGGAAGATATCCCCAAAACAGCCTTCACCTCCAGATATGGACTGTACGAGTTCACAGTGATGCCATTTGGATTAACTAACGCCCCAGCATATTTTGTTCACCTCATGAACAAAGTATTTATGAAGTTTATGGACAAGTTCGTCATGGTATTCATTGACGATATTCTGGTATACTCCAAGACACCAGAAGAGCACACAGAACATCTCAGGATTGTGCTAGGAGAGCTAAGAAAACACCAATTGTATGCCAAGTTCAGCAAGTGCGAATTTTGGCTAAGACAAGTAGGCTTTCTAGGCCACGTGCTGACCCAAGACGGTATCGCAGTGGACCCAGAGAAAGTCAAGGCCGTACTTGGCTGGAAGTCACCAGCCAGCGTAACAGACATACGGAGTTTCTTGGGAATGGCAGGATACTACCGCAGATTTATTGAAGGATTTTCCACCATAGCCAAGCCTATGACACAGTTGCTCAAGAAAGATAAGAAGTTTGAATGGACAGAAGCCTGCGAGAAAAGTTTCCAAGAGCTAAAGCGGAAGTTAACGACAGCACCGGTATTAATTGTACCCGACATACACAAGAATTTTGAAGTATATTGTGACGCGTCCAGAAAGGGTCTCGGATGCGTGTTGATGCAGGAAGGCAAGGTTGTCGCCTACGCTTCAAGGCAACTTCGCAAGCATGAGGAAAATTATCCCACTCATGACTTAGAAATGGCAGCAGTTATTCATGCACTCAAGGAATGGAGGCATTTCTTACTTGGGAATCGATGTGAAATATATACGGATCACAAAAGTCTCAAATATATTTTCACACAGCCAGAACTAAACTTACGGCAACGACGTTAGTTGGAGTTGGTAAAGGATTATGATGTTGGTATCCATTACCATCCAGGGAAAGCAAATGTAGTGGCCGATGCCCTTAGTCGGAACCCCAGCTCCGACGAAAACAAGCTGCACGGCTTGAGGCCCGAATTCCAACAAGAATTTGCCAAGCTCAACTTGATAATGGTAGCAGAAGGCACCATATCAAACTTGGAAATACAACCCGACCTTGTGGAGAAAATCAAAGAAGCTCAGCCCGGTCACACCAGCATCGAAGGCATCAAAAGAAAGTTGAGTATGGGCAAGGCCTCGGAATTCGTCATAGACAATGAAGGAATATTATGGTACGGAGAAAGGCTCTGCGTGCCAAACATAGAAGACCTTAAAGAGCAAATTTTAGCTGAAGCACACACCACTCCATATTCAATCCACCCTGGAGGAACCAAAATGTATAAGGATATTCAGGAAAGATTTTGGTGGCACGGTATGAAGAGGGACATAGCCACCTTCATTGCATGTTGCGACTCATGTCAACGCATAAAAGATGAGCATCAGAGACCAGCCGGACTACTGCAACCAAACAAAATACCTGAGTGGAAATGGGATGAAATAGGGATGGATTTCATTGTCGGACTACCTCGGTCGCGACACGGGAATGATGCCATATGGGTCATCACTGACAGGTTGACCAAAGTGGCACACTTTATTCCGGTGAAGACGACCCACACCACTCAAAGGCTTGTCAGGATTTATCTTTCCCGCATAGTTTGTCTGCACGGTGTCCCGAAGACTATAATATCCGACAGAGGCACTCAGTTCGTCTCAAGATTTTGGGAGCATTTACAACAGGCTCTGGGAACCCAACTAGCCTTCAGTACCGCATACCACCCACAGACTGATGGACAGACTGAACGCGTAAACCAAATTTTAGAAGACATGCTGAGAGCATGTGTCCTCACATATGGAACCAGTTGGGAAGAAAGCCTGCCATACGCCGAGTTCGCGTATAACAATAGCTACCAGGCCAGCCTACAAATGGCACCATTTGAGGCTTTATACGGACGAAGATGTCGTACCCCGTTAAATTGGTCAGAGACCGGAGACAGCCGCATCTTCGGACCAGATATGCTCAGAGAAGCCGAGGAAAAGGTCAAGCTAATCATAGACTGACTTAAGACCGCTCAAAGTCGGCAGAAGAGTTATTATGATCAGAAACATCATAGGGTCAGCTTCGAACCCGGTGAGTTCGTATACTTGAGAGTATCCCCTATGAGAGGACTGCAACGGTTTAAGATTAAAGGAAAGTTAGCACCAAGATTCATTGGACCATTCTGCATAGTGGCACGAAGAGGCACTGTAGCCTACCAGCTAGACTTACCCGAAGACTTGTCCGACATTCACGACGTGTTCCACGTCTCTCAATTAAGGAAGTGCGTAAGCAACCCAGAGAAACAAGTATCCCATGAAAACATTGACGTGCAGCCAGACCTCACTTATCGGGAACGTCCTGTAAGAATATTAGAGGAGTCTGAAAGGAGGACCCGATAGAAGACCATCAAGTTTTTCAAAGTCCAGTGGAGCAATCACACCGACAGTGAAGCAACTTGGGAAAGCGAGGATTTTCTTCGGACAGAGCATCCACACTTATTTAAGGATCAGCTGAAATCTCGGGGACGAGATTTTTCCTAAGGGGGTAGGTGTTGTGACACTCCAAAATTTTAATTTGGTTTTTGTCAAAAACTTTGTGGTTTTCTTTGAAAAGAGGCCATTTAAATTTTCTTTCAGAAAACCTTCCTCTTAAAAACTTCCTCTGCTTTGGCAAGGATTTTATTTTTTTCAAACTTTGGTGTTTGAATCTTTTGAAACTTCTTCTCTGTTGGTTCCCTCTCAAATTTATTTTGGGAGTTTAAGCTTTTTCTTTTAAAAAGAACTCTATGAAAATCTGGGATTTTCATATCTTGGAAACCACCCATGACTTGGCATTTTTGCCCATGTGGTAAAACCCCTCCAAAACCTCCCCTACACCTTGTGATCAACCTAAGTTCTCTGTCCCAACTAATCCAAGCAAGTTTTGGATTTTATTCTAATTATTTTTCCTCTCAAATCAATTCTGAAAATTATTTGGAGCGTGAGTGATTTTCAAAGCAAGTACCCTTTTGCATTTGAGTTTTGGCCTCAAACCAACTCTCCTGGATAGTCCTTTGTACCCACAACCCAGAACCATCTTGATCCACTCCTCCTCTTTTCAAAATTTTCAAAATTCAGTCTCTGCAAGTTTGGACCAGATTTGCCAAATTTGATGAAATTCATATCTACACTCCTCCAAAAATTCCACCAAAAATCATGCAGCCTACTGGAGCAATGAGTAGCCACTCCACCAAAAATCAGCTCAAGGAAAAATCACCAGAGGCCAAATTCATTCTGTCGAGCACCTTGCATGCACTGTTGCTGTTCAAAATTCAGAAAGTTCAGAGATTCAGTCGTTTTCCCTTCGTCAGACTCGATCACGCGGCCACAGTGCGCCCTGGCGCGTTGCATGCAGCCTCTTCTCACTGGCCAGCACCCCGCACGCACGCTTGGCCGATTCCTGGCGTCGGTAGCGACGAGCCTCGCCGGCGTTGGAAGCTTCTGCGGTGGCTGCACCTTCCGTGGCGGCCAACAAGGGCCCGAGCCCTCTCGCCACGCCACCCGGCGCCGCCCAACACCCCCTGGCTCTCCGCGTGTCCCTGCCATGCCAGCGCATGCCCGTGGCACCGTCGCCGTGGCCCGGCAAGCACGGAACGTGCTCCCTGCCGCTGCCGGGCCGCGCCACCCCCGTTCCGTCGAGCTCGCCCATAGCACCAAATCCCAGCCCGTTTAGCACCTAAATGGGACCGGTGGACCTCAACGGCGATGCCCAAGCCCCTAATCCCACTGCCCAACCACGGCACCGCCGTAATCACTCGCCGGAGACCCCCGTTCACGGCAACCGCCTCGGGCCGCCTATAAAAAGGGCCCCCGAGCTCACTCTCGTGCACGCATCATCACCACTCCTCACCAACGCCCCGCCAGGCCACTAGGAGGACCTCGAGGAGGTCTCCTCCCCCAACTCCGGCCGCCCCGATCCGCCTCGGCCTCCACCATGATTCGCTCCGGTGAGGCCATCTCCGGCGCCCAAACCCCGTCCGTTACCCCCTCTAGCTACTAGAAGCCTAACCCCCTCTTCAATTTGATCTCTGCAGCCCTCTCCGACGAGTCCCTCGACCACCCGAGCCGCCGTCCGCCGGAGCAAAGCTCGCCATCGACGTGGTACTCACCGGCGACCACCACCACCACCAACCGACGCGGAATGGCGCCCTGAGCACGGAGGTACCCTCCGATCCCCCTGCCTCGCCGTGGATCGCCACCGGCGACCACCGCGGCTCTCGGGCGCCGACGAGCTTCGTCCCCCCCCCCTTTTTGAAAGTTCAAACCTGACGAGTGGGACCCCACCGTCAGCCTCTCTGCCCTCTCTATTGAATCATTTTCTGGAAGCGCCTTCGGGCAAAATGTGTTTTCCCTTTGGGCTGGCGTAGTTTCTGCCGAAGCGTTTCTGTTTTTATAAGCTAGCCCCTGGAAACTTTCTGTTTCATTACAGATGAGTCCCTGGGAAAAAACCTTTATAGCTTTTAATCAGAAAAGTATTTTTGATTGATTCTTTTTCTTTTCTCTTTAAAATTTTGTCTAGTTTTTTATCAGATTTATTTGAAAAATATTTCGAATACTTTTTGTGCACTCCTTGGTATTTACGATAGCGCATATATTTTCTTTATACCGTAGATACCGAAGGAGGTGACGGAGCCGCAAACTTCACCGAGCTAGGCTCCTACTACTCTGAACCAGGCAAGCATGTTTGAACTTTTCATATGATGAGTGTCTTGGCATGTTTTGCATTTAGTTAGTTTCATGGCATGTTGAGGAGCATATCGATGAACGTTATTTTATGCAATATTGAGGTAAGTGAGTTTGATGATCCATAAGTGGATGGATGTGAGCATGAATGGCCATGTGTTGGCATGAGGATGGGTAAGATGGCAGTGTCGTAGCATGCCAGTCTTATGCCAGACTATGTAACTTCAGTGTCAAACCGTATCGATCCAGTTCCTCTCATTTCCTTCCCTGTACTACCACATGTTTTCCGCAAGGAATATGGTTTAGTAAGTTGCAAACCGCTTTTCTGGTACACACCAAAAGGAGAGGCCGTGATGATGGTTCCATGGCCCTGGATTAAAGCCAGTCATCTGGTCAGGGGGCATGGGTGTTTCCGGTTGGGACCGAGAGGGGGGCACCCCTTAGAGCGCGCGTATATAAATTTGATCCCATGCTATTCGAGATTGTGATCTCCCTGTCTCAAAAGTTTTTCTTGGAAGATGTCTAGGGTGATTCCTAGCATCGAGAGGTAGGATGGATGTGTACTGGTTAGCTGTGTTTTCTTCTGAAATACCGTAAACGGAACTAGTCCTTCGTGACTACGGAAATCCGTTGGCTGTGGGAATAATTTTGTACAAACTCTGCAGAGTCATATATTCCTCCAAATCATCTATTCCCTGTCCTAGATCGATATTATCTTATCCTAATCAAATGTCAGTTTTGATGGCAGAGACTCCGGTGATTCGCATGAGTGCCAATTCCGGTTAAATGATTATTCCTGTGGATGGACTAACCCATTTATTCTCAAGAATTAAATGATTATTATGAGTATTATTTACTTGTGAATAAAAGCCCTTTCTGCGATGTCGCTCAGACATCCGACTGTGGCATTGTTGTATTCTACTTTCTTTTCAAGCCCTTTATGTGGTGTCGCTAAGATGCCCGACAGTGGCATTTCTTTTAAAGCCCTTTCTGTGATGTCGCCCCGACGTCCGACTGTGGCATTTCTTTTAAAGCCCTTTCTGGGATGTCACCCCGACGTCCGACTGTGGCATTTGTTTTAAAGCCCTTTCTGTGATGTCGCTCCGACGTCCGACTGTGGCATTCCTTTTAAAAGCCCTTTCTGTGATGTCGCCACGACGTCCGACTATGGCATTTCTTTTAAAGCCCTTTCTGTGATGTCGCCCCGACATCCGACTGTGGTATTTCTTTTAAAGCCCTTTATGTGGTGTCGCTAAGACGCCCGACTGTGGCATCATTTCCTTATATTTATTTGTTCACCTTTCGAGGCGTCGTTTTGTTGGGATTTCAGGCGGACTACCGCCGTTTCCCTTTTACTTACCTTGTTATGCTAATTTTTGAATGTACATTGGTGAATTATTCATGACGCATCCATGCATGCATTTGTTATATATTACGTCCGAACTGTCTTGCGAGTACTTTCAAAGTACTCACTGGCTTGTTGATTTGGCCAGATGCTGACGAAGGCGATCTCATGGATGAAGAGTTTGATAGCGAGTCCGACACCTAGAGGAGTCCCAGTCAGTCTCGTGCGACCCTGGATTTGGTCACTGTTTTATATCCGCTTCCGCTACCAAATAAATTCATCGAGCCTCACCTCGACGCTCGATGAGATGACAGACTTAGAGTCTTGTATTTCTCTCCCCGCTGTGTTTCTCCACCACCGCCCTATCCTCGAGTCAGTAGTATGCCTCCACACCACTGTGTCATGTCCGCCATTATGTATAATTATTGGCGTGCTTGTAATAATTTGGTTGAGCAACCGTAGTTCGACCCTGTAATATATTTTATGCTACTGGCTTATTGTATCAAGAATCTGTCTACCAGTGAGGAGGATTTCTCTCATACTGGACTCAAAAGATTGGTTTCTCAATAAATATTTTTATTGGAAAACCGGTCGTGACATTCTCTCTGCGCCTGAGCGACCCCACTCAATGCTCGGGGTGCGTGAGCTTCCTCGCCGTGCTGGAGACGGCTGCCTCGGGGATCGACTTCAGCCTCCCTCCTCCTTCGTCCAGGTTCCGAGAGCGGTGGCTGTATGTGGACGTCGAAGTACCCAGCCCCCTGCTCTCGCACCCTACCTCGCCTTCTGTCCCCAACACATGCTGGGGTCATGAGACGCTCATGAGCCCCCGGCTCGCCTTCGTCTGGCGTCGCTTCCGGAATCTGAGGGCACTCGACGTAACGACGCCCAAAGTGGTGAAGGAATTCCTTCAAGGTTGCATTGCTCCTCTCCAACGCCATTCCCAGCGGATGTGGGCCTTTGCGGGGCATGAAGACCGCATGAGGCTTCAGGAGGAAGATCTGGTGCCCGAAGTTCTGAGGACGGTGCTCAGGGTCCTGACTGGCGATCCCTCCCCAGGCAGCCTTCGACAGGGGGCAGCCATCTTGTATCTTTGCTTGGGCAGGGCTGATTTTGTGAGGCAGATGCCTAGTTTTAATGAGTGGGGGCTGCGTCCGGTTGGCCTCACAGGACCCCGCGAGAATCCATTCGCTGTGGCTGCTCTTCTGGTTGCCCATGGCGGTCCTGCCCCAGGTGATGGGGCGGGGAGACAAGAACCGCCGGGAGCAGAGGGGGCCGATGCCAGGAGGCTGACGCCGCACAGAGCCTGATGACCCACAAGTGTAGGGGATCTATCAACTTCTCTCTCACTGGCTCGAGCTGCAGGGATCGCCACACTGTCTTGACCATTTTGCAGTGCAGAAAGAGATGTGCACCGTCCTCGTCCAGCCTTCTACAACACACACACACACACACACACAATGTATCACACTCTATCCCTCTCCTTTTTAGTCCTTTTGATAAGTAAGAGTGTCGAACCCAACGAGGAGCAGAAGGAAATGATAAGCGGTTTTCAGTAAGGTTTTCTCTGCAAGCACTGAAATAGTAGGTGACAGATAGTTTTGTGATAAGATAAATAGTAACGAGCAAAAGTAAATAAAGTAAATAAAGTGCAGCAAGGTGGCCCAATCCTTTATGTAGCAAAGGATAAGCCTGGACAAATTCTAATAATGAGGAAGGAGCTCCCGTGGACACATTGGGAATTATCGTCAAGCTAGTTTCATCACGTTCATAAGATTCACGTTCCGTACTTTGATAATTTGATATGTGGGTGGACCGGCACTTGGGTACTGCCCTAACATGGAAAAGCATCCCACTTATGATTAACCCCTATTGCAAGCATCCGCAACTACAAAAGGAGTATTAAGGTAAACCTAACCACAACATTAAACATATGTGTCCATATCAACCCCTAACGAAGCAACACATAAACTAGGGTTTAAGCTTCTGTCACTCTAGCAACCCATCATCTACTTATTACTTCCCTATGCCTTCCTCTATGCCCAAATAATGGTGAAGTGTCATGTAGTCGATGTTCACATAACACCACTAGAGGAGAGACAACATACATCTCATCAAAATATCGAACGAATACCAAATTCACATGACTACCAATAGCAAGACTTCACCCATGTCCTCAGGAACAAACATAACTACTCACAAAGCATGTTCATGTTCATAATCAGAGGTGTAATAATATGCATGAAGAATCTGAACATATGATCTTCCACCAAGTAAACCAATTAGTATCAACTACAAGGAGTAATCAACACTACTCCAACCCACACGTACCAATTTGTGGTTTTGGATACAAGATTGGATACAAGAGATGAACTAGGGTTTTAGAGGAGATGGTGCTGGTGAAGATGTTGATGGAGATTGACCCCCTCCCGATGAGAGGATCGTTGGTGATGACGTTGGTGATGATTTCTGTCACGCCCAATATGCGACCCTATCCAATAGGAACTCGAAGGTCCCACCAAGGATAGACCCGCATATTGAAACGCTTTTGCAAGGTGGATATCATTACATCAACATTACATAATAGATGGGGATACATACATAAGGCATACCATGCCACACGAATACATCATCACAATACATAAGAGCAACATCCGACTATGGATGAAACACAAACAGAAGCTCAAACGACATCCACCCTGCTAGCCCAGGCTACCGACCTGGAACCTATCCCCTGATCGAAGAAGAAACAGAAGAAGAACTCCAAAACAAGCAAACATCGCACTCGCGTCAAGATCATCGCATAACCTATACCTGCAACTGTTGTTGTAGTAATCTGTGAGCCACGAGGACTCAGCAATCCCATTACCATGGGTATCAAGACTAGCAAAGCTTAATGGGAAAGGAAGGGGTAAAGTGGTGAGGTTGCAGCAGCGTCTAAGCAAATATAGTGGCTAACATACGCAAATAAGAGCGAGAAGAGAGCAAGCAGAACGGTCGTCTACTAGTAATGATCAAGAAGTGATCCTGAGCTCCTACTTACGTCAAACATAACCCAAAACCGTGTTCACTTGCCGGACTCCGCCAAAAAGATACCATCATGGCTACACACGCGGTTGATGCATTTTAATTCGGATCAAGTGTCAAGTTATCTACAACCGGACATTAACAAATTCCCATCTGCCTATAACCGCAGGCACGGCTTTCGAAAGATTATACCCTGCAGGGGTGTCCCAACTTAGCCCATGATAATCTCACGCGATCAACAAAGGATATACCTTCTCCTAGGAAGACCCGATCAGACTCGCAATCCCGGTTTACAAGACATTTATACAATGGTAAAACAAGACCAGCAAAGCCACCCGATGCGCCGACAATCCCGATAGGAGCTGCCCATATCTCGTTCTCAGGGCAACACCGGATAGGTCAGCCTACGAGCAAAACCAACCCTCGAGTTGCCCCGAGGTGGCCCCGTAGTCTGCCCGGTTCGGACCAACACTTAGACAAGCACTGGCCCGGGGGGGGCTAAAATAAAGATGACCCTTGGGTTAATTACTCCCAAGGGAAATATAGGTGGTGGTGAGGCAAATGGTAAAACCAAGGTTGGGCCTTGCTGGAGGAGTTTTATTCAAAGCGAACTGTCAAGGGGGTCCCATAAATCACCCAACCGCGTTAGGAACGTAAAATCCGGGAACATAACACCGGTATGACAGAAACTAGGACGGCAAGAGTGGAACAAAACACCAGGCATAAGGCCGAGCCTTCCACCCTTTACCAAGTATATAGATGCATTAATTAAATAAGAGATATTGTGATATCCCAACAAAATCCTGTCCATCATGGGGCAATCTTCAACTTCACCCGCAACTAACAACGCTATAAGAGGGGCTGAGCAAAGCGGTAACATAGCCAAACAATGGTTTGCTAGGAAGGGTGTCAAAGGTTAGAGGTTCATGGAAATTTGGGAGGCTTGATGAGCAAAAGATAGGTACCGCAGCAAAGCGATAGAACGAAGCAACTAGCATAGCAATGATAGTAGTGAGATCCAGGGTAGTGGTCATCTTGCCTGAAATCCCGCTAGGAAGAAGAACGAGTCCATGAAGAGAATGAACGGGAGTAGTCGAACGAATCTTCACAACTCCGGAACGAAACCGAAGGCAACCCGGAAAGAAGCAAACAACATGGTAAACACAGAAGCATAAACATGGCAGAATGCACAATCAAGCATGATGCATGTCTGGTTTAAAGAGGCATGGCATGGCAAAGTGCAACAAACAATACTACAAGTTAAGTGGAGCTCAATATGCAACGAGTTGCATATTGACGAAACAACACATCAATTATTTAGTTCTCTCTCTTTTAGGTACACAACCATATTAAATGTTGTTCAACATGGCAAGAGGTGAAGCATGACGAAACTACCTATCTAGGCAAGTTTAAATGAGGCCGGAACAACAAACAACAATTCCGAAAAATCCCCATGTGCATAAAATGAATTTGGTACTGTTCTGCCCTAAACCATATTTTAGAGTTGTTAAACATGCAAGATGAGTGCACCATGTTAAACTAGGCATTTTCCACCCCATTTACATATAAAGTCTATTTAAAACAGAGTTACGGTTATTTAGTTACGAAATAAATCATTTTAGCATGTGATTTAAGCAAATTAATGCAAACAACAATTTAAACATATTTAACATGGATGAAAGTGGCAAATTATTAATCTACACAAAATTCTAAGCATCTTACATGTATGATTTGTTTTAATCCGGTGCATGGTTAATTAATTATTGATGCATGAACATTAAGGGGTTTTTTGAAAAACTGCAGTTCCTGGATAAATAGCAAAACGTGCGGAACAGGAAAGAAACACATGCGGGCCGAATCTGCAGGCTGGCCCAACAGTGTACAGGGGGCGGGGGCTGCTCACCAGGCCTCATGGGCCGGCTCGGTGGGGAGAAGGCCAGGCAGGCCGGATCTGGCGCGGCTGGGCCTTGCCCAGCAGGCGAAGGGGAGTGGCTCACAAGAAGTGGCCCAGGGCGCGGCGCGATCAACGAGCGGGCGAGGCGGTCGTTGCTCGATGCGGCTTGGTTGCTGGTCGTCTCCTCGCACGCAGAAGTAGGGGAGGCCGGCGATGAGGGCTTGGCGGAGGACGGCGATGAGAAGGACTCCGGCGAGACGGACTTGACAGGGCGGCGGCAGGACGGTGGCGCGAGGTAGAGGGCTAGGGTTAGACTACGCGAAAAATCCGGGAGGGACACACATTTATAGGTAGAGGGAGCTAGGAGACCCCAAATGAGGTGCGGTTTTCGGCCACGCGATCGTGATGGAATGACCGAGGGCATGGAGGGGAGTTAGAATGGTTTTGGGCCACTTTGGAAGGGGTGTTCGGCTGCAAAGAGAAAGGGGGGTTTCGGGCTGCGCGGTTAACCGTTGGAGTATCAAACGGACTCCAAATGGCACGAAACTTGACAGGCGGTCTACCGGTGCTATACCAAGGCCGCTTGGCAAACCTCGGTCCATTCCGAGAAAGTTTAACACCCGCTCACAACAATAGACAAAAGGGGAACGCTGGAGGGCATAGGAGTGCCGGATTGCAAAACGGACAACGGGGAAAATGCTCGGATGCATGAGACGAACACGTATGCAAAATGAAATGCACAAGATGACATGGCAAGATGCAACACGCAAGAAAATGAGATGGCAACGACGGCAAATAACTGGAAGACACCTGGCGCATCGAATCCGGGGCGTTACAACACTCCTGCACTAACAAGAGATCTCGTCCCGAGATCTTAGGACCGAGACGGAAGGGAAAAGGGAAGAGGTGAACAAGAACTCCAGAGAAGAAGCAAATAATCGTGAGCAATCGAGAAGAAGAGAGGAACGACGAGAATGACGAGAATCGAAAGCTCAGTGAATCAGATAGACTATGAAACAACTCCGGTTAGAACGAGATAAGAAACAAATAAGACTGAAAGGATTTAGGCAGCACTCCGATTGAACAAGGAAAGAATAGAACACGAACTTGAGAGGATGAAATGATACTTGATGAACTCTTGAAGAATGAAATAAATCATGAAGAACCACCATGAAGAACTCCGGTGACAAAAGGATGACGAGATAAAATTGAAGGATGAAAGAATAAGATGAGCCTTGCGATGATTCTGATGGGGGTTCCGACGAGATGGCCAAGGAAACTTTGAACTCCGGGGAAAAAATATGAAACACTTGGAACTAGAATTTATTCCTCAAGAACACACTCCGAAGGAAGGGATTACTCACTTGGATGAAATAAGAATAAGGTTTATTGTATGCTTATCCTTCATCAAATTAAATTGAGACAAGCAATGGATTTTTGCATACTACTTATTCTTCTAGAAAAGGATTGAGAAGTGACATATCGCAAACTTGAGAAGGTCTTCATGAACCACCGGTAGGATTGAAAGAAGGAATGGATTAAAATGATAATCAAGGAAAAAGAGTCTGAAGGAACCACCGTAAGAATTCGGAAATGACTGATGAAAGAGAATGAATCACCGGGAAGAATTAGACGAACAAATAAGTTGGAGGGGATTTAGATGTAAAAGAACAAAGAGATCATGAGCTGATTAAAGAACACTTGAACGAAGCACCGGGATAACTGGATAACGGTAGCTGAAATGTGAGGACGAAGAATTCTTCTGGAACGATGGCCTCCGGTGAAAAGAAATGGAAAAATAACTCGTGGCATACTCCGGATGGGTAAGAAAGAATATCTGACAAACTAAAATAATTCGAGAGGATGATATGAAGCTAGAACCATGAATCTTCGACGGAACAGACAAGATTTAGAGGAAAAAAACTCTTCTTCGGTCTTCAACTGACGACGAGAAACACCACTAAAATACTGAGGTACTCCGGGAGAGTGAAAAGCAAAGAGGTTGAGCCAACAATGAAAAGATTTTGGAAGAGATCTTGGAGAAGGCATGTGACTGATGGGATCCATTCTTACATCACACTTGAAAAGAATTGAGAATAACTCCGGGGAAATTAGAAGAGTCAGGTAAGATCCTGGGAAAAGACCTGTGGGTTAGGGCCCACTGAAGAGATAACACCATCGGAAAGGATTTGTTGAACAGATAGATGATGCACCAGAACAATTGAAATATTTGAGTGAGGTGACAACCTCGAATTAATTCGAACACAGACGAATCTCCTCAGATGTCTTACAAACTCCGGGATGATTGAATGGCGAGATCCAAACGAGCAAGGAGAACACTTGAGCTGAGGGAAAGAATATAATCACTACCGAAGATGGAATTAAATCCACCGGAGAAGAAAAGAGATAAAGAACGTCCACCAAGACGAGAATTCACCGGTTGAGATAATTTATGAAAAACTGAAG
>NC_041389.1:689305848-689325063 GCF_002162155.2 Triticum dicoccoides | reverse complement strand
CTCAGGCTTCGGGAAGAAGAGGGTGGGAGGGCGGGAAACAAAGGCAACTTCGAAGGGGAAATCGACGAATATCTTGAAGAGAAAACACCAATTGAAATCATTGAGGAAAGAAATCAAAGACTTCGCACGAGTAGGATGGATACTCGATTACGGACTCTGGTTTCGAGAAGAAGAAGGGTGGGTGGGTGGGAAAGAAAATAACTGAGGATTGAACTTGGCAAAGATGAAGAGGCTCGAGTCAACTTGACGAGAAATGCACCGGATGAAAAGAGGAGAGAACCAACGATCGAAAAACCAACTGCGTGATCCTAAAGAAAATTTGAAAGGGGAAGAGAAGTAACTCAAAACACCTACGTCAAGATTCCTTACCAGAGCGACGAAGGGGCAGAGGAGTAAAAAGAATTCCTACTCTCCGATATAACTAGACTCCGAAAACAGTTTTCTTCTAGACTCGACAACCGCCAAACTACACGATCAATCAAGGGGGCTCCTATGGTCGGTCGAGGCTCTGATACCAACTTGTCACGCCCAATATGCGACCCGATCCAAAAGGAACTCGAAGGTCCCACCAAGGATAGACCCGCATATCGAAACGCTTTTGCAAGGTGGATATCATTACATCAACATTACATAATAGATGAGGATACATACATAAGGCATACCATGCCACACAAATACATCATCACAATACATAAGAGCAACATCCGACTACGGATGAAACAAAAACAGAAGCTCAAACGACATCCACCCTGCTAGCCCAGGCTGCCGACCTGGAACCTATCCCCTAATCGAAGAAGAAGCAGAAGAAGAACTCCAAAACAAGCAAACATCGCTCTCGCGTCAAGATCATCGCATAACCTGTACCTGCAACTGTTGTTGTAGTAATCTATGAGCCATGAGGACTCAGCAATCCCATTACCATGGGTATCAAGACTAGCAAAGCTTAATGGGAAAGGAAGGGGTAAAGTGGTGAGGTTACAGCAGCGTCTAAGCAAATATGGTGGCTAACATACGCAAATAAGAGCGAGAAAAGAGCAAGCGGAACGGTCGTCTACTAGTAATGATCAAGAAGTGATCCTGAACTCCTACTTACGTCAAACATAACCCAAAACCGTGTTCACTTTCCAGACTCCGCCGAAAAGAGACCATCATGGCTACACACGCGGTTGATGCATTTTAATTCGGATCAGGTCTCAAGTTATCTACAACCGGACATTAACAAATTCCCATCTGCCTATAACCGCAGGCACGGCTTTCGAAAGATTATAACCTGCAGGGGTGTCCCAACTTATCCCATGATAAGCTCTGGCGATCAACGAAGGATATACCTTCTCCCAGGAAGACCCGATCAGACTCAGAATCCTGGTTTACAAGACATTTCGACAATGGTAAAACAAGACCAGCAAAGCCGCCCGATGCGCCGACAATCCCGATAGGAGCTGCCCATATCTCGTTCTCAGGGCAACACCGGATAGGTCAGCCTACGAGTAAAACCAACCCTCGAGTTGCCCCGAGGTGGCCCCGTAGTCTGCCCGGTTCAGACCAACACTTAGACAAGCACTGGCCCGGGGGGGGGGGCTAAAATAAAGATGACCCTTGGGTTAATTACTCCCAGGGGAAATATAGGTGGTGGTGAGGCAAATGGTAAAACCAAGGTTGGGCCTTGCTGGAGGAGTTTTATTCAAAGCGAACTGTCAAGGGGGTCCCATAAATCACCCAACCACGTTAGGACCACAAAATCCGGGAACATAACACCGGTATGACGAAAACTAGGATGGCAAGAGTGGAACAAAACACCAGGCATAAGGCCGAGCCTTCCACCCTTTATTAAGTATATAGATGCATTAATTAAATAAGAGATATTGTGATATCGCAACAAAATCCTGTCCATCATGGGGCAATCTTCAACTTCACCTGCAACTAACAACGCTATAAGAGGGGCTGAGCAAAGCGGTAACATAGCCAAGCAATGGTTTGCTAGGAAGGGTGTCAAAGGATAGAGGTTCATGGCAATTTGGGAGGCTTGATGAGCAAAAGATAGGTACCGCAGCAAAGCGATAGAACGAAGCAACTAGCATAGCAATGATAGTAGTGAGATCCAGGGTAGCAGTCATCTTGCCTGAAATCCCGCTAGGAAGAAGAACGAGTCCATGAAGAGAATGAACGGGAGTAGTCGAACAAATCTTCACAACTCCAGAACAAAACCGAAGGCAACCCGAAAGAAGAAAACAACATGGTAAACACACAAGCATAAACATGGCATAATGCACAATCAAGCATGATGCATGTCCGGTTTAAAGAGGCATGGCATGGCAAAGTGCAACAAACAATACTACAAGTTAAGTGGAGCTCAATATGCAACGAGTTGCATATTGACGAAACACCACATCAATTATTTAGTTCTCTCTCTTTTAGGTACACAACCATATTAAATGTTGTTAAACATGGCAACAGGTGAAGCATGATGAAACTACCTATCTAGGCAAGTTTAAATGAGGCCGGAACAACAAACAACAATTCCGAAAAACCCCCATGTGTATAAAATGAATTTGGTACTGTTCTGCCCTAAACCATATTTTAGAGTTGTTAAACATGCAAGATGAGTGCACCATGTTAAACTAGGCATTTTTCCACCCCATTTACATATAAAGTTTATTTAAAATAGAGTTACAGTTATTTAGTTACGAAATAAATCATTTTAGCATGTGATTTAAGCAAATTAATGCAAACAGCAATTTAAACATATTTAACATGGATGAAAGTGGCAAATTATTAATCTACACAAAATTCTAAGCATCTTACATGTATAATTTGTTTTAATCCGGTGCATGGTTAATTAATTATTGATGCATGAACATTAAGGGGTTTTCTGAAAAACTGCAGTTCCTGGATAAATATCAAAACGTGCGGAACAGGAAAAAAACACATGCGGGCCGAATCTGCAGGCTGGCCCAACAGTGTACAGGGGGCGGGGGCTGCTCGCCAGGCCTCATGGGCCGGCTCGGTGGGGAGAAGGCCAGGCAGGCCGGATCTGGCGCGGCTGGGCCTTGGCCAGCAGGTGAAGGGGAGCGGCTCACAAGAAGTGGCCCAGGGCGCGGCGCGGTCAACGAGCGAGCGAGGCGGTCGTCGCTCGATGCGGCTTGGCTGCTGGTTGTCTCCTCGCACGCAGAAGCAGGGGAGGCCGGCGATGAGAAGGACTCCGGCGGGACGGACTTGACAGGGCGGCGGCGGGACGGTGGCGCAAGGGAGAGGGCTAGGGTTGGACTGCGCGAAAAATCTGGGAGGGACACACATTTATTGGTAGAGGGAGTTAGGAGACTCCAAATGAGGAGCGGTTTTCGGCCATGCGATCGTGATCGAACGACCGAGGGAATGGAGGGGAGTTAGATGAGTTTTGGGCCACTTTGGAAGGGGTGTTGGGCTGCAAAGAGAAAGGGGTGTTTCGGGCTGCGCGGTTAACCATTGGAGTATCAAACGGACTCCAAATGGCACGAAACTTGACAGGCGGTCTATTGGTGCTAGACCAAGGCCGCTTGGCAAACCTCAGGCCATTCCGATAACGTTTAACACCCGCTCACAACAAGAGACAAAAGGGGAACGCCAGAGGGCATAAGAGTGCTGGATTGCAAAACGGACAATAGGGAAAATGCTCGGATGCATGAGATAAACATGTATGCAAAATGAAATGCACAAGATGACATGGCAAGATGCAACACGCAAGAAAATGACATGGCAACGACGGCGAATAACTGGAAGACACCTGGCGCATCGAATCCGGGGCGTTACAATTTCCCCCTCCTAGAGGGAAGTGTCCCCGGCAGAACAGCTCCGCCAGAGCCCTAGATTGATTCCGCCAAGGTTCCGCCTCGTGGCGGCGGAGTTTCTTCTCGTAAGCTTGCCCATGAATTTTTCCAGGACAAAACCCTTCATATAGCAGAAGATGGACGCCGGAGGCCCACCAGGGGGCCCAGGAGATAAGGGGGCGCGCCCTAGGGGGGGCGCCCCTGTCTCCTGGACAGGGTGTGGCCCCCCTGGCCTATTTCTTTTGCTCATAATTCCTTAATAAATCCAAAAAGTTGTTTCGTGGAGTCTCAGATCTTTTGGAGTTGTGCAGAATATGTTTCCAACATCTGCTCCTTTTCCCGCCAGAATTCCAGCTGCCGGCATTACTCCTCTTCATGGTAAACCTTGTAAAATAAGAGAGAATAGCCATAAGTATTGAGATATAATGTGTAATAACAGCCCATAATTGTCACGACCGGTTTTTCCAGGTATTAATTTCCCAGAAAATGGCTCTTGTGCTCACCGGCCCCAAGATTACTGTTAGCTAATGAGGCACCAACTTGATACAGAAATTCCAAGCAAAATACAAAATATGTAGTACAAGACCATTCTGGCCTATGAGTACAACAAATGGTTTCTAGTGGTTGATGGCGGAAGCGGTTTGTGGTACATTAGTGTCTATGGGACTCCATTTCCCACAGGAACAACTGACCAGGTTAACTCCTATCTTCGCGGGGCTGCTATCACCGTTGCTTAGGTTTCGAGGCTGTCATCTCAACGCTCCTCTCCATGCAAGAAATCTGGCCAAGACAATAGCCAGTGACAAGCCAGTGAGTACTTTTGAATGTACTCGCAAACATTATGAACACAGGTATAATATAACCAATGATGCTCTAAAATATTTCATGATCACAATGTCAGTCATAAAATGGAATCCCTGATGCATGCAAGCAGGTTATTTATATGCAACATGAGTATGTAATAACAGAGTAGTAATAAAATGCACCGATCGGGTGTCTGAAGCGATGCCTCGAAAGGATAGTAAATAACGAGCGTGCCTCAGTCGGGCGTCTGAGTGACACCACATAAAGGGCTTATAAAGTAAATAAATAACAGCATGCCACAGTCGGGGGTCTGAGCGACACCACATAAAGGGCTTATAAAGTAAATAAATAACAGCATGCCACAGTCGGGCGTCTGAGCGACACCACATAAAGGGCTTATAAGAAAACAATCACTGTAAATATCCAGGAGGTAAAACCGTCCCAGGGATACTCAGTACTTCAATAATATAAAGGGTTAGTCCATAATAATAATGATCATAATCATCATAAGTCACACGTCATGATCCATGTTCTGGTTTAGTAGTTTCTCCTCCGAAGACCGACACTAAGACCGACACTTGACCCAACCCAGAATGTAGTCCTTAACCATGGACATGGCTATTCGAATAGATGTTTAATCTCTGCAGCGGGTGTACTCTTTACCCTCGAGTAACAGATTCCTTTAGTCCATCGGGACTAATTCCGTCTACGGTCTTTTAATTGAAAACACACCTGACTTGCACACACCATCTTAACTTACCCATGTCTGGAATCACCCACAACACATGTCAAGCAAAACTCTAAGTGGGGAGGCTACAACCTCGCGTAGCATGGGATCAAATTTATATCGCGCGCTCTAAGGGGTGCCCCCCTCTCGGTCCCAACCGAAACACCCATACCCCCTGACCGGATGACTGGCTTTAATCCACGGCCGTGGAACCCTCATCCCGGTCCCTCTGTACGGTGTGTGCTAGAAAGGGGTTGACAACTTACTGAACTGTACCCTACCAAGTGGTAGTACAAAACAAGTGTGGGGGTTACCGGAACAAGACTCGATCTATGGTCGACTCAGGCGGATTAAGTAATCCCTGCATGATCAGCATACGAATATATATTTCATCCAACAGACAGAATCACCACTCATCATACCCTATCATGCCATACCGGGCACATTCATCTCGACCAGGAACTAGGGACAAGCTCAGGTCTACCCAAGACAGAGACTTTCCCGGCTTCCTTCCGGCAGGCACGAAAAAGCATACGAGGATGATTATTGTCACAAGCATGACCATTTCCAACAGCAAGGAAATTTCCAATATGCATGAGATCATTAATATGCACTCATGAGTTTGAACATATCATCACATAAAATAACGGACACTCTGTGTCGAGGTGGTATTGTAACCGTGTCAGACAACACACACAAAATTATGCGTGAGTTCAGAATGCTTGCCTTTAAGTTGTGGAGGGGTGAGGTGCACTCCAAAACTTTTGAAAGTTATAATCTCCCCTCCAAATTCCTATTTTCAAAAATATTCAAATAACACATACTTTAAAAACAGTACAAAAAACTTGCTTGGAAAATTTTCAAATAAATATGAAAATAAACTAGACAATATTTGGGAAACAACAGAAAAAGAATCAAGTCATTTGGAGTTTTATTTAAAAAGATATAGCCAGTCAAAGTTTAGTCAAATTTCTAGTTTTCAAATAAAACAGAAAAAGAAAAGAAAATGTTTCGAATAGGAACACGTCGAACACGTACTTTGGGAATACGCCTCCACTGATGCCTGCGTGGACCAGCGCTAGGTCACTGACAGTGGGCCCGCCTGGCCCACTGGTCCGAACAGAGGCGGAGCTCTGGCAATGCTCGCCGGCGAACGGAGGCATCCCTCGGGGATCTGAGCACATGGGTGTGCTCAGGTGGTCGAGCCCGTGGGTACCCGCCATGGTCGCCGACGTGGACGGAGTAGTCGGCGACGAGCTTCGTGGCGGAGAAGGCTTCGGGAGGGATTGGGGGCCGTGGGTACCCGCCATGGTCGCCGACGTGGATGGAGTAACCAGATTTGAAAACTAGGGGTAAAGCTAAAAATCTCCAAATGACCAAAGGATATTTTTGCAAAAAAGTGATTTAGGGACATCATAGGTCATCCCCAAATTTTGGTGGGATTTTTAAATAAATTTATCAAAGGGTTGCAGTGCACATGGAACCCTAAAACTTATAAACTTATAACCATTTTAGAGAAATAAAGCTCAGGGAAAAATAATTATGCAAATAAATTCCACTGATAAAGGAAATGTTTAAAGGGCAAACAAGTCCAATAATATATTTGGAAAGTTTTTACTTGGGGTAAAAACTCCATAATAATAAAGAAAAGAATGGTTCTGAAATCAAAAGAAAATCCAGAAAAATAAAAGTTTAAGTTTCCTGGCAAAATTTTAATTAATAAAACAAGGTTAAAATTTTGGGGTGCACAACACTAACCCCCTTAAGAAAAATCTCGTCCTCGAGATTTGTTAAGAGTTGTTTTGAAAATATTTTTCCTGTCAGTTAAAACTAAAAAGTTTACTCATAGCACAAACTTTGCGTCGTCGAGGTTGGTTTTTTTTGGCGGCTACGCCCGAGATTAAAAATGCAATCGCACATCAACATACTCATGCATGGTTACTATAGGGGTGTACAAGCAGATGGCATTAAATCACGACGATACAGGATCACACGGTTACAGGGTGTAGCCATACTAAGACTCGGTACTACTCGAGTGACTCAGTCTACCTCGTTAATATCTAAGCGGGCTTGCCTTGTGGATGTCGAGGCTTCTCCATGGTTTTCACCATCGGGATTAGCTGGAGGGGGTTGAGGGACTGGAGGGTCGGGGTAGCGATGATGACCATCTCAGGGATTGTTGGCCACACTCCCGCTGGAGCGTGTTCCCAAAAGGTGACGAAGCACTTCTGGGGTCATCAAGGTATTTTGGTCGATGACTGGGGCAGACCTCAAGGACTCAATCGGTTGTCCGAGCAGCACAACTGGGTTGTCCATGTTGGGCTCATCTTCTTCTCTTGCCGGGGCTCGGCGGATCAGTTCTCCACGAGCTGCGATCAGATCAAGGGTGATTTGATCGAACAAATCCTCTAGTGCACTTACATAGCGCACTAGATGCAACAAGGCAGGATCCGTCTCGTGATCTCCGTTGGCAACCTGGGGTGGCCTACCATACCCATCACGGCTGGGGTAGTAGTAGAACGAGCAACACTTAACTCTGGGCGACAAGTGCCGAAGTTGAACTCTAGCCTCTCGAGCTGCTAGTTGGATGGCTTGTGGTTCAAAGGAAGTCGTCCTTCCGGTGAACCGGTAGGGGCGTTCGGGCGATAGACCCCTACCATAGATGTGCATAGTGGCCCAAAATTGACGGCTTTCACCGCTCATGGGTCCTTGGTACACAACATATTATGGGGGCTCTTCTAATGCAAAGGCACGGCGGGTGAGGTTTGCGAGCACGGTCACAAAACCTCCAAGGTTGTTTGCTGTGGTCTCATGGTGCACGACGGGGCCAGACATTATGGGTTGGTTTGTAAAGAGGTTGTGTTGTGCTGGGTTGAGGCTAGCGTGTCCTTTTTATAGGAAAAGGGGATGGAGTCTTCCTCCGCACGCTTTCGAATGAGACAATCTAGGTGTCGGTCACTGGCGCGTGATCGACATGCTAGGCTGATTGGTTGGGCACCGACTGCCAAAAAGGTGTCGGGGTCACTGTGTGGCTATCTTGGATGAAGAGCTTGGCTGGGGTTAGGTTAAGGTCTGGTGGGTTGGTTAACCAAGGTTTTTCGACCTGGCTAAGATAGGATTAGCCAATGGTCAGCCTGGCTCTGATACCAAGTTTGTCATGACCGGTTTTTCCGGGTATTAATTTCCCAGAAAATGGCCCTTGTGCTCACCAGCCCCAGGATTACTGTTAGCTGATGAGGCACCAACTTGATACCGAAATTCCAACCAAAATACAAAATATGTAGTACAAGACCATTCTGGCCTATGAGTACAACAAATGGTTTCTAGTGGTTGATGGCGGAAGCGGTTTGTGGTACATCAGTGTCTATGGGACTCCATTTCCCACAGGAACAGCTGACCAGGTTAACTCCTATCTTCGCGGGGCTGCTATCACCGTTGCTTAGGTTCCGAGGCTATCATCTCAACGCTCCTCTCCATGCAAGAAATATGGCCAAGACAATAGCCAGGGACAAGCCAGTGAGTACTTTTGAATGTACTTGCAAACATTATGAACACAGGTATAATATAACCAATGATGCTCTAAAATATTTCATGATCACAATGTCAGTCATAAAATGGAATCCATGATGCATGCAAGCAGGTTATTTATAACAGCATGCCACAGTCGGGCGTCTAAGCAACACCACATGAAGGGCTTATAAGAAAACAATCACAGTGAATATCCAGGAGGTAAAACCATCCCAGGGATACTTAGTACTTCAATAATATAAAGGGTTAGTCCATAATAATAATGATCATAATCATCATAAGTCACACATCATGATCCATGTTCTGGTTTAGTAGTTTCTCCTCCGAAGACCGACACTAAGACCGACACTTGACCCAACCCAGATTGTAGTCCTTAACCATGGACACGGCTATTCGAATAGATGTTTAATCTCTGCAGAGGGTGTACTCTTTACCCATGAGTAACAGATTCCTTTAGTCCATCGGGACTAATTCCGTCTATGGTCTTTTAATTGAAAACACACCTGACTTGCACACACCAGCTTAACTTACCGGTGTCTGGAATCACCCACGACACATGTCAAGCAAAACTCTAAGTGGTGAGGCTGCAACCTCGCGTAGCATGGGATCCAATTTATATCGCGCGCTCTAAGGGGTGCCCCCCTCTAGGTCCCAACCGGAAACACCCATGCCCCCTGACCGGATGACTGGCTTTAATCCACGGTCGTGGAACCCTCATCCTGGCCCCTCTGTAGGGTGTGTGCTAGAAAGGGGTTGACAACTTACTGAACCGTATACTACCTATGGCAGGGACAAGTGGTAGTACGAAACAAGTGTGGGGGTTACCGGAACAAGACTCGATCTATTGTCGACTTAGGAGGATTAAGTATTCCTTACATGATCAGCATATGAATATATATTTCATCCAACAGACAGAATCACCACTCATCATACCCTATCATGCCATACCGGGCACACTCGTCTCGACAAGGAACTAAGGACAAGCTCAGGTCTACCCAAGACAGAGACTTTCCCGGCTTCCTTCCGGCAGGCACGAAAAGCATATGAGGATGATTATTGTCACAAGCATGACCATTTCCAACAGCAAGGAAATTTCCAATATGCATGAGATCATTAATAAGCACTCATGAGTTTGAACATATCATCACATAAAATAACGGACACTCCGTGTCGAGGTGGTATTGCAACCGTGTCAGACAACACACACAAAATTATGCGTGAGTTCAGAATGCTTGCCTTTAAGTTGTGGAGGGGTGAGGTGCACTCCAAAACTTTTGAAAGTTATAATCTCCCCTCCAAATTCCTATTTTCAAAAATATTCAAATAACACATACTTTAAAAACAGTACAAAAAAGTTTCTTAGAAAATTTTCAAATAAATATGAAAATAAACTAGACAATATTTGGGAAACAATAGAAAAAGAATCAAGTCATTGGGAGTTTTATTTAAAAAGATATAGCCAGTCAAAGTTTAGTCAAATTTCTGGTTTTCAAATAAAACAGAAAAAGAAAAGAAAACGTTTCGAATAGGAACACGTCGAACACGTACTTTGGGAATACGCCTCCACTTATGCCTGCGTGGACCGGCGCTGGGTCACTGACAGTGGGCCCTGCCTGGCCCACTGGTCAGGTTTGACCAGTCCACGCACGTGTCGTCTCCTCCGACCGAACAGAGGCGGAGCTCTGGCAATGCTCGCCGGCGAACGGAGGCATCCCTCGGGGATCTGAGCACATGGGTGTGCTCAGGTGGTCGAGCCCGTGGGTACCCGCCATGGTCGCCGACGTGGACGGAGTAGTCGGCGACGAGCTTCGTGGCGGAGAAGGCTTCGGGAGGGATTGGGGGTCTGGGCTATGGTGGCTCCCGGTCGGGGCTGAGGTGTTGGGCGGCTCCGCAAGACGAAGGGGAGTCGGGTGGTGAGGTTGGATGGACGGGAGAGGCTCTGTTCGCGACGAAATGGACTGGGACGTGGCGGCGGCCGAGCCGACCGGAGATGGGGAAGACGATCTCCTTCTCTTTGATTGCTAGCCATGGTAGCTCTAGGGGGATAGCTCAAGGTTGCTTGAGGACTCGGTTGAGCTTGGGGGCCCTTATAGAGGCGGTGGAGGTCGGTCCCGAGGAGGCCGGTGATAAGAACGACGGTTAACCGCCTTTCTGTGCTGCAGGGCGACGTGGCGGTGACGCAAGCTAGAGGACGGCTTGCGGATAGGATCGTGCTGTCCCAGAGGGCAGCTGGCACGCTGGGGTGGCTCGGGCGGCGCCGACACGGCCGGGGCCTGCTGCGGCCGTCAGCTAGCCGCCACGGCCGACCTGACGGTGGCGTTGTGTGGTGCCAAGGGTGGTCGGAGTGGCTCTGCGGTGCAGGAGGAGACGGGGTGTGCTGGCTGCGGTTGGCCAAGGGCCAGAACGGGCGCGGGTGGGCAGCAGCGAGACGCGGTGGCTCGGTGCACGCACGTGCAAAACGTGCGCCCTGGGCGCGCCCAGAGCACGCACGCTAGCTGCTCGAAGAAATGCCAATGCATGCTACAGGGCTTGGGTGAGGCTGGCAATTAGCAGACCTAGGTTAGGAGTAGCTAGGAGTTTAGTGGACAAGGTTGCTGGGTCAGTGGATCAAGTTCATATTGCAAACTAAAAATCATGCCAAATCTGGCTATGCACACTAAGTGTTTGACCAAATGCCATGGGCTGCTAGGCAACTCTTGGAGTGACCAAAATCTCCAGATCAGTCTCTCTCTAGGTGTAGGTGATGATGGCAAGGTCATTTGGGCAAAACCAGAAACTTGCTAGTGTAAGTTTTGCAATTCTTTAGTTCTGGACAGAAGGTAAATGGCATCATTGCATGGACCAAACATACTCCAATGGGTTCACTCTCCTAGACTTAAGGGTTTTGTAGGATGGGCTATAAGTAGGAAAAATAATCATATGTAAAAGAGCAAGTTAAAATATGGTTGTAGTACAAATCATCAAGTTGGACCAGAATGAAAATGAGGTTGATTCACTCAATTTTTCCAAAGAGCATCAATGGGTTTTTGCATAAATATGAATAACATTCTCCTACAGACATCCCATAATTTTGGTGGAAGTTTTAAAGAAATATTTAAATAGGTTGTAGTGCAAAAGTGAAATCTGACCAGATTTGAAAACTAGGGGTAAAGCTAAAAATCTCCAAATGACCAAAGGATATTTTTTCACAAAAGTGATTTAGGGACATCATAGGTCATCCCCAAAGTTTGGTGGGATTTTTAAATAAATTTATCAAAGGGTTGCATTGCACATGGAACCCTAAAACTTATGAAAAACCATTTTTGAGAAATAAAGCTCAGGGAAAAATAATTATGCAAATAAATTCCACTGATAAAGGAAATGTTTTTCTTGAAAGGGCAAACAAGTCCAATAATATATTTGGAAAGTTTTTACTTGGGGTAAAAACTCCATAATAATAAAGAAAAGAATGGTTCTGAAATCAAAAGAAAATCCACAAAAATAAAAGTTTAAGTTTCCTGGCAAAATTTTAATTAATAAAACAAGGTTAAAATTTTGGGGTGTCACAATAATGCAATAAATATTGATATAAAAGCATGATGCAAAATGGACGTATCAACTCCCCCAAGCTTAGACCTCGCTTGTCCTCAAGCGGAAAGCGAAATCGAAAAATATGTCCACATGTTTAGAGATAGAGGTGTCGATAAAAATAAAATACGGACATGAGGGCATCATGATCATTCTAATAACAGCAACGTATATGGATTTTGTCATATGATTTCCTATGTTCAAGTAGTAAGCAATTCACAATGTCAAGTATGTTTCAAAAACTTCATTGGGAGCTAACAAACTATAATCTCAGTCATTGAAGCAATTGCAATTTATTGTAACATCATAAAGAGTCACTAATAGAGCTTCTCAGCAAGATCACATACTCAACTATCTCATAGTCTCCCATAATTGTTAACACTCATGCAATACTTGTGGTTATAGAGTTTCAGTCGGATAGTGAGAAAGATAGGGGCTTATTGTGTTGCCTCCCAACGTATTCACCTTTAGGTGATGTCAACAATAATAGCCTATGCCAACTTACATCCAATTGGATATATATATCATGACCTTTCAAACACGAAGAGCTTGCCAAAGGATAATATGAAAAAGGGAAAGGTGAGGATCACCTTGACTCAAGTATAAAGTAAAAGATAGGCCCGTCACAGAGGGAAGCAGAGGTTGTCATGCGCCTTTAGGGTTGGATACACAAAATCTTAATGCAAAAAAACGTCACTTTATATTGCCCCTTGTATGTGGACCTTTATTATGCACTCCGTCCCTTTTATTACTTCCACAACAAGTTCGTACAAAGCTTATTTTCTCTGTACTAATAAGTCATGCATATTTAGAGAGCAATTTTTATTGCTTGCACCGATGACAACTTACTTGAAGGATCTTACTCAATCCATAGGTAGGTATGGTGGACTCTCATGGCAAAACTGGGTTTAAGGATATTTGGAAACACAAGTAGTATCTATAGTTGGTGCAAGGAGTTTTGGCTAGCATGAGTGGGAAAGGCAAGCCCAACATGTTTAGAAGGTCACTGACAATATACTTTAACTAAGATGTCGGAAAACATAAACCATTACGTTGTCTTCCTTGTCCAACGTCAACTCTTTTAGCATGTCATACTTAATGAGTGCTTCACAATCATAAAAGATGTCCAAGATAATATATTTATATGTGAACCCCTCTTTTCTTATCACTTCCTATTAATTGCAACGATGACCAAGGCTACGTTCATCAACTCCCAACAATTTTTATGCCTCATACTTTCTATGTGTGAAGTTATCACTATCCATAAGATCAATATGAACTCTTTTGTTCTTTCTACTTTCTCAAGATCATAGCAACATATCAAAGCCCTTGACTCAACACTAATCCTTATTATAGATAGCACACGGACTCGCTTACAAAAAGAGATCACAAAGCAAAACTCAAAACTACTTGATATCAAAACTTCAAACTAATAGATCAAGATACTACTAAAAGGATCGAACTAAATAAAGCGGTAAAGATAGGAGTGTGATGGTGATACGATACCGGGGCACCTCCCCCAAGCTTGGTAGTTGCCAAGGGGAGTGCCCATACCCATGTGATTATTTCTTCGGGGGTGATGGAGGTGGTGATGATGACGGTGGATAATCGCACATCGAGCGTAAAAGCTCCTCCAACTTGCGGATAATGCCCTTGAGCCCAGCAATATGATCCTTCAACAAAATATTCTCCTGTGTGAGATACTTGTTTTGTATGCGGGCTAACTCAATCATCTTGAAAGCTTCAATCTCTGTTGGAGTGAAAAGGTTAGGTAAAGGGTGAGGGATGTCTTCTTCTTTCACCACCGGAGCTTGAACCTCCATAGCCTTCTTGATCCCTTCACCCTTGTTACTCTCTTCCGGTTCCTCTCTTTTCAACTCTATCTTTAATAGCCAGGTATCCTTGTCTTCGTGGTTGTAGGAGGGAGAAGTCATGGTGCTCTAAATCTGCATCAGGAACTGCTTGAAACAAAAATAGAGGATATTTGCGTGATACGGTGGTCAAAACCTTCAGGAGTATATATAATGAATTTTTACCGACCAAAATATGTAACATACAAGAAAATGGAGTCTGGGGGGCACACAAGGTGCCCACGAGATAGGGGGGCGCGCCCTATAGGGGGGGGGGCGCCCTCCTCTCTCGTGGGAGCCTCGTGTCCCTTTCGGACTACTTCTTTCTTCCTAAAATTCTTAAATAATCCAAAACTGATAAAAATTGCCATTAGGGTTGTTTTGGAGTCGGTATACTTACCGTACCACGTACCTATGCCTTTTCGGAGTCAGGAACGTTCTGGAAAGTGTCTCTTATGTACTCCTCTGGGTTATGGTTTCAATAATATTAGTTTGAACATTGATAGAATTACCTGAAATATAATGCTTGATTCTTTGACAATTAACCACCCTCGGGTTTGTGCCTTCGAAGTTGTTAATTTTTATAGCACCGGAACGATAGACCTCCTTGATAACGTAAGGACCTTCCCATTTTTAGAGAAGTTTTCCTGCAAAAAATCTTAAACGAGAGTTGAACAATAACACATAATCTCCTACGTTAAACTCACGCTTTTGTATCCTTTTATCATGCCAGCATTTGACTTTTTCTTTGAAAAGCTTAGCATTCTCATATGCTTGGGTTCTCCATTCATCAAGTGAGCTAATATCAAATAACCTTTTCTCACCGGCAAGTTTGAAGTCGTAATTAAGCTCTTTAATAGCCCAATATGCTTTATGTTCAAGTTCAAGAGGTAAATGACATGCTTTTCCATAAACCATCTTATATGGAGACATACCCATAGGATTTTTGTATGCAGTTCTATAGGCCCATAATGCATCATCAAGTTTTTTGGACCAATTCTTTCTAGATCTATTCACAGTCTTTTGCAAAATTAATTTGAGCTCTCTATTGCTCAACTCTACTTGACCACTAGACTGCGGGTGATAAGGAGATGCAATTCTATGATTGACATCATACTTAGCAAGCATCTTACGGAAAGCACCATGAATAAAGTATGAACCACCATCAGTCATAAGATATCTAGGGACTCCAAACCTCGGAAAAATAACTTCTTTAAGCATTTTAATAGAAGTGTTATGATCAACACTACTAGTTGGAATAGCTTCTACCCACGTAGTAACGTAATCAACAGCAACTAAAATATGTGTATAACCATTGGAGGCAGGAAAAGGTCCCATATAATCAAAGCCCCAAACTAGTAGGCATTTCTTGACAAGAGAATAATTCATAGGCATTTCTTGACGTCTACTAATGTTACCTATTATTTGGCATTCATCACAAGATACGACAAACTTACGAGCATCTTTGAAAAGAGTAGGCCAATAAAAACCAGATTGTAGTACCTTGTGTGCAGTTCTATCTCCAGCATGGTGTCCTCCGTAGGATTCAGAGTGACATTTGCGTAGGATTTGTTCCTGTTCATTCTCAGGCACACAATGTCTAATAATACCATCTACTCCTTCTTTATAAAGGTGTGGATCATCCCAGAAGTAATGTCTTAAATCATAAAAGAACTTTTTCTTTTGCTGGTATGTGAAACTAGGCGGTATATATTTAGCAACAATGTAATTAGCATAGTCAGCATACTAAGGAGCAGTACGAGAAACATTGACAAATGCTAATTGTTCATCAGGAAAACAATCATTAATAGGCAGTGGGTCATCAAGAACATTCTCTAACCTAGACAAGTTGTCTGCAACGGGGTTCTCAGCTCCCTTTCTATCAATAATATGCAAGTCAAATTCTTGGAGCAAGAGAACCCATCTAATGAGTCTAGGCTTAGCATCTTTCTTTTCCATAAGATATTTAATAGCAGCATGATCAGTGTGAATAGTAACTTTGGAATCAACAATATAAGGTCTAAACTTATCACATGCAAACACAACTGCTAAGAATTCTTTTTCAGTGGTAGCATAATTTCTCTGGGCAGTAACAAGAGTCTTTGCCCTAGAATAGCACCTACAGCATAATCACTAGCATCACACATAATTTCAAAAGGCAAATTCCAATCAGGTGGCTGAACAATAGGTGCTGTGATCAACGCTTTCTTAAGTGTTTCAAATGCTTCTACGCAATCATCATCAAAGACAAAAGGAATATCTTTTTGCAATAAGTTAGTCAGAGGCCTTTTAGATAAGTCCTTAATGAACCTCCTATAAAAACCGGCATGACCAAGGAAACTTCTTATACCTTTTATGTCCTTGGGACATGGCATCTTTTCAAAAGCATCAACTTTGGCTTTATCAACTTCAATACCTCTCTTGGAGATCTTGTGCCCCAAGACAATGCCTTCATTAACCATAAAGTGACACTTTTCCTAGTTCAGGACGAGACTAGTGTCTTCGCATCTCTGCAAAACTCGATCAAGGTTTCTCAAACAATCATCAAAAGAGGATCCATAGACGGAGAAGTCATCCATGAATACCTCACAAATATTTTCACAAAAATCAGAAAATATAGCCATCATGCATCTTTGAAAGGTAGCAGGTGCATTACATAAACCAAAAGGCATACGTCTATAAGCAAAAGTACCAAAAGGGCAAGTAAAAGTAGTTTTAGATTGATACCCCGCTGATACAGGTATCTGAGAGAAGCCAGAATAACCATCTAGAAAGCAAAAAATGTGTGTGTTTGGATAACCTTTCTAGCATTTGATCAATAAAAGGTAAAGGTAATGATCTTTCTTAGTAGCTTTATTTAACTTGCAAAAATCAATTACCATCCTATAGCCTGTAATAATTCTTTGCGGGATCAATTCATCTTTATCATTAGGGACAACAGTAATACCTCCCTTTTTAGGGACACAATGGACAGGGCTTACCCATTCACTATCAGCAACGGGATAAATAATACCTGCCTCAAGGAGTTTTAGTATCTCCTTTCTCACCACTTCCTTCATTTTGGGATTTAATCGTCTTTGAGGATCTCTAACAGGTTTGGCATCTTTCTCCACTAAAATTTTGTGTTGACATAATGTGGGAATAATGCCCTTGAGATCATCCAGGGTATATCCAATAGCAGCTCGGTGCTTCTTCAGAGTTTTCAATAATCTTTCTTCTTCTTTCTCTAAAAGGTTAGCACTAATAATAACAGGATATATTTCTTTTTCATCAAGATAAGCATACTTAAGATTATCAGGTAATGGTTTCAGTTCAAACACGGGATCACCCTTGGGTGGAGGGGATCCCCAAGAATTTCAATGAGAAGATTATGTTTTAGCATAGGTTCTTGTTTAAGGAACACTTCATCTATTTCTTCCCTTTCCTTCATAAGCATATCGTTTTCATGGTCTAGCAAATATTGTTCTAACAGATCAGTTGGAGGAACAGCAATGGAAGAAAGACCAATAATCTCATCCTTATGAGATGGTTCCTTTTCACGATGTTGTCTACTAAATTAGCGAAATTAAACTCATGAGACATACCATCTAAGCCAACAGTGACAATATTCTTTTCACAATCAATCTTACTACTAGCAATGTTCAAGAACGGTCTACCAAAAATAATGGGACAAAAATCATCTTGTGGGGAACCGAGAACAAGAAAATCAGCAGGGTATTTAATCTTCCCACACAAGACTTCAACATCTCTAACAATCCCAATAGGTTTAATGGTGTCCCTATTAGCAAGCTTAATAGTAACATCAATATCTTCTAATTCAACTGGTGCAATATCGTGAATAATTTCTTTACAAAGATCATAAGGTATCGCATTAGCACTAGCACCCATATCACATAAGCCATGATAACAATGATCTCCAATTTTAACAGAAATAACAGGCGTGCCTACAACAGGTCTACATGTCTTAGTATCGGGTCTAGCAATATTAGCAGTTTCACCCAAGAAAGAGATAACATGCCCATCTAAGTCCTCATCCAAGAGATCTTTAATCATAGCAATACCAGGTTCAACATTAATTTGCTCAAGAGGTGTATAGGTCTTAGTATTACTCTTACGAACAACAGTCGAAGCTTTAACATGATCTTTTATCCTAACAGGAAAAGGAGGTTTTTCAACATAAGCAATAGGAATAATAGGATCACTATATGTAAAAGTCTTCTCTTTGACTGTAATAGGTGCAACTACTTTCACTTCAACAGTGTAACATCCCAAATTTTCAATTTGGAATGTTATACATAGATCATCATTGCATATCATATTTTATTTGCATTTTGCCTTGATCCTAGAAATCCCACTCAACTCAAGGACCCACGGAGAGAGTTGGGGATCTCGTTATTTTCATATTTGAGTTTTTCTCAAATTTTGAAAATATGATCATTTGATTTATTTTTTATTTTATCTTCAATTATTTCAATTAAAAGAAATATGAGAGAGAGAATAAAATGACTTTCCCAAAATAAAGAAATAATGAGGATTTGATAAAAAAATCAAATAAGTTTTATTTTGGTGCCTTTGCTATTTTATTTGAATTTAGGAAAAATTGCACAATTTTCAAAAATGCATTTTAGGACCAAAATAATGTTCGTCTTGTTCTAAATATTTTATTTGGACGATGACAATTTATTTTGGGTATTTTAGATTTTTTTTATTAGATTTTTTTTCATTTCGGCGTAATAATTTTTTTTTAAAAAAACTCCCCGCGCCCGACTGGGCCGAAGCCCAGCCGTGCCAGGCCAGCCCAACCCAGCGCCGCCGCCTCCCCTTGCGCGCGCCGCCGTGCGCCGCATGGACGCCGAGGAGAGTCCGAGCCGGACTCCTCCCCGGGCGCCCCCTCGCCCAAGCAAGCCGCCGCTCCCCCTATATAAAGCCGCCGCCG
>NC_041389.1:689297325-689305393 GCF_002162155.2 Triticum dicoccoides | reverse complement strand
CGCCGAGTCGCCGCCGCCCCTCAGCACCCCGCCAGAGCCGCCCCACCCCGCCGGAGTGCCTCGCCGAGGTACTCCCCGAGCCGCCGTCGCCGGACCGGTTTTTTTCTAAGAAAACCACTTCGGTTTTTTTCTTCAGAAAACCCTAGATTTCGTTTTTTTAGATCAGTTTATTTCTTTTTCTCGGTTTATTTATTTAGCGAGCGTTCGCTCTTTCGTTCGTTTTAACAGACGTATCCATCATTTAGATTCAGATAACGAACGTTCGTTCATTAATCTGTTCGTCATTTTTCTTTTTCTCGGATTTATTCCGTGATTTTTCTGATCGCGATTTCTGATGCGATTTTCGTTTGAGTTTATCTTTTCGCTCATTTATCAGAATCAGGCGATTCAAACGCCTAGAGTTTCATCTCGAATCCCTCTTTCTGTTTAACCCACTCAAACCAGTTTTTGCTTCTGTAAAATTTGACTTAGGTCCAGATTAGTAAACGAAGCTTGTTTCTTTTGAAGTTTGAGTTTTGCTTCTTCGTTTGATTTGATTCTTTTTGCAAACCGCAGGTCTTAAGTTGAACTTTCTGGTAGTTCTCTTGTTTGAGTTTTACCTGTGCATTAGATGAGTACTTATTGTATGCTTGTTTGTTTGATTGCCTGCGATAGAGTACCCGGATTGCGCCGCTTGCTACTTCGAATCCCTAGGTTTCACGGATCATCAGCAAGGCAAGTAACACTTTGATCATACCTCTTTACTACCCAATTTTTATGACTTAGATCAATCCTCAAACAATTGCATGATTAGGATCTGATTAACATGTGGGTTTTGGGGAGTAGAATGAGGTAGTACCTATTACCTGTTTTATTATCGAACCCTTGGGAGTTACTTCTACATTTGCTTATTTTGCCATGCTATGCAAGTAGACGTGGATTGGGTGAGTGATTTTCCATGACAGATGTGAGATTGTTAATTAATGGTTTATTTAAGGTGGCAACATTAATACATATCTGGGTGGATTGAGGTACCTGGTTATTCCAGGATTGCCTGTCAAGGCACCTGGGTAGACCAGGATTGCCTGTTTTTTTATGGACCGCCACCCAAGCTCAAAGGGATCATAAGATTATTCATGCTATTATGGGCTCTAGCATAGTTGACTAAGTCGTGCGAACTCTTATAGTGGTAGACTAGCAGATGTAGGGGAAAGTAGGTGTACCAGTCTACCCATCGTAAGGTGCTAGCGCTTCTGAAAGACTATGTCTCGGTCATTCGTTTCTCAAACACCATTTAGTGCGAGAAAACCAACGGAGGAGATCGAGTCATGTGGGGGAAAGTGTGCAACCTCTGCAGAGTGTATAAACTAATCATGATTAGCCATGTCCCCGGTTATGGACGTTTTGAGTATCTAGTACATGGATTATCGTGTGAATCTCATCATGTTACTTTAATTAATATTGCTGGGTTTTAATGATGATGTTTAATTGGGATTGAGAATGTTGTCAACCATTCTCAATGTTTAACAACTACCATGATAGTTAAATAAATTTATTCCTTTGCAGTAGGGAAAAACTGTCTTTATGCAAAACTGTAACCATAGAGCTTTCCACCAGCCATATATGCATGTAGAATAGCTTTATTCTTTATTACTCTCTACGTGTTACTTTGCCAGCATATTCCATGTGCTGACCCATTTTCGGGCTGCAACGTTCATGTTGCAGACTTTTCAGACGACGAGTAAGATTGCCTTAGGATCGTGGTCCTATACTCAGTGATGCCGTTGGAGTCGATGGACTCGCTTATCTTCCAAGCCTTCCGCTGTTATCGTTATTAGATGGCCTTAAGCCATATTTATTGTAATAAGCTCTCTTTGGAGACATTCGATGTAATAAGTGTGTGATTGCTACTCTGTTATAAATCCTTCAAGTACTGTGCGTGTCAGCATTACTGATCCAGGGATTACACTGATGCACAGAGATCAGACCGTCTGAGGTCTGGTCGCTACAAGATGGTATCAGAGCACACGCTGACTGTAGGAGACGACCACTAAGCCAAAACCCTAGATCACTACTCTCTCTTCTCGTTTCTAACTTCTTATCTTTTCTACTCTCTTAGGATGGCGGATGCAAGGAACAAGTTCATGCAACCGGATGAAGATACACCCTTTGGACGACACCTGAAGGAAGTCACCAATTACCTGAAGATCGGAGTACCAAGCTTCACCGGGACCTACAACGCCACTTTACCTGAAGAGGACCGCTGGATGATTCAAGCTCAAGTTCCAGGAAGGACGTTCATGTCCGTCACTGAGCCCATAGAGTTTTCTTTTGATGCACCAACATAGAGTCTAGGAAAGAGCATGGCAGCCCACATTACCATGTGACGTATTGGAGAAGTTTACCACAAGGAGCTTAAGGATACTATCTACCAGATTTGTTGGCGCCGAGATGAGCAATGAAGATGATCAGCACCCGGAAGGACCGATCAATTGCAGCTTTCATCCAGGAGTTAAACCAGCACATTCGACGCCAGGAGAACTAGATGTGCGCAGGCATGATGGATCTGAATAAGGCCATGATCAAAATCACGGAACTGGAGGAAGAACTCAAGTCTACACGTGATGGATACGAGGAGGAAATAGCAACACTAGTGGAGAAGAGCGATGATCTGAAGAACAAGCTGAAAGTCTTTATCGGATTTCCTGCGATAGAAGGAGAAGATGAAGATTTCACATGTCCAGAGAACTACATCATCATTGAAGACACCGACTCGGACCCAGATGATAGTGATGATGATTTTGTTGATGAAGCTGGAGCAGATATCATGGAGTCTTCATCGGAGCAGTTTTTCTAGTCGACCACCATAACAGTAGTAGTATTTCCCCCATGTATCTAGTATAGTTCAAGCACTTTTGTATCGATAGATAGACCGTTGTATGCCCTTGCTTGTTGAATGAAGTGTTTTGATTGAAATTTGTCTCATGTGCATATGGGTAGTGTTTTCCCTCTAGACCTCATTCTATTCTATATTCTCATCCTTTCTAAACCCTCAGATGCCTCCGAAACGTGACAATGGATTTCCACCGGAGCTCACCCAGTTGATCCAGCAGCAGAATGCATTAATGCAGATACTAGTCCGGAATCAAAATCAAGGGAACAACAACAACAACAATCCACCACCGCCACCACCTGTTGATAATTTAACATGTTTCCTTAGGCTAAATCCGCTGGTGTTTTCCAGTAGCACCGAGCCGATTGTTGCAGATGATTGGCTTCACAAGATAGCCAGTGAGTTGACCACTGCAGGATGCACAGATGCGGAGAAGGTGCAATTTGCCGCACACCAGCTTGATGGACCCACAACATCATGGTGGGATAATTTCACAGCCACTTATCCAGTAGACACTGTCACATGGGATCAGTTTCAGCAGGTTTTCCGTACTGCCCATGTTTCAGTAGGAGCAATGGCCATGAAGAAGTGTGAGTTTCGCAACTTACGCCAGGGAGGACGTACAGTTGGGCAGCATGTGGATGACTTTAGTAAGCTAGCACGTTATGCTCCAGATGACGTTGCTACAGATGCAGCTAAGCAAGAGAAGTTTCTGGAAGGACTGAATGACGAGCTGAGTATGCAGTTGATGGTAGCAAGTTTCAACAACTACCAGGAGTTGGTAGATAGAGCTCTCGTGATTGAAGGGAAGCAGCAGCAGATTGAGAACCGCAAGACGAAGTATGGACAAGGGAAGCACAATTCTGGAGCTCATCAAAAGCCAATATTTACTCCGAAGTCGGGAGGACAGTTTCAGCATACCCATGGAGGAAGTAGTTCGCACAATCACAATGGTCCCAAGAATGGTAATGGGAATGGAGGAAGCAACGGCCAGAACCGTACCAACCCATCAACCCCAGCCAAGAGAGATCTGTGTCAAGTCATTTGCTTTAAGTGTCAGAAGACCGAACATTACGCCAATGAATGCCCTGAACGCCAGAACGGAAATGGAAATGGAAGCTCAGGGAAGAAGCCGAACCCTTTCAACAGGGGACAGGTAAACCACGTTAGCATGGAGGAGGTTCAAGCTCAGCGAGATGCAGTAATAGGTAAGTTTTTGGTTAAGTCATTTATTGCACTTGTTCTTTTTGATACTGGTGCATCGCATTCATACATATCAAGGGGATTTGTGGATAAGTATAGACTGCCCATTAGGGTTCTAAAAACACCCATGCTAGTAACCTCACCAGGAGCAGAGTATATGGCCAGTCGAGGATGTTTTCAAGTTCCGTTGGGTATAGGCAAGCATGTTTTCCCCTCAGATTTAATCATTTTGGAATCTCAAGGTTTGGATGTAATTCTGGGTATGGATTGGCTATCAATGTATGGAGGAAACATTGATTGCGCCAGTAAGTCGATTCTGCTTACTACCCCAAAAGGGAAAATGATAAGGTATGTATCAAGGCATGAGCCGAGGAGGATGCACGTAAATTCCTTATCAGGAGTTGTGCAGGAGGAAGTACCAGTGGTGAAGGATTTTCCTGATGTATTTCCGGAAGAGTTGCCAGGCATGCCACCAGATAGAGACATCGAGTTTTTGATTGAACTTTTGCCAGGCACATGGCCGATATCCAAGAGACCATATAGGATGCCAGCAAAGGATTTGGTGGAGATTAAGAGTCAGATTAAGGAGTTACTGGATAAATGTTATATTCGCCCAAGTTCTTAGCCTTGGGGATCACCAGTACTTCTAGTGGAAAAGAAGGATGGATCTTTGAGGATGGTTGTTGATTATCGAGGATTGAATGCAGTAACCATCAAGAATAAGTACCCACTGCCGATGATCAATGATCTGTTTGACCGCTTGCAAGGAGCCAAGGTATTTTCCAAGATTGATTTGCGATCAGGATACCATCAGTTGAAGATTCGAGAGCAGGATATACCTAAGACGGCTTTTACCACCAGGTATGGGCTGTACGAGTACACCGTTATGTCATTTGGTCTGACTAACGCACCTGCCTATTTCATGAACATGATGAACAAAGTATTTATGGAGTTCCTGGATAAGTTCATCGTGGTGTTCATTGATGACATTTTGGTCTATTCAAAGAATGAAGAAGAGCACAAAGAGCATTTGCATTTGGTATTGGAGAAGCTCAGAGAACACCAGTTATATGCCAAGTTTAGCAAATGTGAGTTTTGGTTGGAGGAAGTTGGATTCCTTGGACACGTTATATCCACAGAAGGAATAGTAGTAGACCCCACCAAAGTTGTCACCGTGACAAATTGGGTAGCCCCAATGACAGTTGGAGAGATCAGGAGTTTTCTTGGACTGGCAGGATATTACCGGAGATTTATTGAGAACTTCTCGAAAATTGCAAAACCTATGACGGAATTGCTGAAGAAGGATAACAAGTTCAAATTGGCTGAGGAGTGTGAGGCCAGTTTCCAGGAGTTGAAGGAACGTTTGGTTACCTCACTAGTGTTGATTCTGCCAGATCAGACCAAGGATTACGAGGTGTATTGCGATGCTTCACATCAAGGACTGGGAGCAGTGCTTATGCAGGAGGGGAGAGTTGTTTCGTACGCTTCCTGACAGTTGAAACCTCATGAGTTGAATTATGCCACACATGATTTGGAGTTAGCAGCCGTAGTGCATGCTTTGAAGACATGGAGACATTTTCTTATCGGAAATCATTGTGAGGTGTACACGGATCACAAGAGTTTGAAGTACATTTTCACGCAGAAGGAGTTGAACCTCAGACAAAGGAGATGGTTGGAGCTCATCAAAGATTATGATATGAGATTGCAGTATCACCCCGGGAAGGCTAATGTAGTAGTCGACGCGTTGAGCCATAAGAGCCATGTCAATACACTCATGACCCCAGGACTGCCAAAGGAGTTAGCCGAGGACTTTTACGGACTATGTTTAGAGATAGTTCCAAGAGGCTATGTAGCAGCATTGGAGATTCAGTCGACCCTGATGGATAATATCAGAGAAGCTCAAAAGACCGATAAGGAGATTGCAGAGATAAATGAGAGATTGAACAAGGGAAAAGCCAAGGGATTTCGTGAGGATGAGCATGATACCCTTTGGTTTGAGGACCGCGTTTATGTACCCAATGACCCTGAGATCAGGAAGTTGATTTTGCAAGAGGCCCATGATTCTCCGTATTCAATTCACCCAGGGAATACCAAGATGTATTTGGATTTGAAGGAGACTTTCTGGTGGACCGGAATGAAGAAGGATATTACGGAGTATGTAGCAGTTTGTGATGTATGTCAAAGAGTAAAGGCAGAGCATCAGAAGCCAGCAAGATTGTTGCAACCATTGCCGATACCCGAATGGAAGTGGGATAAGCTAGGCATGGATTTTATTACGGGATTGCCCAAGACTCGTTCAGGCTATGACTCGATTTGGGTGGTAGTCGATCGTTTGATGAAGGTAGCTCATTTCATTCCAGTGAAGACAACTTACACCAGTGCCAAATTGGCCAAGATTTACATGACCAGGATCGTATGTCTGCATGGAGTTCCAAGGAGCATTGTATCAGATAGAGGAACCCAGTTCACCTCAAAGTTCTGGAATCATTTGCATGAAACCTTGGGAACCAGGCTAGAGTTCGGTATCGCTTTTCACCCGCAGACAGATGGACAGACCGAGAGAGTCAATCAGATTTTAGAGGATATGCTAAGAGCTTGCGCCCTAGATTATGGATCAAGTTGGGACAACAATTTGCCATATGCAGAGTTTTCTTATAAAAACAGTTATCAATCCAGTTTGAAGATGGCCCCTTTCGAAGCCTTATACGGAAGGAGGTGCAGAACCCCGTTGTCTTGGGACGACGTTGGAGACCGTTAGTTGTTTGGACTAGATTTGATTAAAGAGTCTGAACGGAAAGTGAAGTTGATTCGCGACAGGCTCAAGGTAGCCCAGTCCAGGAAGAAAAGCTATGCTGATGCAAAACACAAGGAGACAGTTTACGAAGTCGGGGATAGAGTTTATCTTCGAGTATCGCCATTACGAGGAGTTAAGCATTTTGGTGTTAAGGGAAAGTTAGCGCCATGTTTTGTTGGACCATACAAAGTTCTGGAACGTATGGGAGAGGTTGCCTACAAGTTGGAATTGCCTGAGGGATTGTCAGGAGTTCACGACGTGTTTCATGTTTCCCAGTTGAAGAAGTGCCACGCAGAGATGGCCGATATACCACTGAGAGATACAGTGCCACTAGAGGCGATTCAGTTGGATAGTGATTTGACCTATGAGGAGAAACCATTTAAGATTCTTGAGTATGCCAGCCGAGTCACCCGCAACAAGGTTATCAAGTTCTGTAAGGTTCAGTGGAGCCACCACACCGAGGATGAAGCCACCTGGGAACGAGAGGCAGATTTGCTGAAGGATCACCCTCACCTATTTTCTAGCCAACCCAAATCTCGAGGGCGAGATTCATCTTAAGTGGGGTAGGTTTGTAACATCCCAAAATTTCAATTTGGAATGTTATACATAGATCATCATTGCATATCATATTTTATCCCACGCAACTCAAGGACCCACGGAGAGAGTTGGGGATCTCGTTATTTTCATATTTGAGTTTTTCTCAAATTTTGAATATAGGATCATTTGATTTTATTTATTTTATCTTCAATTATTTCAATTAAAAAAATATGAGAGAGGGAATAAAATGACTTTCCCAAAATAAAGAAATAATGAGGATTTAATAAAAAATCAAATAAGTTTTATTTTGGTGTCTTTGCTATTTTATTTGAATTTAAGAAAAATTGCATGATTTTCAAAAATGCATTTTAGGACCAAAAAATGTTCATCTTGTTCTAAATATTTTATTTGGACGATGAAAATTTATTTTGGGTATTTTAGAATTTTTTTATTAGATTTGTTTTTTCAGTTCGGCGTAATAATTTTAAAAAAAAACTCCCCGCACCCGACTGGGCCGAAGCCCAGCAGAGCCAGGCCGGCCCAAGCAAGCCGCCCCCCCCCCTATATAAAGCTGCCGCCGCCTGCCCCCTTGGAGCCCAAGCCACCACCGCAGCCGCCAGCACTGCCGCCTCGCGCTGCCGCTGCCGCCGCTTGCCACCGCC
>NC_041389.1:689290265-689296839 GCF_002162155.2 Triticum dicoccoides | reverse complement strand
TGGAGCCGCCGCCCGCCGCCGAGCCCCGCTGCCGAGTCGCCGCCGCCCCTCACCACCCCGCCGGAGCCGCCCCGCCCCACCGGAGTGCCTCGACGAGGTACTGCCCGAGCAGCCGTCGCCGGACCGGTTTTTTTCTAAGAAAACCACTTCGGTTTTTTTCAAAAAACCCTAGATTTCGTTTTTTTAGATCGGTTTATTTCTTTTTCTCGGTTTATTTATTTAGCGAGCGTTCGCTCTTTCGTTCATTTTAACGGACGTATACGTAGTTTAGATTCAGATAACGAACGTTCGTTCATTAATCTGTTCGTCGTTTTTCTTTTTCTCGTATTTATTCCGTGATTTTTCTGATCGCGATTTCTGATCCGATTTTCGTTTTAGTTTATCTTTTCGCTCATTTATCGGAATCAGGCGATTCAAACGCCTAGAGTTTTGTCTCGAAACCCTCTTTCTGTTTAGTCCACTCAAACCAGTTTTTGCTTCTGCAAAATTTGACTTAGGTCCAGATTAGTAAACGAAGCTTGTTTCTTTCGCAGTTTGAGTTTTGCTTCTTCGTTTTATTTGAATCTTTTTGCAAACCGGAGTTCTTAAGTTGAACTTTCTGGTAGTTCTCTTGTTTGAGTTTTACCTATGCATTAGATGAGTACTTATTGTATGCTTGTTTGTTTGATTTCCTGCGATAGAGTACCCAGATTGCGCCGCTTGCTACTTCGAATCCCTAGGTTTCACGAATCATCAGCAAGGCAAGTAACACTTTGATCATACCTCTTTACTACCCAGTTTTTATGCATTAGATCAATCCTCAAACAATTGCATGATTAGGATATGATTAACATGTGGGTTTTGGGGAGTAGAATGAGGTAGTACCTATTACCTGTTTTATTATCAAACCCTTGGGAGTTACTTCTACATTTGCTTATTTTTGCCATGCTATTCAAGTAGACGTGGATTGGGTGAGTGATTTTCCATGACAGATGTGAGATTTTTAATTAATGGTTTATTTAAGGTGGCAACATTAATACACATCTGGGTGGATTGAGGTACCTGGTTATTCCAGGATTTCCTGTCAAGGCACCTGGGTAGACCAGGATTGCCTGTTTTTTTATGGACCACCACCCAGGCTCAAAGGGATCATAAGATTATTCATGCTAGAAACTTACGTGTGTGGCCACATGCTATTATGGGCTCTAGAATAGTTGACTAAGTCGTACGAACTCTTATAGTGGTAGACTAGCAGATGTAGGGGAAAGTAGGTGTACCAGTCTACCCATCGTAAGGTGCTAGCGCTTCTGAAAGACTATGTCTCGGTCATTCGTTTCTCAAACACCATTTAGTGCGAGAAAACCAACGGAGGAGATCGAGTCATGTGGGGAAAAGTGTGCAACCTCTGCAAAGTGTATAAACTAATCATGATTAGCCGTGTCCTCGGTTATGGACATTTTGAGTATCTAGTACTTGGATTATCGTGTGAATCTCATCATGTTACTTTAATTAATATTGCTGGGTTTTAATGATGATGTTTAATTGGGATTGAGAATGCTGTCAACCATTCTCAATGTTTAACAACTACCATGATAGTTAAACAAATTTATTCCTTTGCAGTAGGGAAAAACTAGCTTTACGCAAAACTGTAACCATAGAGCTTTCCACCAGCCATATATGCATGTAGAATAGCTTTATTCTTCATTACTCTCTATGTGTTACTTTGCCAGCATATTCCATGTGCTGACCCGTTTTCGGGCTGCAACGTTCTTGTTGCCGACTTTTCAGACGACGAGTAAGATTGCCTTAGGATCGTGGTCCTATACTCAGTGATGCCGTTGGAGTTGATGGACTCGCTTATCTTCCAAGCCTTCCGCTGTTATCGTTATTAGATGGCCTTAAGCCATATTTACTGTAATAAGCTCTCTTTGGAGACATTCGATGTAATAAGTGTGTGATTTCTACTCTATTATAAATCCTTCAAGTACTGTGCTGTCAGCATTACTGGTCCAGGGATGACACTGATGCACAGAGATCAGACCATCTGTGGTCTGGTCGCTATAAACAGGAGGTTTATATTTAAACCACTTCTCTTTAGGGAGATCAACGTGAGTAGCAAAAGTTTCACAAAAAGTAGCTACTATCTCAGAGTCAAGTCCATACTTAGAGCTAAATCCACGGAAAGCATCGGTTTGCATAAAAGATTTAACACAATCAAACTTAGGTGTCATACCTGACTCCTTACCATCGTTGGAACCCCAATCTTCAGAGTTGCGTTTAATTCTTTCCAATAAGTCCCATTTGAAATCAATAGTCTTCAGCATATAGGAACCAGCACATGAAGTATCGAGCAAGTTGCGATTATCAAGAGAAAGCCGAGCATGAAAATTCTGAATAATCATTTCCCGAGAGAGCTCATGATTGGGGCATGAATATAACATTTACTTAAGTCTCCCCCAAGCTTGAGCGATGCTTTCTCCTTCGCGAGGCCAGAAATTATATATGTAATTACGATCAAAATGAACAAGATGCATAGGATAGAACTTCTGGTGAAATTCCAATTTCAATCGCTTATAATTCCAAGATCTCGTATCATCACATAGCCTATGCCATGTAATTGCATATCCCTTCAAAGATAAAGGGAAGACCTTCCTTTTGACAACATCATCGGGAATACATGCAAGCTTAAATAATCCACAAAAATAAGGTGTAAGTCGGGATGCAATTTTCCGTCTCCTGCAAAAGGATTAGCTAGCAGTTTTTCTATCATACCCGAAGGAATCTCAAAGTGAATATTTTCATAAGGTTCAGTAGGTTGAGGAGCATATCTTTGCTCTTCTGGTTGGGGTGAAGATACCCCAAACAAGCCACTCAAAGGATTTGTTTCCATAGTGACAAGTAACAGAAAATTTCAGCACATAATATAAATGTTTCCTTACCAAGTTTCACTCACCAAGAGTGCTACGCTCCCCGACAACGGCGCCAGAAAAGAGTCTTGATGACCCACAAGTGTAGGGGATCTATCGTAGTCCTTTCGACAAGTAAGAGTGTCGAACCCAACGAGGAGCAGAACAAAATGATAAGCGGTTTTCAATAAGGTTTTCTCTGCAAGCACTAAAATAATAGGTGATAGATAGTTTTGTGATAAGATAAATAGTAACGAGCAAAAGTAAAAAAAGTAAAAAAAGTGCAGCAAGGTGGCACAATCCTTTATGTGGCAAAGGATAAGCCTGGACAAATTCTAATAATGAGGAAGGAGCTCCCGAGGACACATTGGGAATTATCGTCAAGCTAGTTTCATCACGTTCATAAGATTCGCGTTCGGTACTTTGATAATTTGATATGTGGGTGGAACGGCACTTGGGTACTGCCCTAACATGGACAAGCATCCCACTTATGATTATCCCCTATTGCAAGCATCCGCAACTACAAAAGGAGTATTAAGGTAAACCTAACCACAGCATTAAACATATGGGTCCATATCAACCCCTAATGAAGCAACGCATAAACTAGGGTTTAAGCTTCTGTCACTCTAGCAACCCATCATCTACTTATTACTTCCCTATGCCTTCCTCTAGGCCCAAATAATGGTGAAGTATCATGTAGTCGACGTTCACATAACACCACTAGAGGAGAGACAACATACATCTCATCAAAATATCGAACGAATACCAAATTCACATGACTACTAATAGCAAGACTTCACCCATGTCCTCAGGAACAAACATAACTACTCACAAAGCATGTTCATGTTCATAATCAGAGGTGTAATAATATGCATGAAGGATCTGAACATATGATCTTCCACCAAGTAAACCAATTAGTATCAACTACAAGGAGTAATCAACACTACTAGCAACCCACATGTACCAATTTGTGGTTTTGGATACAAGATTGGATACAAGAGATGAACTAGGGTTTGAGAGGAGATGGTGCTGGTGAAGATGTTGATGGAGATTGACCCCCTCCCGACGAGAGGATCGTTGGTGATGACGTTGGTGATGATTTCCCCCTCCCGGAGGGAAGTGTCCCCGGCAGAACAGCTCCGCCAGAGCCCTCGATTGATTCCGCCAAGGTTCCGCCTCATGGCGGCGGAGTTTCGTCTCGTAAGCTTGCCCACGAATTTTTCCTGGACAAAACCCTTCATATAGCAGCAGATGGACGCCGGAGGCCCACCAGGGGGCCCAGGAGATAAGGGCGCGCCCTAGGGGTGTCACGACCGGTTTTCCAATAAAAATATTTATTGAGAAACCAATCTTTTGAGTCCAGTATGAGAGAAATCCTCCTCACTGGTAGACAGATTCTTGATACAATAAGCCAGTAGCATAAAATATATTACAGGGTCGAACTACGGTTGCTCAACCAAATTATTACAAGCACGCCAATAATGATACATAATGGCGGACATGACACAGTGGTGTGGAGGCATACTACTGACTCGAGGATAGGGCGGTGGTGGAGAAACACAGCGGGGAGAGAAATACAAGACTCTAAGTCTGTCATCTCATCGAGCGTCGAGGTGAGGCTCGATGAATTTATTTGGTAGCGGAAGCGGATATAAAACAGTGACCAAATCCAGGGTCGCACGAGACTGACTGGGACTCCTCTAAGTGTCGGACTCGCTATCAAACTCTTCATCCATGAGATCGCCTTCGTCAGCATTTGGCCAAATCAACAAGCCAGTGAGTACTTTGAAAGTACTCGCAAGACAGTTCGGACGTAAGATATAACAAATGTATGCATGGATGCGTCATGAATAATTCACCAATGTACATTCAAAAATTAGCATAACAAGGTAAGTAAAAGGGAAACGGCGGTAGTCCGCCTGAAATCCCAACAAAACATAAATAACTACCGATCGGGTGTCTGAAGCGATGCCTCGAAAGGTGAACAAATAAATATAAGGAAATGATGCCACAGTTGGGCGTCTTAGCGACACCACATAAAGGGCTTTAAAAGAAATACCACAGTCGGATGTCGGGGCGACATCACAGAAAGGGCTTTAAAAGAAATGCCACAGTCGGACGTCGGGGCGACATCACAGAAAGGGCTTTTAAAAGGAATGCCACAGTCGGACGTCGGGGCGACATCACAGAAAGGGCTTTAACAGAAATGCCACAGTCGGACGTCGGGGCGACATCCCAGAAAGGGCTTTAAAAGAAATGCCACAGTCGGACGTCGGGGCGACATCACAGAAAGGGCTTTAAAAGAAATGCCATAGTCGGGCGTCTTAGCGACACCACATAAAGGGCTTGAAAAGAAAGTAGAATACAACAATGCCACAGTCGGACGTCTGAGCGACATCGCAGGAAGGGCTTTTATTCACAAGTAAATAATACTCATAATAATCATTTAATTCTTGAGAATAAATGGGTTAGTCCATCCACAGGAATAATCATTTAACCGGAATTAGCACTCATGCGAATCACCGGAGTCTCTGCCATCAAAACTAATATTTGATTAGGATAAGATAATATCGATCTAGGACAGGGAATAGATGATTTGGAGGAATATATGACTCTGCAGAGTTTGTACAAAATTATTCCCACAGCCAACGGATTTCCGTAGTCACGAAGGACTAGTTCCGTTTACGGTATTTCGGAAGAAAACATAGCTAACCAGTACACACCCATCCTACCTCTCGATGCTAGGAATCACCCTAGACATCGTCCAAGAAAAACTTTTGAGACGGGGAGATCACAATCTCGAATAGCATGGGATCAAATTTATATATGCGCGCTCTAAGGGGTGCCCCCCTCTCGGTCCCAACCGGAAAAACCCATGCCCCCTGACCGGATGACTGGCTTTAATCCAGGGCCATGGAACCATCATCACGGCCTCTCCTTTTGGTGTGTACCAGAAAAGTGGTTTGCAACTTACTAAACCATATTCCTTGCGGAAAACATGTGGTAGTACAGGGAAGGAAATGAGAGGAACTGGACCGATACGGTTTGACACTGAAGTCACATAGTCTGGCATAAGACTGGCATGCTACGACACTGCCATCTTACCCATCCTCATGCCAACACATGGCCATTCATACTCACATCCATCCACTTATGGATCATCGAACTCACTTACCTCAATATTGCATAAAATAACGTTCATCGATATGCTCCTCAACATGCCATGAAACTAACTAAATGCAAAACATGCCAAGACACTCATCATATCAAAAGTTCAAACATGCTTTCCTGGTTCAGAGTAGTCGGAGCCTAGCTCGGTGAAGTTCGCGGCTCCGTCACCTCCTTCGGTATCTACGGTATAAAGAAAATATATGCACTATCGTAAATACCAAGGAGTGCACAAAAAGTATTCCAAATATTTTTCAAATAAATCTGATAAAAAACTAGACAAAATTTGAAAGAGAACAGAAAAAGAATCAATCAAAAATACTTTTCTGATTAAAAGCTATAAAGGTTTTTGCCCAGGGACTCATCTGTAATGAAACAGAAAGTTTCCAGGGGCTAGCTTATAAAAACATAAACGCTTCGGCAGAAACTACGCCAGCCCAAAGGGAAAACACATTTTGCCCGAAGGCGCTTCCAGAAAACGATTCAATAGAGAGGGCAGAGAGGCTGACGGTGGGGTCCCA
>NC_041389.1:689236347-689290104 GCF_002162155.2 Triticum dicoccoides | reverse complement strand
GAGAGCCGTGGTGGTCGCCGGCGGCGATCCACGGCGAGGCAGGGGGATCGGAGGGTACCTCCGTGCTCAGGGCGCCATTCCGCGTCGGTTGGTGGTGGTAGTGGTCGCCGGTGAGTACCACGTCGACGGCGAGCTTTGCTCCGGCGGACGGCGGCTCGGGTGGTCGAGGGACTCATCGGAGAGGGCTGCAGAGATCAAATTGAAGAGGGGGTTAGGCTTCTGGTAGCTAGAGGGGGTAATGGACGGGGTTTGGGCGCTGGAGATGGCCTCACTGGAGCGAATCGTGGTGGAGGCCGAGGCGGATCGGGGCGGCCGGAGTTGGGGGAGGAGACCTCCTCGAGGTCCTCCTAGTGGCCTGGCGGGGCGTTGGTGAGGAGTGGTGATGATGCGTGCACGAGAGTGAGCTCGGGGGCCATTTTTATAGGCGGCCCGAGGCGGTTGCCATGAACGGGGGTCTCCGGTGAGTGATTACGGCGGTGCCGTGGTTGGACAGTGGGATTAGGGGCTTGGGCATCGCCGTTGAGGTCCACCGGTCCCATTTAGGTGCTAAACGGGCTGGGATTTGGTGCTATGGGCGAGCTCGACGGAACGGGGATGGCGCGGCCCGTCGGCGGCAGGGAGCACGTTCCGTGCTTGCCGGGCCACGGTGACGGTGCCACGAGCGTGCGCTGGCATGGCAGGGACACGCGAAGAGCCAGGGGGTGTTGGGCGGCGCCGGTTGGCATGGCGAGACGGCTCGGGCCCTTGTTGGCCGCCATGGAAGGTGCAGCCGCAGAAGCTTCCAACGCCGGCGAGGCTCGTCGCTACCGACGCCAGGAATCGGCCAAGCGTGCGTGCGGGGTGATGGCCAGTGAGAAGAGGCTGCGTGCAACGCGCCAGGGTGCACTGTGGCCGCGTGATCGAGTCTGACGAAGGGAAAACGACTGAATCTCTGAACTTTCTGAATTTTGAACAGTAACAGTGCATGCAAGGTGCTCGACAGAATGAATTTGGCCTCTGGTGATTTTTCCTTGAGCTGATTTTTGGTGGAGTGGCTACTCATTGCTCCAGTAGGCTGCATGATTTTTGGTGGAATTTTTGGAGGAGTGTAGATATGAATTTCATCAAATTTGGCAAATCTGGTCCAAACTTGCAGAGACTGAATTTTGAAAATTTTGAAAAGAGGAGGAGTGGATCAAGATGGTTCTGGGTTGTGGGTACAAAGGACTATCCAGGAGAGTTGGTTTGAGGCCAAAACTCAAATGCAAAAGGGTACTTGCTTTGAAAATCACTCAGGCTCCAAATAATTTTCAGAATTGATTTGAGAGGAAAAATAATTAGAATAAAATCCAAAACTTGCTTGGATTAGTTGGGACAGAGAACTTAGGTTGATCACAAGGTGTAGGGGAGGTTTTGGAGGGGTTTTACCGCATGGGCAAAAATGCCAAGTCATGGGTGGTTTCCAAGATATGAAAATCCCAAATTTTCATACAGTTCTTTTTAAAAGAAAAAGATTAAACTCCCAAAATAAATTTGAGAGGGAACCAACAGAGAAGAAGTTTCAAAAGATTCAAACACCAAAGTTTGAAAAAAATAAAATCCTTGCCAAAGCAGAGGAAGTTTTTAAGAGGAAGGTTTTCTGAAAGAAAATTTAAATGGCCTATTTTCAAAGAAAACCACAAAGTTTTTGATAAAAACCAAATTAAAATTTTGGAGTGTCACAAGGGGGGGACTCTGTCTCCTGGACAGGGTGTGGGTCCCCTGGCCTATTTCTTTTGCTCATAATTCCTTAACAAATCCAAAAAGTTGTTTCGTGGAGTCTCAGGTATTTTGGAGTTGTGTAGAATAAGTTTCCAACGTTTGCTCCTTTTCCAGCCAGAATTCTAGCTGCCGGCGTTCCCCCTCTTCATGGTAAACCTTGTAAAATAAGAGATAACAACCATAAGTATTGAGATATAATGTGTAATAACAGCCATAATGCAATAAATATTGATATAAAAGCATGATGCAAAATGGACGTATCAGAGCCCCGGGGGTGGCATCTCCTAAAGCCCGTTCTGGAGTAGCGGCAGGCGTGGAGTTGCGGAGCCATCGCAACTAGGAAGCTTGAAGGGGTTAATCGGGACAAAGGACACGAGAGGGTTTATACTAGTTCGGCCCCTTACGGTGAAGGTAAGGCCTACGTCTAGTTGGGTTGGTATTGATGTTTCGATGACTAGGGAGCGAGATACGCTATGCCTGGCTCTCGATGAGTTGTTTCTTTCCCTAAGCCGCCAGCAGGTCGTCCCCTTATATACACGGGTTGACGCCCTGCGGCTTATAGAGTCCCAACCGGCTTATAACAGTATCCGGCTCGGTGACTAGTTAAATCTATCTTATGGTACAAGTCTTGCCATTGTGGCGGTTTACTACAACAGGCCTTAAACCGCCTGTGGGCCTTAAGCCCTTTATTGAACCGCCATCTTCATGCCTGGTCTTGGGCTTCTTTCTGGTGAGTCCTCTTTGCGTAACCCGGCCCCTCCTGGGCGGCTTACACAAATAGTTATATCCCCAACATTAGGCCCCAGGTTGATTTGACCATGTTCATGTCAATCTTAAAATACTCTTCAAAAATAAATCTTCAGTCTTCTGACTGTGCAGAAGGTTTTCTTTAACCCGCCATGATGTCATCTTCTGGATCCGTGTTAACCCGACGTGACGTCATCCTTTCTTAAATTCTTTTTCTATTCCACTGTATCCTTCAACGGATCTCTGCTTTTATTGATTGTTCCGAAAATCGAGGCGTCGGGGCCGCTGGATAATAATTCTTATCTCCTCTTTTCCCGCGCCGTCTCAGTTATCCTCTCCTTATAAATAGGCGTGACTTAGGTCTTCCATTCTTCTCTCTTTCAGTCGTCTTCTTCCTCCTGCCTCCTCTTGAGCTCCGCCGCCGCCGCTGTCGAGCTTCCCGTCTTCATCGTCTTAGGCCGCTGCATCGACCTGGTTGGACCAGAGAAACGCGACGAACCTCCACAGCCCATCCAGATCCGTAAGTTCCCTTCCGTTCCTTGCTTAGATCCTCATTAGGGCTTCTTCGAGTTCGTCAGAGTTCATCACCATTAGAGCCAAACCCTTGTTAGTTTTCCTCTTAGATGCCTGTTCTGATCTTAGAATGATATAATATGGTCGCGGTAGTTGTTTTCGCACTTGTTTTGGATAAAAAAGCAGATCCCTTTCTCTGTATAAAAGCCTCATTCAAGCCTATGAACACGTCTGCGTCAGTTTTTAGGTCTAGAAAATTTTCTTATCAAAACAGACCTTTGATCTTAAATATCAACAGAAGATTATGAAACCTGTTTTTATCACCCGGAAAATTCCTTCTGTTAGATGCCCTTAAACACAACTGTCCAGGTGTCCGGCTTAAATAAATGACACAAAACTATGAACCTTAGTTGCTCCTCATGACCTTAAGAATTTTGAACTGTCTTGATACTTGTAGCGGCTTAAATATTGTTGCACAGTCATCCTTATATAATTGGGCTCCTCATTAAGCCGCTACCTTGAATAATTAGGATTTTTCTCCTGGGTTAAAATTGAACTGGGTCTTCTTATTTTGTCATAGGCCAACTGTTGTCATGGCTCCTAAGGCGGCCAAGGCCCCTGTAACCTGCAATTGGGTCCCATCCATAGTTACCAAGAGTAAACTTGATGAATTTGTTAAGTCTGGCCATCTGCCCAAGAAGGAGGTCATGTCTTATCGTGCCCTTGACCCGTCTGAAGAGAAGCCTCAACCCAAAGAAGGGGAGGTGATAGTTTTTACGGATCACATGAACCGGGGATTTGCCCCTCCCGGCTCAAAATTCTTCAGGGAGGTTTTGAATTTCTTTGACCTTATACCTCAAGACATCGGACCCAATTCCATGTCAAATATTTGCAATTTTCAAGTCTTCTGCGAGGTGTACCTGGGAGAGGAGCCAAGTCTGCTATTGTTCAGGGAACTTTTCTACTTGAACCGGCAAAATGAACGTGCCAACGGGCCCAGTCTTGAGCTTGGCGGCATCTCGATCCAGCGACGGAGAGACTGCCTTTTTCCTTATGCTAAGCTGCCAAGTCATCCAAAATCTTGGAACCAAACGTGGTTCTACAATCAGGACACTTCTCTGGCTGATGATAAGCCTCTGCCCGGCTTTCGCGCCCTGCGCCTTGAGTCCAACCATCCGCTAACAGACAAACTGATGGCCGTTGAGCATCTGCCTCTCAATACCACCATCAAGAAGATCAAAGCTCTCTTGGGAAACGGTTTAAACGGCATCGATCTGGTCCGAGTCTAGGTCACTTGGCGAGTACTTCCGTTAAGTCGTTGTTCCGGCTTAATGTGTACTTACACAGGCGAAAAGGATGACCCGTTACGCCATAGTCCTGACGACGTACCAGATGATGTGGTGGATGCTATGACCCAGAGGCTGCTGAAGGAGGGCACGGTGACGAGTAACACCTTCGGCTTACTTCCCTTTTGCAAGAAGAACCCGCCCCCTGCAGTAAGTTATCAATCTTAACAAATACTCTTTGCTATATTATACATTTTTTTGTACTCATAATTCCTTATCCTTTTCCACAGGCCGATGATAACTTCTGGAAGGTCAAATACGACCATGAGGCTGCCAAACAAGCTAGGACGACCAAGAAAACTGAAAGGAAAGCCGCCAAGACGGGAACCTCAAATAAGAAGAAACCCAGCGCCTCCGACTTACTCAAATTGGATGACTCTTCTTCGGATGATGAAGAGGTAATCTTTAAATTTTTCTTAACTCCCTTGTCATTATTTTACTCACATTCAATCCTTTAAGGAGGATACAGGGAACAACCAAGCAGTTGAAGAAGCGGTAACTATAATCTCCTCCGACTCAGAGCCTTTGCCAAAACACAAAACCCGAAGGGTGATCCGGAAAATAAAATTTTCACACCCTCTATCTTATCAAGATCCTCAATTTCTTTTGAAGCAAAAACAGCTTGAGAACCGGAGGCAGACTCGGGCCAATCAAGACGCAGAACTCTCCTCCGGCTTACTAGATGTAACTAGGAAGCGCCGGACCCAGGTTATCTCTGAATTACGTTCTATTTTATCCTTGGTGGGTTTGATTCGTCAACCTCTCAATTCATCTGAGTCCAATTATCAGGATACCTCTCCTTCTTCCAACGAGTCTATGCAATCAAACATGCCAGTTTCCAAAATGGCTCCCGGGTAATGTAACCTTTCTTACCTTAAGTTTTACCATACTTTATGCCTTAATATTCAACCTTCTTCCTTTATTGACAGGCTGCAAGTGAAGCCCAGCAAGAAGGAGAGGAAAAATAAACCGTCTCAAGACCCGGTTGTCATTAAACCAGCGCTTGACTCGTCCGCTCCTGCTAGCTCCACCCATCAGCCTCCACCTAAACTGGCCTCTGATATCCTGGTGCCAACCTCTGACCCGCCTGCAGAAGATGTTATCCACAATTCTGATAACCTGGAAGTTCCTAGCCCGGCCAAGACAATTGACCCGGAAATTGAATTTTTGAAAAGTCAATTTGTTGAACCGGAGCGGCCTACTGTCCTTGCCCAATGTACTGCCAAGGAAGAATTTGCCGAACATCGAAAAGCCAAACAGGATATCACTGACTACACTCACTTAAGCATTGGTGATATAGTCTCGGGCTATCTGAACCAAGTGCATAATAGTCGTGACCTGGAAATTGACATGGTGAAACAAATACAGCATAAATCTGAGGTATAACTTATGCTATTTTCCTGAATCTTACTTACTATACCAGCCCCCAAGTCTACTGCTTATGGAATAATATGCTGTAGACTTAAAAATCTACTTACTGTTTATTTGTCCGTTTCAAAGAGAATATATTTAACCCGATTATAACATGATAGTTTTAAATTTGCGATACACATTAGCCCCCAAGGGTCAAGTATCTTTACTTGTAAAGTGCTTGAGACTTAATATGTATGACCCGGTATAGTAGATTTTAAAATTCTTCAGCACACATTAGCCCCCAAGTGCCAAGTATCTTTACTTGTAAAATGCTTGGGACTTTGAATGTTACCTTACCGTGACCCTTACCATAACCTGGTGTCAATGCAAGCCATCATAAGTCAATTTGAGTCGGAGCTTGCTGTTCTGAAGAGTTGTCTGAAACTCAAGAACTTGAAACTCAGAAAGCCAACTCCAAATTTGAATTCAGTGTCTCGGAAAATGAGAAGTTGAAGAAAATTTTTGAGTCAGAGAAGAAAGCTTGGGCTGACGAAAGGGCTTCACTGGTGACTCGGGCCGAGACAGCAGAAGCATCTCTTGCGGAGGCAACAACCGAGTTGTCCGACTTAAAACGGCAGATATCTCAAATGGTCTCAGCCATCTTCGGTAAGTTACTGTGCAAAACGTCAAACATTGTAATCTTCCAATGACTATCGTAATAGTTACCTCCGGCTGACTGTTATGTTTATGCACACACAAGCCTCAGGAGTACCAACCTTAAGCAAAACATGCTGATCAAGCTTAAAGCAGTTTACACCTTAGTACAACAGCTGTACTCCGGGTCACAACGTGCCTTGGCCGTTGTAGCGTTATAAAACACCCATCCCCGCCTTTTACAAGATGTGCTGAAGCATCTCGCTGTGCTACCTCAGTGAATTCAGGATTTAAGGCGGGCATCCGCAAGAGCCGGAGTCGTAGCCGCATTGAGCCAGGAAAAGGCCTGGACGCCAGAGTTTGACTTAGCAGATCTCTCTCTTGGATATCCGAGCCTTAAGGAGGACGGTACTGCTTTTGATGATCAAGATTTCACCGCATGTGTCAAAGTCGTACGTCCCTTGGCTACCCTTATTGGGAATGATACTGATCTTACTAAGTATTCGCCGGGCTATGATAGTGAGAACTGGAGAATTCCAAACATTCCATATGATCAAGTCAGCCTGATTCCTCCAACGCGTAAGCATACCTTTGCCCCTGAAGTGGACCCGGCCGGTTTAATAGATGATGAGGCTGAATTTGAAGCCTTGAGTGGCATTGACTGGGCCTCGTCCACCTTCCAGGACAAAGCAACCGACGGAGAGGCGGAGAAGGATAACCCGGAGTCTTCAAGCCCGCTGAAGGAATGAGCCGCTAGGCATTTGATAACTTCAGAAAAACAATGCTTCACTTATTCAGACTCAAGGAGTCTTGTAATAGGATAGGAAAAACCTCTCAACGTTTGTCATGCCTTCGCGCATGTTTATGGCGCTTAATACTTTCATAAGCCACCATTGTTATATATTTCTAGCTTATGTTGATCGTTTGTCTCCTTGATGTTAAATTTGCTTGCCTTATCATGAACATGAAACAAACAAAAGCTCCATTGGCGGTTTATCACACCGGGGGTCACATAGAATATTGATAACCCAGAACACGAACCAAAGGCACCATATATAGGCCGGTTTATGACTATAAAATAGCATACCTGCGAGCCCTTTGATAACCTTTCCTGCTTATATGATGTTCATCTGGTACTTAACAACCGGGGGGGAACAAAATGTAAGCCGGAAGAGACGAAAAAAAATCTCATAATGCTTTCCAAAGGGTCTCGAGATATTCAAAATAGTTATACTTATGATAAATAATAAACAACATTCACAGGCTTCTGATTCGAATACGATCAGTAAACTGTTCCAAAGGGGTTAAGCTAAGATTCGGATACGATCATATAGCCCCCAATGGCTTGGCGATGCCGATCAAGTGGGTATCGACAGCTATGTTCTCTTTGGTTCGAATACGACCCATGTTTGAACAGGAAGCCCCCAAGTGACCATAAGAGTTGTTTAATGACGCTGATTCGAATATGATCCATGTCAGACCCAAAGGAGTTAAGCTGTGATTCAAATATGATCAAGAAGCCCCCAAGTGGGTTTGGCAGTATGCCGATCAAGCGGGTATCGACAACTATGTTCTCTTTGGTTCGAATATGACCTATGTTTGAACAGGAAGCCCCCAAGTGATCATGGCTAGATTCAGATATGATCATAAGCCGGACCAAAGGGAAAGCCAGATTCAGATATGATCCGCTCCTTGTTGGTAGTGTCCACCACCTGATAAAGAAGACATAAAAACATTCTTTATGGGAAAAAGGACAGAGGTCCTGCTTTATTGCTTTATCTAATATGTACATCGTCAAAAGTATATACATCCTAAGAGCCGGTGGCTCAAGTATAGTATGGCCGAAGATGAGCTATATTCCATGGCCGACGGGTCTCTTCCTCCGACTTACGTGAGTCCTTGCGCTCTCGAATATCAATGAAGTAGTATGACCCGTTGTTCAGATTCTTGCTGACCATAAAGGGTCCTTCTCAAGGAGGAGATAGCTTGTGCATGTCAGATTGATCCTGGATGAGCCGGAGCACCAAATCACCTTCCTGAAAGGTTCTGCTCTTGACCCGGCGGCTGTGATAACGGCGCAGGTCTTGCTGATAAATCGCCGAGCGGGCCATTGCCAAGTCTCGCTCCTCATCCAACAAGTCCAGTGCCTCCTGACGAGCCTTTTCGTTGTCCGCCTCAACATAAGCCGCCACACGGGGTGAGTCGTGTCGGATGTCACTTGGGAGAACTGCCTCTGCTCCATAGACCATGAAAAAAGGTGTATAACCCATAGATCTATTAGGCGTAGTGTTGATGCTCCATATTACAGAGGGTAACTCCTCCACCCGGCAACCCGGTGTCCGTTTTAAGGGGACTAAGAGCCGGGGCTTAATACCCTTCAGTATCTCTTGATTAGCTCTTTCTGCTTGACCGTTGGATTGAGGATGAGAAATGGCCGAAACATCAAGCCGGATATGTTCTCGCTGACAGAACTCTTCCATGGCTCCCTTGGAAAGGTTAATACCATTATCAGTTATAATGTTGTGTGGGAAACCAAAGCGAAAGATCACCTTTTTCATGAACTGAACCGTTGTGGCCGCATCACACTTACTGACTGGCTCCGCCTCAACCCACTTTGTAAACTTATCCACTGCCACCATGAGATGTGTCTTTTTATCCTTAGACCTTTTGAAAGGTCCAACCATGTCAAGCCCCCAGACTGCGAACGGCCAGGTAATTGGGATCATCCTCAATTCCTGAGCCGGCACATGAGTACGTCGTGAGAACTTCTGACAACCGTCACATTTACTGACTAGATCCTCCGCATCAGCATGAGCCGTGAGCCAGTAGAAACCATGATGGAAAGCCTTGGCCACAAGAGATTGTGAGCCGGCATGATGACCACAATATCCTTCATGAATCTCATGAAGTATCTCTTGTCCCTCTCCAGGTGACACACAACATTGAAACACCCCTATCACACTGCAATGATGCAACTCACCATTAACAATCGTCATGGATTTGGATCGTCTGACAATTTGTCTTGCCAAAGTTTCATCCTCTGGTAACTCTCCCTGGGTCATATAGGCCAAATATGGCACGGTCCAATCCGGGATGACATGAAGAGCCGCCACCAGCTGTGCCTCTGGGTCTGGCACCGCTAGTTCTTCCTCGGTAGGCACCTTGATAGAAGGGTTATGCAAAACATCAAGAAAGGTGTTAGGTGGCACCAGCTTACGTTGAGATCCCAGCTGGCTTAAAGCATCAGCCGCCTCATTCTTCCTTCGATCAATGTGCTCCACTTGCTAACCTTTGAAATGTCCAGCCACAACATCTACTTCACGTCGATAAGCCGCTGTCGGTGTCAAAACCGGCGGATCTCGGGTAGGGGGTCCCGAACTGTGTGTCTAGGCGGATGCTAACAGGAGACGAGGGACACGATGTTTTTACCCAGGTTCGGGCCCTCTTGATGGAGGTCAAACCCTACATCCTGCTTGATTAATATTGATGATGTGGGTTACAAGAGTAGATCTACCACGAGATCAAGGAGGCTAAACCCTAGAAGCTAGCCTATGGTATGATTGTTGTTCGTCCTATGGACTAAGGCCATCCGGTTTATATAGACACCGGAGAGGGCTAGGGTTACACAGAGTCGGTTACAAAGGTAGGAGATCTACATATCCATATCGCCAAGCTTGCCTTCCACGCCAAGGAAAGTCCCATCCAGACACGGGACGAAGTCTTAAATCTTGTATCTTCATAGTCTTGGAGTCCGGCCGATGATGATAGTTCGGCTATCCGGACACCCCCTAGTCTGGAACTCCCTTAGTAGCCCCTGAACCAGGCTTCAATGACGACGAGTCCGGCGCGCATATTGTCTTCGGCATTGCAAGGCGGGTTCCTCCTCCGAATAATTTATAGAAGATTGTGAACACCAGGATAGTGTCCGGCTCTGCAAAATAATTTCCACATGCCACCGTAGAGAGAATAATATTCACACAAGTTCAATCTGCTGACGTATTCCGTGGCATGACGTCACACCACAACCAAGCCTTTATTTGAAACGTTTTTATTGTACCACTTCAGCGCGTTTAGCGAAGCGGTTTCCTTGGCACGTCCTGTCGAAGCAGAGATCGTGTTCCCCTTATTCCGGGATTCTCATCAATACGGTCGTGGGTAACCCAACCGCGCCCGTTATCACGCCCCCTCCATCGAAGGCGGGTTCCAAACGGTCACGGGGACGGCTCTTGGTATTCTTCCTCTTTATAATGAGACCAAGGCCCGTTCTTTTTATTCAATCCTCTATCGAATCCGCCCCTCCCCCCGAGTTCCAACACCCAGGGCTCGAAATTCGGGTACCTTCGATCTTCGACAATGTCCGGTCCTGACCTACGAGGCCGGTGGATGCCTTCCTCCGTCAAGGAAGAGGACGTGCTAAAGCTGAGAGACGCCAGGTACTTAACCTACGAGATTTCGCATAGGCTGCCTGCCCAAGGGCAAGTTATCCCAACTCCCGAGCCTAGCGAGAGCGTCGTGTTCGTGTCTCACCTTCGTCGGGGTTTAGGCTTCCCGACGGATCCCTTCGTGAGGGGGCTCATGTTTTACTATGGGCTGGAATTCCACGACTTGGCTCCGGAGTCCATCCTCCATATCTCATCATTCATTGTCGTCTGCGAAGCCTTCCTCCGCACTACCCCTCACTTCAGCTTGTGGCTCAAAATCTTCAACGTGGAGCCGAAGATTATTGAGGGGCGTCAGGCAGAGTGTGGCGGGGCGGTTATAAGCAAGAGGGCCGAAGCTCCATGGCCCAAGGGCTCTTTCCAAGAGGAGCTCGGCTTGTGGCAACATGAGTGGTTTTATATCACCGCTCCCCGGGGCAGCATGCAGAAGCCGCTGCCCGTCTTTCGCTCGGGCCCTCCACATCAGCTGACATCATGGGTCAATAAGGGGCGTGACTGGGGACCGCCCAAAGACGTCCCCCTGTTGCAGGACCGGATTCGAGGCCTCCAAGAAAGGGAGATCAATCTGGTCGCAGTGGTACAGGTCATGTTGATCCGGCGCCTACTGCCCTGCAAACGTCGCCCCCTCCGCCTGTGGGAATTTAATCCGGAGGGGACACGAGCTCTCCAACACTTCATGGGTTTGACACCCATGGAGATGTATAAACTATTCTTCGGATCGCAAGAGACGCATCCAGAATTGACCGAGGACGCTGGCCTAAGCTGCAATCACCCGGATACTCAAGTAAGTAGCCCTGTGTCCGGACACACCGTCCATTTATTTATCGTGAGCTTGCCTTTTAACCAGCTTTCCCTGGACAGGAGTGGATAGCGCAAGCAAAACTGATACGGTGTCCGGCCCCTCTCCCCGAGACCACGCAGGATCCCGTGTTAATCAAAATGTTGGAGGTTGCACCTTCGAATGAGGGCGAAGGGGGGCACGGGGAAACTATCACCTCTACCAAGGAGGTTTTTAGTAAAGGAGGAATCGAGAGTCCCTCCTTCTAGGGGGAGAAGAGGACCGCTTCCGAAGACCCGGAGGCCAAGGCCTCAAAGCGGGGAAAGAAATCTATATCGGAAGGTCCTACGCCGGGAAGAGCCCCGGTCGTACTGTCTCCTCGGAGGAATCAGCCCTCTAACGAGCCGTAAGTAAAAAGGGGGATTTTATAATTATTAGACACCCCTCCTTAATGTCTAAAGGTAACCGAAGTTTTTACCTTGTAGTTCGGATCTCAGGCCATCCCAGCACAGCTCATCTTCGGGAGACCTTCGTCCGGAGATGATGGAGAGCGAAACGCCTCCATCTGCCGCCCCATCGCACGGGGCGGACGACCCTGAGTTGTCCTCGCGGAGGGTCTCCCCGAGTCCGGAGGGGCCGGAGAGTTCGGCACCCATTGGAGTATGGTCGGTGGAGCTGCAGGATTTGCTTAAGAGGGCGTCCATCTCAGAAGATCACCGCACATTAATGGGTAATGTGATTGAGAGGATCTTGTCCGCCGAAAGCGGGTTGTATGAGGCCGTCGGAAGTTTACTGACGGGATTTGAGGTACGCAAAAAATGACATACCTGTTGACAGTTTTGCACATGAAGTGCACCCTGTATAGTAGCCCCTGAGACTTGGTATGCTGTCGAAAACGGCAGCGTGCCTAGGATCATAATCTCAGTTATTAACTGTCGCCTTTCCTATGCAGGTGGCGGAACGTTCGGTGGCCAGCCGGACAGATGGATTCGCCGAGCTGAAGAAGCAACTCGACGCTGCAGATGCGGACATCTCGTTGGTCAATAAACGACTTGATGAGTCACAAGGTATGTGATTGCGCCGCGGTCACTTAGTAAGGGAGATGATGCCCATTCCTTACAAGTTGTATGCTTGATGCAGATGGTGCTGCTGCTGTGGAAGACCTTCGAGCAGAACTTGCTCGGGCCAAGGAGCAAGCCAGAAAAAGCGAGGCGGCTGCCTTGAAGGCAGCGGAAGAGCTAGAAGCCGAGAAGGCTGCTCATTGCCGAAGCAGGGAGGAGATGGCCGGAATGGCCATGAAATTAAAAGTTGCTACCGACCGCCTGGAGGTTCTTGAAGGAGAACGCCGAGCGGAGCAAGAGGACCTGAAGAAGGCCGATGCCGAAGCCAAGGATGCCCGTAGTGTGATGCGGGCCATGAAGGAGGAACTGCGTCAGGTCGGAGACATTGTGGCTGGAAAGCCCTTTATGCTGCGTAGGAAGTTCACGGATCCAAAGTATGCTCAGCTGGGCCGATTGTATGGTGCGGAGGATCCTTATCTAGACTTGGCGGCGAGTGCGGCTGATGCAGTCGTGCACTTTCGAAGCCAGGAGGATCATGAAATGGAAGAGCTTTTCTGGTCTCAATTCCATAGTCCGAAGCGTCCACTTCCGTTGAGTGATCGGCTGGTTGAGTGGGCTGAGCTGAATAGATTGTTCGGACTGGCCTTGATGGATGTGGTCACTCATCTGTGGCCGAAAAGGCCCAAGCCGAAGAGTTATTTTGGCTTGTTGCAGCAATTCCTTGGGGCAGTGCCGCATATTAAGGCGATGAAGCGGTCTGCATGCATAGAAGGTGCACGGATGGCTCTCGCCCGTGGTAAAACATACTGGGCAGAGATGGATGCCACCGCTGTTGCATCCCGGGGTTCGGACAAAAGCCGATTCCTCACCGAGCATTACTTTGAGGAAGTCTTGCAGGGCGCTCGTATAATAGAGTCGCAGTGCTCGAAAGATGTTATGTTTGAATGACATGTATGATTTCTAAGATAATGTTTATAATGCAATGACTTTTTATACTTGTGTTCAAGTATTGAACTATCTCCTGTGCGGCCGTATATATATGTATAATCTGAAAGATGGCAGTCTTTGGCTTCAGCCCCCACGCACATGGTGCGGGGGTGTTTGCAAAAAGAAAATCGCTTCTTCACACTTAATCCAACGTCTTGGTCCTTTTAAGGAGGTGACAGCGTAGCAAACTAGGCAACCGGACTATAATGCTTTATCACTTTCACTTAGCCATAGGAGCTCGAATGTGGGGCTACTATATAGCCCCTGATGGCACCGCGCTTCTCCGAACTCGGGGCGCGTATGTGCCTGACCGGGAAGCGGTCCTTCGTCAAAGCGAAGGAATGCTAAACATTCCAGTGGTCGATCGAGTGGTTGACTAGTCTCTCGCTATATCATGACAGTCAGTTTTCGGCTTTCTCTACTGAGGTGCTCTCCCGGCCGAACCGGGGCACAATCGCAGTAGTTCTCCTGGTGCCGCGTTAGCCGATGATGCGGAACGTAAGGCAGCAAAACACAGGAGCCGGGTAAACCCAACATTTGACCAAAGACATGATTCGGAGCTGATGCATATAAGGCCTAACTCGAGACGTCGGACACTCCCTGAGGTGTTCGGTCTTTATAATATTGGGCCGAACGAAGCCCTAAGCCCCTAGTGTCCAGGTACAGGCGAGAACTTCTGACGCGGCCGATGCCAAAACGCCGGCCTCCTCCTCGGCTATGGTAAGAAACCGGGGGATGTGTATCAACAAGAGACAGTAAGAAAGCTTTACGCAGGGTCTTAATCTGAAAAGAATCCTTCCAACGGGTCCCTACTGCACGTCTGCGCCTGTGTCTCCGTTGTGCTGTATCCTGGACGGGTGTAGCACATGCTTCATCTGTAAAAGAGAAGGACTTAGTTTCTAAGAAATATCGTGCAAAAAGTGTGTCAAAATAAAGTATAATTTGGAAGATGAAGAAAGTTGAGCTTTATTGGCTTTCATCATTTATGTGCGCGGCCCCCTAAAAAAAGGGGTATGCGGCTGGGAAGCCCCTTGCCGGACTCATCTAACCATGTCCGAGGTCTAAATGACCTGTTTTTAGGGGCTTTGACCTGCAAGGTCGGAATAATGTGTGGCTGTCTAGGCAGCCGCACATTCTCCGTGGTCGAGAGACACCTGGAGTTTTAAGAATATGCCACGTGGACCGGGCATTTTTAAGCGTAAGAGACGCGTAATGTTGTATTGCATTAAAGCAGGCGAAAGCTTCGCGCCCCAATAGCGCTTAAGGGCTACTGTTAAATGGGGCGATGGAGAGTGAGCTTTTCGCGACGGAGGTTGTCGGATGAACCGAACACGACCTCTAGTGGTACAGAGCCTGTAAAATTGGCTTAAAAGGCCTGGCATCACTCCTTTGAAGGAAGTGCTGCTATAGCGAATTTTGGTGGGTTCTATCCCCAGTCTGCGGACGGTGTCCTGGTATAGCAGGTGCCGCGCTACGTGTTATCACGTGAAGTGAGTTCACTGTTTTGACTTCTAGTGGGAAAGTCTTTTGGTTTCTGGAGCGCTGCTTTTGGGTTTCGTCACTTTCACTTGGTGTGTCGAGCCCCTTGTGTTCGGCGTTAAGTCGGCCGGACTGCTTGAAGACCCAACAATCTCTGTGGGTATGGTTTGCAGGCTTCCCGGAGGTACCATGTATTTGGCACAGTATGTCCAGAATGTTGTTTAGGTTGGATAGCTCGTCACTGTTATCCTTTAAGGGCAGTGTTTTGTTGTTCGGCCGAGAGCTTTTGAATCCGGCGTTGACCGCCGTACTATTTGGGCCATTCTCCTTGTTCCGGCGCTGATCTTTTTTGCGTCGTGATTTCCCATTTCCATCCCTGATGTCGGATGTACTCGGGTCGCTGGTGCTGCATCTAGCCAACCAGCTGTCTTCCCCCGCGCAAAAGCGGGTCATGAGACTTGTTAGTGCGTCCATTGTTCTTGGTTTTTCCTGGCCGAGGTGTCTGGCGAGCCATTCGTCTCGGACGTTGTGTTAGAAGGCTGCTAAGGCTTCAGCGTCTGGACAGTCGACTATTTGGTTCTTTTTAGTGAGGAACCTGTTCCAGAATTTGCATGCTGATTCTCCGGGCTGTTGAGTTATGTGACTTAAATCATCTGCATCCGGAGGCCGGACATAAGTCCCCTGAAAATTTGCTCGAAACGCATCCTCAAGCTCTTCCCAACTCCCAATCGTATTTTCTGGGAGGCTTTTAAGCCAATGCCGGGCCGGCCCTTTGAGCTTGAGGGGAAGGTATTTTATGGCATGGAGATCGTCTCCTCTTGCGATGTGTATGTGTAGGATATAATCCTCAATCCAGACTCCGGGGTCTGTTGTTCCGTCGTATGCCTCTATGTTTATGGGTTTAAATCCCGCTGGAAATCTATGATCCAGTACCTCGTCGGTAAAACATAGTGGGTGTGCGGCGCCCATGTATTTGGGTGTGCCGTTGTCTTCAAATGCTCGGCTGGTTGTGTTACTTCCTGGAGTCTTCTTTTTGGGCCCATAGATAGACCTGGCCGGGTTATCCTTTTTCTGAAGGTCTTTATGCTGATCATGTGCCGGCTTATGTGTGGCGCCCCATATTGCTCTTGGCCTGTCATCTGGTCGTCTATCCGGCCAGGCGGCCCCTTTCTTTTTTACTGCGGGGACTCGAAGGCCTCCTCGTCAAATTCGAGCAACAGCTTGCGCTTCGGGTAGCTCTTTGTCTGGTGACTAGTGCCATATTTATCTGCGGTGTTGAGTACTTTGCTCCATCTCATTCTGAGTGTGTCTTCCGCTGTTTTGAGCTTCCGCTTTTGCTTCTTCAAACTTCTTGCAGTGGCGACGAGCCTGTTATGAAGATTCATATGCTCTGGTGATGCGAGATGATCTTTGCCGGGGATGGGTTGCTTGTCCAGTTCATGTCCGGCTGGCTGCTTGTTGACGTGTGCGTCGTCCACTGCTTCGCCCTGCTCTAGGGCCGGGTCCGTATGGGTGCCGTTTTTGTCGATGCCGGTCTTCGGGCGGTGCTTGCGTCGTCGCTTTGTTTGTTTGTTGGGGAGTTGTCCTTCGCCACGTCCCGTTTTTCCTCATTGTCGCTTCCTTTTGGTGTGTCCACCATGTATACGTTGTGAGCTGAGGTGGCTTTTCCGTGCCCGTTAGGCGCTGGTTCTTGGTCATCTCCGGCATCGTCGTCCATACCGTCGATGTCTTCGGAGTCGTAGTCTAGCATGTCAGTTAGATCATCGACAGCGGCTACCAAGTGGGTGGTGGGTGGGTTTTGAATTTCTTCGTCGTCCGCATCCCAACCTTCCTGACCGCAGTCCGGCCAGGGCTCTCCTGATAACGAGAGATACTTTAGCAAACTCAAGATGTCGCTGAAAGGTGTGTGTTAAAAGATGTCCGCTGCGGTGAATTCCATGATCGGCGCCCAATCGGATTCGATCGGGGAGGGCGCGGGAGTTTCGGAGTCCGGCGAGGAGTCCGGCACCTCGGAGTCACGAGCTTTATGAGGGACAAAGTCAATGTTCGGCTCTATCGCCATAGAGGTTGCAGCCCCCGAGGTGGTGTCTAGCCATCCGTCCTCGATCTGCGCAGCCAGCTCCGAATTGAAGATCGGAGTGGGTTCGAATGCGGCCTCCAGGGTATTGTCCGGCTGCAGAGCTAAATCATGCTCACCGTGACAGTGCGACACGCTTGGCTGTGGCTCGAATCCATTGAGGATTAAGTCCCCGCGGATGTCAGCCGTGAAGTTCAAACTTCCGAATCTGACCTGACGGCTAGGGACGTAGCTTTCGATCTGCTCCAGATGGCCGAGCGAATTGGCCCACAGTGCGAAGCCGCCGAATATGAAGATCTGTCCGGGGAGAAAGGTCTCACCCTGGACTGCGTCGTTGATGATGGTCGGAGAAGCCATCGAGCCTATCGGTTACGACACAGAGGAACTCTCAATGAAAGCACCAATGTCGGTGTCAAAACCGGTGGATCTCGGGTAGGGGGTCCCGAACTGTGCGTCTAGGCGGATGGTAACAGGAGACGAGGGACACGATGTTTTTACCCAGGTTCGGGCCCTCTTGATGGAGGTAAAACCCTACGTCCTGCTTGATTAATATTGATGATGTGGGTTACAAGAGTAGATCTACCACGAGATCAAGGAGGCTAAATCCTAGAAGCTAGCCTATGGTATGATTGTTGTTCGTCCTATGGACTAAGGCCATCCGGTTTATATAGACACCGGAGAGGGCTAGGGTTACACAGAGTCGGTTACAAAGGTAGGAGATCTACATATCCGTATTGCCAAGCTTGCCTTCCACGCCAAGGAAAGTCCCGTCCGGACACAGGACGAAGTCTTCAATCTTGTATCTTCATAGTCTTGGAGTCCGGTCGATGATGATAGTTCGGCTATCCGGACACCCCCTAGTCCGGAACTCCCTCAGCCGCCATGAGAGGATCCTTGGAATCCCACTTGCCTGACACCTATTGAGCCATGAGATATGAGTCACCCAGACACCTTACCCGGCTTAAGTTCATCTCCTTGGCCATCCGAAGACCATGGAGTAAGGCCTCGTACTCAGCTGCATTATTAGTACATGGGAACATAAGCCGGAGTATATAACGAAATTTGTCACCTCGAGGGGAAGTTAAAACAACTCCAGCCCCCGAGCCTTCTAGTTGCCTGGACCCGTCAAAGTGAATAGTCCAATGTGTTATCCGGCTTCTCCTCGGGTGCCTGCAACTCTGTCCAATCATTGATAAAGTCCACCAAGAACTGAGACTTAATAGCAGTACGTGGCATGTACTTCAAACCATGAGGCCCAAGCTCGATAGCCCACTTGGCGACTCGTTCTGTGGCCTCCCTATTCTGGATGATGTCTCCCAAAGGGGCAGAACTTACCACAGTTATAGGATGACTTTGGAAGTACTGCTTCAACTTCCGGTTGGCCATGAACACTCCGTAAACAAGTTTCTACCAATGTGGATACCGTTGTTTAGACTCAATGAGCACCTCACTGATATAATAAACCGTCCATTGAACCAGATGCTCCTTGCCAGCTTCCTTACGCTCTACCACGATGCCAACACTGACCACTCGTGAATTAGCAGCCACATATAACAGCAACGGCTCTTTGTCAATGGGAGCCGCAAGAACTGGTGGTTCAGATAATTGCCTCTTCAAGTCTTCAAAGGCAGCATCCGCAGCATCACTCCAGACAAAAGTGTCAGTTTTCTTCATCATCTGATATAATGGAAGGGCCTTCTCAACTAACCGGCTTACGAACCGGCTTAAAGTGGCAACACGACCCGCCAGGCGCTGAACATCATTGATGCACGCCGGCTTAGCCAGGGAGGTAATCACCTTAATCTTCTCCAGATTAGCTTCAATGCCTCTGTTTGACACCAGAAAACCTAAGAGCTTGCTTGCAGGTACACCAAACACACACTTGGTCGGGTTAAGCATCATCTTGTAAACCCGGAGATTGTCAAAGGTCTCTCTCAAGTCAGATATCAAGGTTTCCTTTTCTATGGACTTCACCACGATGTCATCCACATAAGCATGAACATTACGCCCAATTTGATCGTGCAAACAGTTCTATACACATCGCTGATAAGTCGCCTGGGCACTCTTGAGTCCAAATGGCATAGATACATAACAGAATGCTCCAAACAGAGTAATGAAAGTTGTCTTCTCCTGGTCCTTAACTGCCATCTTGATCTGATGATAGCCAGAGTAAGCATCCAAGAAGCTCAAATGTTCACAACCCGCCGTAGCATCAATGATTTGATCAATACAAGGGAGAGCAAAGGGATCAGCCGGACAAGCCTTGTTTAAGTCCGTGTAATCCACACACATCCGCCAAGTGCCGTTCTTCTTGAGCACTAACACCGGGTTAGCCAACCACTCCGGGTGAAAAACTTCAACAATAAACCCGGCCGCTAGGAGCCGTGCGACCTCTTCCCCAATAGCTTTCCGTCTCTCTTCGTTGAACCGTCGGAGAAACTGCCTGACCGGCTTATACCTTGGATCAATATTGAGAGTGTGCTCAGCGAGTTCCCTCGGTACACCCGGTATGTCAGAAGGTTTCCATGCAAAGATGTCCTGGTTCTCATGGATGAACTCGATGAGCCCGCTTTCCTATTTAGGATCTAAATTGGCACTGATATTGAACTGCTTAGAGGCATCTCCTAGGGTAAAGTCAACAAGCTTTGTCTCAGCGGCCGATTTAAACTTCAACGTCGGGTGATGCTCAGTAGTTGGTTCCTTGAGGGAGGTCATATCCGCCGGGTCAACATTGTCTTGATAAAATTTGAGCTCTTCCGCAGCACAGGCAGTCTCAGCGTAAGCCGCGTCACTTTCTTCACATTCCAAGGCCACCTTTCGACTCCCATGCACAGTGATGGTGCCCTTGTAACCCGGCATCTTGAGCTGTAAGTAAACGTAACATGGCCGTGCCATGAATTTAGCATAAGCCGGTCACCCAAACAGAGCGTGATATGGACTCCTGATTTTGACCACTTCAAATGTCAATTTCTCAGCCCTGGAATCATACTCATCTCCAAAGGCCACCTCCAACTCAATCTTGCCAACTGGGTAAGCCGACTTGCCTGGAACCACCCCATGGAAAACAATGTTGGATGTTCTCAGATTCTTCTCGGTCAACCCCATGCGCTGAAAAGTCTCGTAATAGAGGATATTGATGCTGCTACCTCCGTCCATGAGTACCTTAGTGAATTTATATCCACCAACCTGGGGTGCTACCACCAAGGCTAACTAACCCAGATTATCGACTCGTGGAGGGTGATCCTCTCTGCTCCATATGATGGGTTCCTCTGACCATCTAAAATAACGAGGAATTGCCGTCTCAATAGAATTTACGGCCCTCTTATGAACCTTCTGTTCACGTTTGCATAAGCTAGTGGTAAACACATGGTACTGCCCACCACTCAACTATTTCGGATGGCTTTGATAACCCGACTGCTGCTGCTATTGTCCTCCCTGACCAGATTGCTGCTAATTACTTCCACCCGGCTGTCCCTGAAAACCGGAGTTTGAACCGCCGCCTGGGCCATGAAAGCCGCCAGCCCCTGAATCGCCGCTAGATCCATGACTGCCATCAAAGGTATTGGAATTTTTAAATGCCTTCATGATCGCGCAATCTTTCCACAGGTGTGTAGCGGGGTGCTCCCAGGTGCCATGTTTCAGGCAGGGCTCATTGAGTAGCTGCTCAAGAGATGGGCCTGACCCGCCGGATCGAGGCCACTTACCCTTACGTCTCTGATTGTTACCCTGTGCATTAGCGTTGGCTACAAACTCCGGGTTGCGATCCTCCTTATGCTTATTGCCGCTTTGATTCACCGGGTTGGGCTGTTGACCCTTTCCATTACCGTTTCTTTTTCCCTTCCCTGTCTTCTCATCGTCAGACGCGGGATCCTTGGTACTATCAGAATCGGCATATTTGACTAAAGCCGCCATTATTGTACCCATATCCCTGCAGTCACGCTTAAGGCGCCCCAGTTTCTGCCTCAGCGGCTCAAAGCTGCAATTTTTCTCTAACATGAGGACTGCAGAGCCGGCATCCATCTTATCAGATGAATGAATTATCTCCTTGACCCGGCGTAGCCAACGGGTGGTGGATTCACCCTCCCCCTGCTTACAATTTGTCAAGTCCACGATCGACATAGATTGCTTACAGGTGTCCTTGAAGTTCTGGATGAAACGGGCTTTTAACTCCTCCCACGAACCAATGGAATTGGGTGGTAAGCTTTTTAACCAAGACCGAGCCGTTCCATCTAACATCATGGTGAAATATTTAGCCATTGCCGCGTCATAGACTTCCAACAGCTCCATGGCCATCTCATAACTCTCAATCCATGCTCCAGGCTGTAAGTCGGCCGTATAATTTGGCACTTTTCGAGGTCCCTTGAAGTCCTTGGGCAGGCGCACGTTTCACAAAGCCGGTACCAAACAAGGAACACCACTGTTTCTGGTGGCTACTCCCATCTCAACAGAAGTCATTGGATACTCTGGAATATTCTGATGAGCCGCCTGTTGAGCCGCCATCTGAGCCGCCCTCTCATTCTCCTGACGTACTCGGTCCTGCACTGGGTTATAGCCACCGTTGGGCGTTGCTTGACAAAGCTTCAGACTCCATGTGACTTCTGTAACTCGGGCTCCGGTTCAGACGAGGCGGTGCTAACCAAGGCGGAGGAGTTGAATGAATCCTATCCCGGCTATAAGAATAGGTCTCTTGCTGAGCCAGGGCCGTCTGGAGAAGCTCTCTGACCCTCCGGGTCTCCACCGCTGTCGGGTCATCACCGTCCGCGGGCAGAGCCGCCAAGCGCGCCGAAGCCGCGATTAAATTCTCCATGGGGTTGGAAAAGTGACCCTCCGGTATCGGCACATAACGCGGTGGTGCCATGCTCACACGAGGAGGCGGCATCTCTCGAGGCTGAGCCGGTCCCCCTGCTCTGGCTGTCATAAACTGATTGGCATCTGGCGGGTTACTTGGGCCGGCTCCGGGTGTAGCGAAGAGAACCCGAGGGTCGTAATTCGGAGGTAAACAGGATTGGGTCTTCCGGTGTCTCCTCCTCATTACCTCATTGGACGCGTTTAAGCTCATCATGAGCTGGTAAGCCTCTAACTGCAACCGCTGTGCCCGAGCATCGAGAGCCGCCCGCTCCGTAGCTAGTCTAGTATCCTCAGCTGCCAAGGCCTCCTTGGCCTGTGCTATCTCCTCACGCACCCGTGCCACCTCCGCGTCATGCTCATCTTTGTCCGCAGGGATAACCGTGGAGGTTAACAGGGCTGTAAGCTTATCCATGAGATCTATCAGCACTTGAGCCGACGGGCGCACAGGACCTCCTGCCCCGGCCGCTCCTATCCCCGACGTAATTGCAGCAGCGGCTGTAGAGTTTTGGCCGGGTTGAGTCCCAGCCATGAAGATTCCTACCCAATTCGGCGACTCACAGGGATCTAGAATACTGAAGCCATCGGAACAACCCCCGAGCACGCCATCTTGTACTTGATACAGCGTATCTGTTGAACCAGCGGACGGATCACCGTCAGAGTGGATGGCCGTCTCACCACCATCTTCAGGTCCTTCAGAAAGCTCTTCTCCGTGGACGCAGCCCACAAAGACACGCTTCATGCCGGGTTGAGCTCGGGCGGGTTTCGCACGCTGAGCCGTCTCGACGACGTCGGTGCAGTTGTCCGGCTTAGGCTCCGGCTCACCAATCCGACCGATGAAGATGTGGATCCCTCTGAAGGGGACCCGGTACCCGTACTCTATTGAGCCGGCGTCGGGGCCCCAGCCTTCGTCGTCGATGTAGATCTTGCCGTGACGACTCTTGGCCATCCGGCCCACTACGTATCCCTTGAGCTCTCCGAAGTTGCCCTTCAAAAACTCAAATCTACCGTGCGTTGGCCCCACGGTGGGTGCCAACTGTTGTGGAATTGTTACGTCAGATGTCCTCGTGAAAGGACTTAGTTGTGGAGCCATCGCAACTAGGAAGCTTGAAGGGGTTAATCGGGACAAAGGACACGAGAGGGTTTATACTAGTTCGGCCCCTTACGGTGAAGGTAAGGCCTACATCTTGTTGGGTTGGTATTGATATTTCGATGACCAGGGAGCGAGATACGCTATGCCTGGCTCTTGATGAGTTGTTTCTTGCCCTAAGCCGCCAGCAGGTCGTCCCCTTATATACATGGGTTGGCTCCCTGCGGCTTACAAAGTCCCCGCCGGCTTATAACAGTATCCGGCTCGGTGACTAGTTAAATCTACCTTATGGTACAAGTCTTGCCATTGTGGCGGTTTACTACAACGGGCCTTAAATCGCCTGTGGGCCTTAAGCCCTTTATTGAACCACCATCTTCATGCCTGGTCTTGGGCTTCTTTCTGGTGAGTCCTCTTTGCGTAACCCGGCCACTCCTGGGCAATTTACACAAATAGTTATATCCCCAAAACGACCCATAAATCTGATGGGCCATTTGTAGTCGGACCTAAGTTTCGGCCTTTTAGCAGCCCATTTAAGTGTTGGGCCAATTTCTGGCCTGGTGTCACTTTCATCCTGTTGATGGCCCATAAATTAGTTGGGCCATTTGTAGTCGCACCTGAGTTTTGGCCTTTTAGCGACCCATTTAAGTGTTGGGCCAATTCCCGGCCCTGTGTGCCTTTCGGCCTGTTAACGGACCATAAATGAGTTGGGTCATTTGTAGTCGGAACATAGTTTTGGCCTTTTAACGACACATGCCCGTCATGGTCCAATACCAGCCCGGTTTCTCTTTTGGCATGCTAAAGGCCCACAATGCAGTTGGGCCATTTACAATACGACCTGACTTTTGGCCTCTTAGCGGCCCATGCTCTTCATGGTCCAGTACAAGCCCGCTGTCTCTTTCGGACTGCTAAAGGCCTACAGTATAGTTGGGCCATATGTAGCCCAAACTTAGTAATGGCCTGTTAACGGCCCGTGAAATAAATTGGGGCTACCTGTTACCTGCTTCGATGTTGTCCTGTTAACGACCCGGGAGGTAAGAGGGCCGACCATTAACTTTTGGCCTAGTAACGGCCCATTAACTTAATGGGCCCACTAAAGTTCATACATGTCTTTAGGCCAAATTAGATAATTTGAGCCCATTAGACGAGCAATTATGCACAGGACCAAAACCGATCAAGCAAAGGTACGGCATATAGGGAATAACATTGCACATCCAGCATATATTATAGGAAATTACATCCACTGGGCAATCAAAGATTGATGCCAGTGCAAATAAATGAGCAGAACCTAACCATCTACAACGTCACAATCTACAACCTCAACACAGATGACGCCCATAAGCATGTGGGCAAGTTCTTGCTACTTTGCTACACTGTCTCTGAAAACATTGATCAGTTGTTGTGTCGCACGACTCTGCACCTCTGATTCATCCACCATTTCCATCATTGCTTCAGCCATTAATTGGTTCACAAACATACATTTATTCTGTTGCATTCGAGATAGATGATACTGAACAGATTCAGATGGTGATTTTGGTAGGCTTGTATTATTGATATTGGAGAGTGTCTCGACCACTGCGTCATAACATAAATTAGGACGGGAACCAAACAGATTAATCATGAGTTAGTGCCATATTACCTGGCCTAGATTCACTAGAAAGAAACAATGGGGTTGCCTTGCTGTTTTCAGAGTTTGTCTTCTTATCTTCAGTAGCCTGCACGAAATTAACACACTAGCATTGCTATCATTGGCCAAGTCAGATAATAGGAAAGCAACATTGACACAACGAACGTTAGGGAAACTAGCCTACACCAAATTAACACAATATGGCACAGCTATCATCAGCCAGGTAAGGTAGTATGAAAGCAACGTTGGCACAATGAATGAATGGGCAATCAGAGAAGCACTACAATTCAGTAATGTGCGTGATATGAGATAGTACATTCATGCAGCTCAGTATGCAAAACTACCAGGCAGTTTTCCTTACAAAAATCAACATTGGTGCCATTAACATTTTGCTACAACTAATTTTAGATTAGATAAAGGTTAGATTCACGCCCATTAACAAAATACATGTTGATGTAAAAATATAGTGATATACAACAGGTACTTACATCAGCATTGGAGCACAGAGAATTCCCGCAAGATATTTTCCTCGAATACGATCCCAATGGAGGAAGCCTTCTATCGTTTAACCTTATTTTCTAAAAGAGAGATGGGTAAGAAACATGTAGAAAATATGATCAGAATGCTATAAAATTTCATGATGCGAGCATATGCACATGCTTCTTAGAATGGAGTTGACATTCTTTTGCTGGACTGGAGCGAACTAGTTCTTTGGCCACTGGAATCTGCTTATTATCAGTGGGAGTTGGGTTTCTCTGTGCTGGAGTAGTATCTATGAAAAATGGAGTTGGTTTATTATCTCCTGGCATTTGGATCTTTTGCAAAGACCTGGTTTGTAACCCTTTAGATTCTAACATAGCCGTCTTCCCCTTGCATGCCTTATATAGAAGAATGGTGATTCAGTTATAAAACATGCTACAGCAGAGATGGAATAGGTACTGAAGAATAGAAAGGCATGACATATTGACATGTATTCCCTCCATCCGGAAATAAATGGATGGGTCTAGGCATATTTCAGTTCTATATACATCAAGTTTTATCCATTTCTGCGACATTTAATCCGGGCGGAGGGAGTATGATGTAAGAGCTAGGGATACGACAGGACAACATAGTAAAAAAACACTAAAAACCCCACTACAGAACCAAAGTATTCAAACCCACTGATATGAGATAGTACACTCATGCAGCTCAGGATGCAAAACTACCAGGCAGTTTTCCTTACAAAAATCAACATTGTGGCCTTTAATCATACATTTTGCTACAACTAAATTTAGATCGGATAAAGGTTGGATTCACATCGATTAACAAAATACATGCTAATGTAAAAATATAGTGATATACAACAGGTACTTACATCTACATTGGAGCACAGAGAATTCCTGCAAGAATCTTTCCTCATAAACGATACAATTGTAGAAATTCTTCTATCTGTTAAGCTTATTTTCTAAAAGAGAGATGGGTAAGAAACATGTAGAAAATATGATCAACATGCTATAAAATTTCATGATGCAAAGATACGCACACGCTTCTTAGAATTGAGTTGGCATATTTTTGTTGGACTGGAGCGGACTAGTTCTTTGGCCACTGGAATCTGCTTATTATCAGTAGGAGTTGGGTTTCTCTATGCTGGAGGAGTATCTATAAAAACTGGAGTTGGTTTATTATCTCCTGGCATTTGGATCTTTTGCAAAGGCCTTGTTTGTAACCCTTCAGATTCTAACATAGTCGTCTTCCCCTTGCATGCCTTGTATAGAAGAATGGTGCTTTAATTTTCAAACATGCGACAGCAGAGAGATGGAATAGATACTGAAGAATGGAAAGGCATGACATATTGACATGTATTCCCTCCATCCGAAAAAAATGGATGGGTCTAGGCGTATTTCAATTCTAGATACATCCTTTTTTTATCCATTTCGGCAACATGTAATCCGGATGGAGGGAGTATGGTGTAAGAGCTAGGGATACGACAGGACAACACATCAAAAAAACACTAGTTGAATGTAAAACTATATGCTAGTGGAATACGTACAGAAATAACTAAGGCAACATACACGTGTATGATTGGGAAAATAAGATGGCATTGCAACAGAGCACTAAAACAGCACTTCAATGTAAAAAAACATGGTATGGCAGATAGATGAAGTACGTACTAATGAATAACAATGCATAAGATATTCAGAAGCATGATGTCCAAATTAAGCAAATGGCATTGTGATAGAGTAGAATGATAGTACTTGAATTTGAAAACATGTTATCATGAATGGAATAGGTACTGAAAAACAGGAAGGCATGACATATTTACATGCATGATGAGCATGCTAAGAACATGGCATTGCAATAGAGTAGATACACTCCAAGACATTATATGCATGTTGTACTGAAAGTGCTAGTTATCGACTAGAGGGGGGGTGAATAGGCGATTTTTATCAAAGTCTTCAAAACGTGGAAGTTTCGAAGACAAACAATAGAAATGACCTAATTGATATGCAGTGGAAGATAATATACAACAAGCAAACCATAGTCAAGTATGCAATAATGTGAAGGTACAAGGACTAATGGCAGCTTGGTAGTAAGGATCAGGATGGAAGATAGTATGAAGCCAACCAACGATAGTAGTCAAGCAATGAAGTCAAACAGGTATGACAAATAGGCAATGACTTCACGTAGACAAACTTAAGGTAAAGGGAGTTAGAGGATAGAACCAGTCACTTGTTGAAGACACATGATTTGTTGGACCAGTTCCAGTTGCTGTGACAACTGTAGGTCTGGTTAGGGAGGCTGAGATTCAACTCAGAAGACCGCGTCTTCACCTTATTCCCCTTGAGCTAAGGACACACAGTCCTCGTCCAATCACTCTGATAAGTCTTCAAGGTAGACTTCCGAACCTTCACAGACTTCGTTCACCGGCGATCCACAATGACTCTTGGATGCTTAGAACGCGACGCCTAACCGGCTGGAGGATACACAGTCCTCAAGTGTAATAAGTCTTTAGGTCACTCAGACAGAAAGACTTCAGTGATGCCTAACACTCTTTGGCTCTGGGTGTTTGGGCTATGTCCTCGCAAGGATTTCTCTCTCTCAAAGGCTTCGAGGTGGGTTGCTCTCGAACGACAAAAGCCGTGTACTAACTCTGAGCAGCCACCAATTTATGGTGTAGGGGGTGGGCTATTTATAGCCTCTAGGCAACCTGACCTGATATGTCTGAAATAACCCTGGGTCACTAAGGAACTGACACGTGTTCCAACGGTCAGATTTCAAACACACACGGCAACTTTACTTGGGCTACAAGCAAAGCTGACTCATCCAGCTCTGGATAAGATTTGCTCTCATTGTCTTCGCTCGAAGACATACGATTTGGGTTGAGCATCACTTCATTCATTCTGAGTTTGTTCACTTGGACCCCACTTAACAGTACGGTGGTTCCTATGACTCAACAAAGAAGAAAAGGAAACAGTGAAACAACACAGTCTTCGCGCTCCATAGTCTTCACTTATTTTATTCTCATGTCATAGTCTTCAATATGAATATCTTCACATACCACCATTGTCGTCAATGTCTTCATACATTTTTAGGGGTCATCTCCGATAGATAAACCGAATCAATGAGGGACACTACCTGCGTTATCCTGCAATTCTCACAAACGCATTAGTCCCTCAACCAACTTTGTCGTCAATACTCCAAAACCAACTAGGGGTGGCACTAGATGCACTTACAATCTCCCCCTTTTTGGTGATTGATGACAAACTGGTTGAAGTTTTCAACGGGGATAAAGTATGTGAAATTGTAAAGGATAGGATATTGTCTTCATAAGTGGCAAAGGCTCCCCCTGAAGATGTGCATATAAGTAATTTGCTTTTGGAATGCAAATGCACATGGCAGGTTGTACTTGTGGAGATCCTCTTCAACTTATGAAGATAATTCGTCATGCATGAAATGATATAACTAAGAGAGTGACATGCATAATGAAAATGGACGTCTGCAGAATGATCTAAGTGCGGAAGTTATCATCGCACATGGAAAGGCAAATAAGTAGCAGACGACCATCGAGTTTAAGTGTTACAACTCAAAGAACGAAATGTATCAAAAGCAAGAGTTGTAATCAATGGGCAAAATATAAAGCAACCGCCCATATGAACCCACTTGAAGACTATCAAACTCATATGCTTCTCCCCCTTTTGAAGACATAGAGCATCTACTCATCCTCATGAGGAGTAGGTGAAGCAGCAGGGTTGTCGTTGTTGGTTGGCGGCGCAGACGAACTTGGTGCAGTGTCGATGCGTGTGGAAGTAGGGGGCAGTGAAGTAGCATCGTCTTCATCATCGATCACTTTGGCATTCACAGTTGTCGTGGAGGAAGAATAGTCAGAGTCTTCAAGGGATGGAGTTCGACGTAGGACAACATTCCATGGAGGAGTGGAGTCAAACTTGAATCTTTCGGTGAAGCCATCGTCTTGAAGATCTGCTTCAGCACTAAGCAATGTCAAACTCTTCCATGATCGCCGACAGGTCTCGTGAGTGACAAAGGCATTCTTGGTGGCAAGATTTCGAATGCGATTGACGTCCACCAAGAGGCTTTGCATCTGTCGCTTGAGCCAAAAGTGATGCTTGTCTTGTTTCTGATTCAGTGCCACAAGAAGTTCTCGGTCATTTAGGACCCGACAGCGCTTCTTAGGCCTTTGGGCAATTGTGCTCTCAGTAGCTTCAGTTGGTGCACGATGAGGCAGACGAGTGTTCCCAGCCATTGGATAGACACGAGTTACTCCTTGGAATCCTTCCATGGGCTGAGTGAAGCTTTGGTGTTCAGCATTTTGAAGACAAAGAGGCTTCTTAGCAGGCTCAGGGTATATGGCTTCAACTGACATATCAACCTCTGGTAGAAAGATCAGATGATTGCAAGCAGAGGATTGATAGTTGATAGTAGAGTGTAGCTTGATGAGGCGCATGACCCATGGAGCATAGAATTTCAGGCCAAAAAGGTCAGATCCAGACGCAGCCAGTTATCGAAGGAAGAATTCTTGTGCATTGAAGCCGATGCCATTTAGGATGTAAAAGACCAATGTCTTCATGGCTCCTTCAAGTTTTGCAGCTGATGAATTCCCTTTGATAGGCCATAGAGTCCGCCTGATGATGTGATATATTGTGCGAGGCAGATACTCAAGGTCATCAAGAAAGAACTCCTTTTGGTATTCAGCGTCATGTGGCAAAGGATTCATCATGCTCAACATCTGGCTCACGTTGGGTTCTGGCTTATGGAAGATGCTCTCCAGTGCATTGTGGTGGAGTTGACAATCAGGTTCGTACAGCTCTCCGGGAGTGGATAAGCCTGTAAGCTCAATGATGTCAAGAGCTTTGGCTTCATGATGAACATTTCCTGTCATCCACTCGAGAACCCATGTATTTGTATCCCTGTTGTAGCCGCGAATGTGGAGGGTAGCATAGAATTGAAGCAAAAGTTCCTCATTCCAATGTTCTTTGTCTGTCACAAAGCTGAGCAGACCTGCATCACGAAAGCAGTCAAGTGCTTCTTCTAAGCATGGCAGTCCAGCAATGGCTTCAGTGTCGAGGCGCATATGAGGGAAAATGCGCCCTTGATCATACATAACATAGGAGTAATAGCTTCGCTGCTGATGGCTCCAGAAATGATCAGATGATATTCTTGGCCTTGAGTAGGGGTTCTTTGCGCTGTCAAAGAAGGTGTTGTGGCTTTTGAAGCCATTTGCGTTGAAGGACCCTGTAGAGGTGGCAGTACCTGCGAACCTTGGCAGTCTTGGCTATGGTTTCTGGACCTGAGGCCTATGCTCAATATGATAATCAAACTGAGGACCAGAGACATTAGGAGGAGGGACCAGAACGGGCCATCTGACAGTGATTAGCTGGCCATGGTTGTATGCTTGCTCAATTGTATGGGGCCTTGGTGGCGGAATAGGAGCAGTGGCAACAACAGTGGCTTCAGGCTGCACAACAGAAGCTTCAGGAGCAGTTGCAGCATTGGCTTCTGGCATATTGGTTGGTGCAGGCTCCACACTTGCTTCCGCCATGACTACGTCATGGGCTTCATTTGTGTTGGTGGTGGCAGCCTCAAGATTTTCAACCTCCACTTGAGGAGCTGGAGGGTCTGGCACTGGCACGTTTACTTCAGGAATAGCTTCTTCAGTAATGGGGGAAGTAGGGACACGTTCTTCTTCATGTTCGTCATCGGCTGATGTAGCCGAATTGTCTTCAGCAGCTTTGGCTTCAGACATGGAGACATTCACAGTTGGAGTGGCTTCTGGAAACACTTGACGTGCAACAGATTGGTGGTGCACTTCTCCTTCTGGAACGCTCGGAAGAGGGACTTGAGGCCTTGGTCCTTTGCAAAGCCTTTGTAATACTGGCGACGCCTTTGGAGATGGAGTTGGTTGGGCCTCATCCTCTTCTTCTTGCACAGGTGGTGTGACTTGTTGTTGTTGGGGAGTACTCGGGGAGTCTTGTTGTTGTGGGCGATCAGCCCATGATGCATCCTCAGCAATTGGCGTCAGAGGACGACCAATGCTGATGATTTCGCTGTTCGTGAGAACAGGCGATGATACCAAGGTGTGTTCGATCTGAGGAAGAACTTCATCATCTTCAACATTGTCATGGTGACCAATGTCTTCAACAGCGATGGGATCAACTGATGGAATGTCTTCAGCTTCATAAGCCTCTGTGGAAGCAGGCTCATGAACAATCATCCGTCGTTCATGGTGTTCAGATGCAGGGCGAACCATTGAGATAGGTTCAACAACTAAGGGTTCTGTGGGAGCAGCCCGATTCTTCTTGATTTTGCGCTTCTTCTTGGAGGGAGTAGCATCAGAGGCTTCTGAGTTTTTCCTTTTTCTGGCTTCAGCCTCAACAGCCCTCGTCTTCTTCAGTTCTGAAGCGGTTGATATGACCTTTGGCTTTGAGCTGGTCATGCTGCTTGGGAAGACTATATGAGGTTCATCCTGCCTTGAAGGTGCAGATTGGACAGTTAATAGCTTCTTCTTCTTTGCAGCCATTCTGGGGTCAATGCCAGGACGACCAAGAGCCTTGCGCTTCTCAGCCTCATTGTAGGATAGCACACACTTGTCAGCCAGATTTTTCATGCGCTCACGAGAGCCTCGAGCTTCTTCGCGCTTATTGTGAAAGGCTTCTTTGAGCTTGTGCAGCATGATCTTGAAGTTTTTGACATCTTGCACGCTGAGCTTGGCCACATGCTTCTTGAACTGAGCTTTCTCATAGTCGATCTTGTGCTTCAGTTCAATGATGCGCTGAGCAATAGCTAGCTCAGAAGCAATAGCGCCATTGAAGGAGACGCTGAGGCCAATGGGAAGTTGCAGATCATCAAAGCTGAGATTTGGGGTGTCAAACCACTCATCAATGAAGTTATAAATGATTGCCACATCAAAGAGAGGCAAATTATTGAAGATATCTGCATCTTCCATGCTCTTGATCAGTTGCTCAAGAGCATCATCTACAAGATCGTCATCGCTGGACAGATCAATGTGCTCTTCACGCAGAATGGCAGGAGGAGTCAATGTCAGATCAGTATTCATGATGATTTTCTTTTTCTTCTCCGTCTTCTTGGAGATACATGATAGATCTTCAGACTGCACACTGTCTTCAGGAGGTGCAGTGATCAGTGGCTTTGCACGTGAAGCTTTTGGAGGTGCAGCTGATTGTGAAGCCTTAGTCTTCTTTAGCTTCTGCGGCTTTGGAGGAGGAGCTGGGACTTCATCAGTGTCAGCATCATTATCAGAATGATCCACTCTGGCACCTTGGACCAAGATGTAAGTGATGAGGCCATCAAGGTTTGAAAAGGGGTCGATGGCACTGGGTTCTGCATCACGTGAGCCGTCAGCACGGGGAGCAGAGGGACCAGGGTTGAAGTCTAATCCCAATGACTTCTTGTTTTCCTTGGCCGATGCCTTTGCATGCTGGAAGTTGCACTTGAAGAGATTATCGTCACGACACCAGAGCAATGATGATGGGTCGGCATTTTCAGGCTGAGGTCCACGGACCATACAAGGATAGAAATCCTGTGCAATAGCTTCAGCTCTGTTCTTGGGTGGAAGGCCTCGATAGAGAATATCACCCCAAGGACTTTTGGTAGCATTCTTCTCAGCATATTCCTGGGTCATGAACTTGTATTTGAACCATTGTTTAGCCCAATATCGCCGAATCCATTGGATTCGTGTCTTGCGCTGATTATAATCCTCTTCGGGATCTGTCTTGTAAATTTCTGCGAGGTCATCAGGCAAATCGTTTGATGTTCCCCCTCGACGCTGTCTACCACCCTTCCTTACTGATTTCTATGCAGCCATGAACTTCAAACTGAATGGCTTCAATACGTTCAAAGGCTTCAAGGGCTTTCGTTTGCTGGACAAACAGGAACTGGCTTCGGGAGAGTTAATGTGTTGCTGTAAGAATTCTGCAAACGAATGCAGACTATGAGAACCAAGGGATTCTCCCACAGACATGTACATGTGACAGCATTAGAGATGCGAGGGAAGGGGAAGAGGTCATATGCATTCTCAGAAGATTTTGAAGATAAATTAGTTTGAAGACATTGACCTCATGATGCGAAGACATTCACTTATATGTTGAGAGTTTGTTCCAGATTTGTACGAATCCGTGAATAAGTACAAGTGAGGAATCTAACTAGATATGAAGCTTAAGTAAATATACTAGGCAATATGAGATGCAGACATAATAGATCTAACATTGTATAGACAGAAACCAATTTTGGTAAATAGGATGAATCATTGAGGATCAAAAAGATGGTAAAAATAGAGTTATATTTACCACACAAAGAACTGCTAGATGGGATGAATAGGAGACCAAGTAGTTCAATCCACCGTGCCCTAACTTGGCGACAGAGGACACCTACGGCGGCGGCGGAGAGGACGATGTCCGCAGCCGGCGTGAGGACAGCGTCGGAGAAGTCGCGACAGCTAAGCGCTTCGTCACCGGTGTCGTCGCGAGCTAGCAGTGGCGCTAGGGTTTTGACGAGGTGGAGAGGTGGAAGAAGGTTTTCTTTACCGCAGGGGACATGTATTTATAAGGAAGTATGCGGCATAGCGCAATTACGCTGGTGCCCCTGGCCGTTCACATCTGAGAGGCACGTGGCAAGCATGCAACATACTCAGAGTTGTCCCACGTTCCCACGCCCGCCAGGTTTGTCGGATGGTTGTTCCGGCTTTTCCGGATTTCAGACAATAAGGATGAATCATTTAAAAAGACTTAATGTTTGTCTCTGTGTCTTCTGCTGACAAGGATGCAGAGAAGACATTCGATAGTTTCAATAGAATGCATATGATTTGGACAGATAGAGTTTGAGATAGAAAGCATAGAGAGATTAGGGTCCGATCACATTCACTTAGTTCAAAAGTTTTAACAAGGAACACATAGCTATAAGTGAATGCTGTAGAGGACTGAACACTAGCATGTATATCAGAAAGCAATCAAATCAACATAGTGAAGTAAATCATGAAGATAAGTTGAAATATGAAGACAAACCAAATGCGAAGACATTGCAACAATAACGCCATGAGTGAAACACTTCAAACCAAGAAATTTGGTGGTGGCGTTACCCACCGTATAGGAAGTATTAGACCCAGAGACGACACACAATTATCGTGGCACTCCGAAGTCAAATTCCACGTTAATGTATTCACACTCAGAATGTAAGTCTTCATTGATTGAAGATATACTTTACTTCGTGTGTTGCACATCTTTGTCATTAACATGCATAAGTGTTAGGATGTGTACCTGATTACAGGACATTTGAGGATTCCAAGATATTTAGCTCACACCGTAACTTGCAAAACCTTTTCTCATCCAAGGGCTTTGTGAAGATATCTGCCAGTTGCTCTTCAGTGTTGACGTGAATGATATCAATATCTTTCTTCATGACATGATCTCTGAGAAAGTGATGACGAATTTCAATGTGCCTTGTCTTTGAGTGCTGGACTAGATTCTTGGCAATCTTGATGGCGCTTTCGTTGTCGCAGAAGAGAGGTACTTGTTTTAGATTGATGTCATAGTCCTTGAGAGTTTGCTTCATCCACAGAAGCTCAGCGCAGCAAGATCTAGCAGCAATGTATTCAGATTCACCAGTTGAGAGTGATACACAGTTTTGCTTCTTTGAAGACCAACAGACAAGAGATCGTCCCAGAAAGTGACATGTGCCTGATGTAGACTTGCGATCCACCTTGTCTCCAGCATAATCAGCATCCGAGAATCCAACCAGATCAAATCTTGAGCCCTTTGGACACCATAATCCGAGTGTTGGGGTTAAGCCAAATATGGAAGAATTCGCTTCACAGCTAAGTGATGTGATTCCTTTGGTGCCGCTTGGAATCGAGCACACATGCAAACACTAAGCATAATATCTGGCCTAGATGCACATAGGTAAAGTAAGGAACCAATCATGGAGCGGTATACCTTTTGATCGAACTCTTTACCATTGTCGTCGGGACCAAGATGGTGTTTGGCTGGCATTGGCGTCGTGTAACCTTTGCAATCTTGCATTCCAAACTTCTTCAGACAGTCTTTGAGATATTTTTCTTGAGATATGAAGATGCCATTCCTTTGCTGGTGAATTTGAAGACCAAGGAAGAACTTCAGCTCACCCATCATGGACATCTGATATTGCTCTTGCATCATGTATCCAAACTCATCACTATACTTCTGGTTGCTGCAGCCGAAGATAATGTCATCCACATATATTTGGCACACAAACAGTTCACCATCATATGTCTTCGTGAAGAGTGTGGGATCGAGGGATCCAGGTTTGAAGCCTTTGCTCTTCAGGAAGTCTTCGATCGTATCATACCAAGCGCGAGGAGCTTGTTTGAGGCCATACAGTGCTTTGTTTAGCTTGAACACCAGGATGTTTTGGATCTTCAAAGCCAGGTGGTTGAACAACGTACACTTCTTCTTTAATCTTGCCGTTGAGGAATGCACTCTTCACATCCATTTTATATAGTAAGATGTCGTGGTGGTTAGCATAGGCTAGCAGTATGCGAATAGCTTCAAGCCTAGCCACAGGAGCAAATGTTTCGTCGAAGTCAATTCCTTCAACTTGAGTATATCCTTGAGCCACAAGACGTGCTTTGTTTCTGACGACTTGACCATGCTCATCTTGCTTGTTTAGATATATCCATTTTGTGCCGATAATGTTATGCTTGCGAGGGTCAGGACATTTGACTAGTTCCCAAACATTGTTCAGCTTGAATTGTTGAAGTTCTTCTTGCATAGCTTGAATCCATTCAGGTTCCATAAAGGCTTCAGCAACTTTCTTGGGTTCTGATATTGACACAAACGAAAAGTGCCCATAGAAATTTGATAACTGTGTTTCTCTTGACCGAGTAAGTGGACCAGGTGCATTGATGCTATCAATTATCTTCTCAATTTATACTTCATTTGCAACACGAGGATGAACTGGACGAAGACCTTGCTCTTGCTGATCATTGTCATCATTGGGAGGATTGTCTTCGGTCTGAGCATTGTCTTCAGGTTGGTTTGGTGCAGAAATGATAAGTTCCTCTTCAGGCTGTGCTTCAGAAGGCATGATTTCACCAGTTCCCATCAGCTTGATAGATTCGCTGGATGGAGCTCCATCTAGTGTACTTGGCAGGAGTTCTCTTTGTGAACCATTGGTTTCATCAAATCGCACGTCCACAGTTTCAACGATTTTGTAGTGATAGAGGTTGAAGACTCTGTAAGAGTGCGAGTCCTCTCCATAACCAAGCATGAAGCCTTCGTGAGCTTTAGGTGCAAATTTTGACTTGTGATGGGGATCCTTGCTCCAGCACCTAGCACCAAATACTCTGAAGTAGCTGACATTTGGCTTCTTGCCAGTAAGGAGCTCATAGGATGTTTTGTTCAGAAGCTTATGGATGTAAACACGGTTGATGATGTGACATGCTGTATCAATAGCTTCAGGCCAGAACTTTCTTGGTGTCTTGTACTCGTCGAGCATTGTTTGAGCCATCTCAATGAGGGTTCTGTTCTTGCGCTCTACAATGCCATTTTGCTGAGGTGTGTATGGAGCAGAAAACTCATGAGTGATTCCCATTGTATCCAGATAAAGATCAAGCCCGGTGTTCTTGAACTTAGTGCCGTTGTCACTTCTGATATGCTTGATCTTGACGCCATAATTGTTCATGGCTCGATTGGCGAAGCGTTTGAAGACATCTTGCACTTCAGTCTTGTAGAGAATTATGTGCACCCATGTATATCTTGAGTAGTCATCAACAATGACGAAGCCATAAAGACAAGCTGTTGTTGTGAGGGTAGAGTAGTGAGTAGGGCCAAATAAGTCCATGTGTAACATCTCGAAGGGTTGAGATGTCGTCATGATTGTCTTCGAGGGGTGCTTTGCCCTAGTCATCTTTCCAGCTTCGCAGGCACCACACAAATGATCCTTCTTGAACTTGACACCCTCGATGCCTATGACATGCTTCTTCTTGACGAGTGTGTGTAAGTTCCTCATGCCAACATGCCCTAGCCTTCGATGCCAGATCCAGCATTCTAAAGCTTTTGCAAGAAGACATACGGCAAGCTGTGGACCTGCTGAGAAATCTACCATGTATAGATCATCTTTCCGATACCCTTCAAAGAGTAGAGACTTGTCAGATTCCATTAGTACAAGGCAACGATATTTTCCGAATAGCACAATCATGTTCAAGTCACAAAGCATTGAGACAGACATTAAGTTGAACCCAAGGGATTCAACAAGCATCACTTTATCCATGTGTAGATCCTTTGAGATTGCAACTCTACCTAGACCCAACACCTTGCTTTTACCAGTGTCAGCAAATGTGATGTGACTCTTGTCTGATGGACGTAAGGTTGAGTCCATGAGAAGACTTCGATCACCAGTCATATGATTAGTGCATCCGCTGTCCATAATCCATTCTGAAGCACGAGGTGTCATACCCTACAGTGCAGTTAGGAGGATAGGCTTCACAAAGTGTGTTGTGAAGCATAAGCATTTGACGCACACAAGGATTATCACAGCTTAGATCAAGGTTAGAACTCATGGTATGACTGGTAAGCGATTCTCATGTGAAATACATAGTAAGACCATTTTATCATGCGTCCCTTAATGTGTTTTAGGTCCCCAGCAATAGTATCGGACGCCTTTGATAGCAGGTTGAAGACCTTATTCTGCAAAAGAGAGTTAATTCTTCTTCACCACCCACATCTTCAGGGGTGGCTTAGAAGCAATGAGTCTAAGTGCAGCATCTAAGAACTTTGGCTTTGGAGCCCTAGCAAATAGCCTTGCAGGAGATGAATGATACTCATATGAATAAGCAGAAAAATTCTTAGTTCTATGAACATAGCGGTTTGAGGACACACGCTCATATTCATAAGTCTGAGTATGATCTCCCTGCAAAACATTGGCGTTAGGGTGACTCAGGTGAGTCCTGTATCTGTATGAAGCATTTGGACCATATGACACCTTAGGTCTGGGGTTTGTCTTCTTCCCTGGTGGTGTCATGATGACATTCACTAGAAGATTCTCAAGACATCTTTTGGGAACCCACATCTTCTTCATAGGTGGTCCATTCCTGCAGTTAGTACCAATATACCTGGCAAACACTTCACCATTCTGATTTTTGAACAGTTTATAGTTTGCATCAAAGGATTCATCAATGATAATAGGGTTAGCATAGGTAAAGCCAGATAAGGTGGATGGATCCACTGAAGGTTCCTTTGCAGCAACCCATGTGGTTTTGGGATACTGCTCAGGCTTCCAATAGGAACCATCACATTCATTTTCCTCTCGAACCCAACACCCTCTTTCCTAGGGTTTCAGTTCAGAATATGCTTTTTGAGGACATCGCAAAGTGGCTGATGTCCTTTCAGACTTTTATACATCCCTATTTCAAGAAATGTCTTCAACCTAGCATTTTCATCAGCAATAGTAGTGGTATCCTCCGTAGAGGGGTTAGTTTCCACATCAGTAGTTGAAGATAATGCAACAGCAGCAGCAGTGGAACATTCAGCAACAGAGGTAGCGTTATCACGCTCAATGCATTTTAGACATGGTGGTTCAAATCCATCCTAGGCGGAACTGATCTGTTGAGCGCGAAGTGACTCATTCTCCTTTTGAAGATCTTCATGAGCCGCTTTCAATTTCTCAAGCTCTTGCTTCCTTTGAAGATAATCATAGGAGAGCTTTTCATAAGTGGTTGAGAGCATCTCATGAAGACTTTCAAGTTCTTGGTACTTAGCATGAAGATTTTTTATGTCTTCAACTAAGGACTGTGAACGTGTCATTTCCGCGTCCAACAGGTCATCGCTTTTGTCTAACAGTTTTTGAGTATGTTCCATAGCCTTTTGTTGTTCAGTTGCAATTTTAGCAAGTGTTTTGTAGCTGGGTTTGGATTCACAATCAGAGTCATCTTCACTTGATGTTTGAAAGTAAGCATCACGTGATTTTACCTTGGCACCACGTGCCATGAAGCAGTAGGTGGGAGCATGATCGTCCATGTCATCAGCTTCAGCATTGGTGTGGAAGTCATTGTCTTCAGTGTTGAAGATGGACTTGGCAACATAGGTTGTGGCTAGAGCCAGACTTGCAACGCCAGGGTCGGACTCCTCTTCAGACTCCACCTCCGCCTCCTCAGAAGCAGACTCCTCCTCTGAATCCATTTCCTTGCCAACAAAAGCATGAGCATTGCCAGATGAACTCTTCTTATGAGATGAAGACCTTGATGAGGACTTGGAAGAAGACTTTGAAGATTTCTTCTTCTTCTTGTCATCAGAATCATATTCCTTGCTCTTCTTCTTCTTCTTCTCATTGTCCCACTGTGGACACTCAGAGATATAGTGTCCAGGTTTCTTGCACTTGTGACATGTTCTCTTCTTATTGTCATGAGTGGAAGCTTCATCATTTCTTGAGCTAGATCGTGAAGACTTTCTGAAGCCCTTCTTCTTGGTGAACTTCTGGAACTTCTTCACAAGCATAGCAAGTTCCTTTCCAATGTCTTCAGGATCATCAGAACCGTAGTCAGATTCTTCTTTAGATGAGGAAACAACTTATGCCTTCAAAGCGCGAGTTCGGCCATAGTTGGGACCATAGATATCTCTTTTCTCAGAAAGCTGGAACTCATGTGTGTTGAGCCTCTCAAGTATATCAGACGGATTGAGTGTCTTGAAGTTAGGGCGTTCTTGTATCATGAGGGCAAGGGTGTCAAAGGAGCTGTCAAGTGATCTCAGTAGTGTCTTGACGATTTCATGCTTGGTAATCTCAGTGGCGCCGAGAGCCTAAAGCTCATTTGTGATGTCGGTGAGGCGATCAAACGTGAACTGGACATTTTCATTGTCGTTTCTCTTGAAGTGGTTGAAGAGGTTGCGAAGAACACTGATCATTTGATCTCTCTGAGTTGAGACGCCTTAGTTGACCTTGGATAGCCAGTCCCATACTAGCTTTGACGTTTCCAGAGCACTCACACCGCCATACTATCCTTTGGTCAGATGACCACAGATGATGTTCTTCACAGTAGAGTCCAGTTGAATGAACTTCTTGACATCAGTAGGGGTGACACCTTCACCAGTTTTGGGAACGCCGTTCTTGACAACATACCAGAGGTCGACATCAATGGCTTCAAGATGCATGGGCATCTTATTCTTCCAGTAGGGATATTCAGTTCCATCGAACACGGGACAAGCAGCGGAGACTTTGATTATCCCTGTAGTCGACATAGCTAAACTCCAGGTGGTTAAACCGAATCACACAGAACAAGGGAGTACCTTGCTCTGATACCAATTGAAAGTGCTAGTTATCGACTAGAGGGGGGTGAATAGGTGATTTTTATCAAAGTCTTCAAAACATGGAAGTTTCGAAGACAAACAATAGAAATGACCTAATTGATATGCAGCGGAAGATAAACTACAACAAGCAAACCATAGTCAAGTATGCAATAATGTGAAGGTACAAGGACTAATAGTAGCTTGGTAGTAAGGATCAGGATGGAAGATAGTATGAAGCCAACCAACGATGGTAGTCAAGCAATGAAGTCAAACAGGTATGACAAATAGGCAATGACTTCACGGAGACAAACTTAAGGTAAAGGGAGTTAGAGGATAGAACTAGTCACTTGTTGAAGACACAGGATTTGTTGGACCAGTTCCAGTTGATGTGACAATTGTACGTCTGGTTAGGGAGGCTGAGATTCAACTCAGAAGACCGCGTCTTCACCTTATTCCCCTTGAGCTAAGGACACATAGTCCTCGCCCAATCACTCTGGTAAGTCTTCAAGGTAGACTTCCGAACCTTCATAGCTTCGTTCACCGGCGATCCACAATGACTCTTGGATTCTTAGAACGCGACGCCTAACCGGCTGGAGGATACATAGTCCTCAAGTGTAATAAGTCTTCAGGTCACTCAGACAGAAAGACTTCAGTGATGCCTAACACTCTTTGGCTCTGGGTGTTTGGGCTTTGTCCTCGCAAGGATTTCTCTCTCTCAAAGGCTTCGAGGTGGGTTGCTCTCAAACGACAAAAGTCGTGTACTAACTCTAAGCAGCCACCAATTTATGGTGTAGGGGGTGGGCTATTTATAGCCTCTAGGCAACCTGACCTGATATGTCTGAAGTGACCCTGGGTCACTAAGGAACTGACACGTGTTCCAACGGTCAGATTTCAAACACACACGGCAACTTTACTTGGGCTACAGGCAAAGCCGACTCATCCAGCTCTAGATAAGATTTGCTCTCATTGTCTTCGCTCGAAGACATAGGATTTGGGTTGAGCATCACTTCATTCATTCTGACTTTGTTCACTTGGACCCCACTTAACAGTATGGTGGTTCCTATGACTCAACAAAGAAGAAAAGGAAACAGCGAAACAACACAGTCTTCGCGCTCCATAGTCTTCACTCATTGTCTTCTCATGTCATAGTCTTCAATATGAATATCTTCACATACCACCATTGTTGTCAATGTCTTCATACATTTTTAGGGGTCATCTCCGGTAGATAAATCGAATCAATGAGGGACAGTACCTGCGTTATCCTGCAGTTCTCACAAACGCATTAGTCCCTCAACCAACTTTGTCGTCAATACTCCAAAACCAACTAGGGGTGGCACTAGATGCACTTACATGTACCCATATCACAGGCCAAGTTAGAGCAAGGACCTTGTGGGGTGAAGAGGATTCATCATCTAACTGCAAGTCTTCTGAAGAACTGCCTTTACATGTTCCATCTTATTGGGTATCATTGACATCAAGTTTATTGGCCTTTACATTGCTCCGTGAGGTTCTTGTGGATATATCAGTGTGTGCAATTATATCTGACATGCATGGAAGACAACTAGTAGTTAGATTTATGTAATGAGTGCCTGTAGGAGACGATATAAATAGTAGAACTGGGGTTAACTAGCAGCAACAGGTCTCATAAACTAAAGGGAGAACATAGATGAAAGCTACAGAATATGTATCTTTTGTACTCGAGATTAACTAGATGGAACACAAAAGTATTAAAGAATAACATAGGTAATAGAGGTTGGAAAAAGCGCTAGGTGGTAGGCGGGCGGTGACTCTCTGCCTAGCGCCTAGCCTGCCTAGGCGTAGCCTAGGCGGGCCAAGGCGTTTCATATAGTAGCAGGTTAGGAGGAGAATTATTTGGGTAGACTTTGCACCATAGTACGTTAGAAAGACAATGTGGTGATAAAGATAACATACATCAGGCAACGTGGAGAGCTAAATAGTCTATTCAATGGGAAGTAATACGCCCATAGAAATATCAAATATTCAAATATATTATAGGCAAATATCACACAAGACCCAATTAGCATAGCATTATAAATTATGAGCTCAACAGTTCACACATCAAAATGAAGTTCTTTAATTCCTAGAATCTTATTGGGAAGACTTCTCTCACAATCAAAAAGGTAAATTCCACACGGACGCACACACGAACAGTTTGACTCAATGACATAAAGATATGTGATAAAAAAAGTACTTAAGAAAAGACACCCTGCATTTGGGCCTCCTCAATTATCAATAGTCATTCTCCTCATCTGAATGCATCTCCTCATCATCATCAAACTCCTCTTCTTCAGAATCGAATTCTTCTTCTTCATAAAGTTGTCTTAGTCTCGCACTTCTACGTGGCTCGAGCAATTCATTGACTCTCATCGCTTCTCCAATGCCACTCCCTGGCATCCCTGTACTATCCATATCCTCCTCATCATCATCCCTATAGACAATTTCTGCATAATCATCTCCGCCTTCAAAAAGAAAACCTTGAGCTTCGGTAGTTTCAGCGGATAAGAGGACATCAATGATCTTCTTCTCCTTGATCATTTGTTTCTTGGCCATCATTCTCGAGTTGAATTGTATGAACACAAGAGAGTTTAGACGTTCTGTACTTAGCCTGTTTCTTTTCTTTGTATGAATCTGCAACATGAAAAAACATAAGGATTAAGAATAGGGAATGTTTTGACATGTGACGGACTACTCTAGCTAGATGTGAGATTAGAGAGTAGGAGACTAACATTTTCGAAGGTACTCCAGTTCCTTTCACAGACCGAAGAACTTGAGGTCAATGAGAGGATTCTCACAGCCATCCTTTGTAGAGCTGGTGCTTCAGTTCCATAGAGCCTCCACCAAGATGCTATGAATGAAAGCAGAGAATCAAGTGAACAATGTATTGCATAAATTCTGAATATATACTGAACAAATTAGACTTTACAAAATTACATTGCATACCTGCATTATAATCAAAATTCTGACAACTCCTCGCAAGCTTCTTTGCAAATGATCCTTCTCTATTCTGGAATCTCTTTAATTCAAAATTGACAGCTTGATCTTGCTTGTCATCATAACCATAATAAAAGGTCTCCACACAGCTAATGAACCCTTCGGTTATTGTCCCATCATCAAAAATATTAGTATCAGCATAGCTATAATATGGATTCAGTAAGTATGCAGCCAAGTGCAACGGAGAGTCAAGTCGATCTTTCATCTTTTTCTCAACAATATTAATCACATCTTTGTAACGTGACTCCACATTGCCATAGACTTCCTTGATCTCTTTCTTTGCCTTCACTATTTCTCCATAGACAAAACCCATAGATGGCTTGACATCCCCATCAACCAAACGAAGGACTTTTACCAAAGGCTCAAAGACATTCAGGCAAAGCTTCAAATCTTTCCAAAAAGCCATGCTCATCATCGTAGCTGTTGCTACCTTTCCCTTTTTTGATTTAACTTCTCTTAGTTTGTCCCATCTACCATCAACCACCATCTTCCTCAGTTGATCCTTTTTTTCTAGAAGGCTTTCCAAAGTTAGATAAGCAGAAGCAAACCTAGTGACCCCTGGCCTTATGATCTCTTTCCCTGAAGAGAAGTGTCTCATGCAGTCCAAGGTCCGTGTGTGCCCATAGACAAAGATAGTGAATGCTTTTGCTTTTTCAAGTACCTTACTAAACCTTGGCAGATCGCCAATTCCTTGCAACATCAAGTTAATGGTGTGCGTCGCACAAGAGCTCCAAAACATGTTCGGCCGCTTCTCCAACAACATCTTCTTTGCCCCCATGTTATTAGAAGCATTATCAGTCACTACTTGGACCACATTTTCAGGACCTACTTCTTCAATTGCTTCATCCACTAATTGGAAGATGACTTCACTTGTGTGCGATACAACCGACATCTCACTCGACCTTATAAAACTAGAACCATCAGCACTATTTGTGCACAAGTTCATTATGCTTCTCCTCTTCCTATCTGACCAAGCATCAGTCATAATGGAGCAGCCATTCTTCATCTTTTCAGCATCACGTTCTTGCAGCAAACCCTTCACTCTTGCATGTTCCTCACTCAGCAAAGTCTCTCGAAGGTCATGTTTAGATGGCGGCTCAAATCCAGGACCAAACCTCCCAATGGCTTCACACATTAACTTGAAATCATCATTGTCACAAGCATTAAATGGTATAGCTACAAATGCAATACAAACAAAATTAGTAAGTGAGAAGGCAACCAACGGTCAAACATTACAAAGAAGTAAACTATAAATGGCAGTGTGGGTAAAAATAAATATTTAATTACCATGATTGTACACCCATCTAGCCACATACTGTTGCACTTCATGTGTTCTCTTTTTCCAAAATTCCTTGTTTATCTTCTGTTGATGCAAGGCTTCAGCTTGAGTCAATTTAGGATCAATAGGCCGTGCCCACTTGTCAATAGGACCTAATTTGTGTGGCTCCGTGCTTCCGATATGAGCAGCTTCTTCATCTCCAATGCGAGAAATGTTCACACTTTGTCTAAGCTCTTGCTCATGGGCAGTCTTTTCCCTCCTCTTACTAGATGCATCCTCAAGAGATTTCTTGCACCTGTCTTTAGCTTCTTGAGAGATTTTCTTGCATTTGACCACAACATTACCAATATGAGCCACATGTTGCTTGTGACGATAAACACCTCCCGTGCTCACATGGTTACAGAACATACACTTCACTTTATCCTTGTTGGAAGCATCAGCTAGACTCCCTTTCTCCCATCCCACATCATCTGACTTTCTCTTAAGGACATTCTCTTCCTGCGATGCCGATGTTGCATTTGTGTCGGACATCCTACAAATAATCAAATACACAACAAGCAATAGCTCAGTAATTCGCATTGCTGATTCTAAAAAAATGGACCAGATCTACCAAAGTCTAGACCACAGGTAGGCATAAATGCAGAGAATAATCAAAGCAAGAACGCAATAAAGTTTGTTTGTACGTGTATGCGTATGTCCAGATCCTAGAATTGAAGCAATATAAATTATTAAATTATAATATCATAAATTCATAATATATGCAGAGCGATATAAAGTATGCAAGAAGCTGTATATCGACAAATTCCAAGAAACTTTCTGCCGTGAAGTAAACACTAAATAGATAATACAAAAACTACCACACGGAGGAAACCAAAAAGAACATATTTTTTGCATTCCAACTTACAAGCTAATAAATGTGTAGCATTCGGAAATTATTTTGTCTTGCAATGCTTCATACCGATCCAGAAGCAATTCTCTTTTTATGCCAACTGAACAACACCTCTGATATGGTAATTTAAAGTATGATGTGAAATAACCTCATATATGTACATTCAAGATTAACAGCAGCCACACTCACGCATATGACCCTATTTTTAGACTAGTGTAATAGTAGCAGCTACTGTGACCGTCCTATTTTGGCATCATGCAACAGAATATGATCCTTCTTCTACTCTACTACTAGTACCGTCCAGTATCCCATCTTGGCATCATGCCATGTATATAACTTAATTAACTGAGACAATCATAGAACGAACGTCATTAACATCAATAGTGCCCAGCCTGATTACCTTCAAACTAGCCGATACTTCCGTTGCTTCTTCAGGTGCTAGATATGACCAGCCGTCTTTAACCTCCTCGTAGTATGAGCTGTCGAGAACAACTGCATCAGGGAGTTATAATTATTTTCAGTCATGTCTTATTCCATTAGAAGTGTTCAGTACAGAAAAATTCATATGTTCAGTGTGTAGGGTGGTCAGGCCATCTGTTGCGGCGGCCAACAGCAGTAGGCGCGGGTCAGGCATAGGGAGCACTGCACACTACCAAGCCGGCTGCCAACGAGCATGAGCATGTCGGCATGCTGCGATAGACTAGGCAAGACCAGGGGCATTGAGCCAGGCCAGGCGCAGCTTTGACCTTGAGCCTGAGCAAAGTTCTTTCTCCCACAATATTGTTTATGCCCAAATACTAATTACTTCTTATTTGTTAAATCTTGTATATGCGTGAGTAAATTCATCCATAACAGCATCAAGGTATGTACAAATCAGTTGCAGAACGAACAAAATAACTATCATTTATTTGTTTGACTAGACTATGGTACTCCTACGTGAATTTGTGGTGCTTCTATGACATTTAAATTGCGAGATCTTTGCAAAATGAAATAAAACTGAGTGGCAGCCCCTGAGTTGCAATCCTAGATTCGCCACTGGGGGGATGGATCAAACTACATCCAATTAGTAATCTAGATAAATCAATATCAATACAGAAGCTACAGATCAAGTAATTCCATGAGAAGGATAGAGCAGCAATTAGCAAACAACTAGCAATCCAGGGGACCACAGAGGCTGCACACAGGCACATAGTACACAAGAAGAGAGGGGATTGAAGAAATCGATTTGGCAGCTCACCTATAGTACGGAAGAAGGCGGGACCTCAGATGGCTGTGCGGGATGGCGGGGATGAAGAAGCCATGGCTGCGTGGTAAGAGGATGAGGTGAATCTCTTCGTCTCGGCAGCCGGAGGACGAAGCGACGACGGAATAGATCGAGCCGCTGCCACCCCTTTTGTGTGTATATATATGCAAAGCCTACCCTAATCTCTCCTTTCCTTCAGCCAGCAAACTTCCCGCAATCTTCTCCATTTTCTAGCGATCTTCTCGCTCCTTCCCGTCCATGCTTGCAACCTCTCCCGCTCCATCTCCGGTCCGCCTTGCTCTGCCTTGCGCCGCCTCCTCGCCGCTTTTATCCGCTCTATCACGCCTAGGCGCACGCCTGGATCCGCCTAAGCGATGGGCCCGCCTAGAGCACCGATTAAGCCCAAGGCTACGTGATGGGCTGTCGTTGAGCGCTGAGGCGCGCCGAGGCGTACGCTTAATAACGCTTTTTCCAACCCTGGGTAATACTAGAAGTGGTATAATACTATAATCACCAGTCTGTGGGATAGCATTGGCTGATGGATGATAACTATGGAACAGTGTTACCTAAAGAACAAGTATCTTAGCTGAACTATGGAACAGCGTGAACTCCTGAACAAGACCTGTAAGAGACCATCATGAATATACAGTGAAATGTGATGATCTATTTTCCATGCTTAGATGAAAAACAATGCCATAAATGTTGCGCACAAGTAAGATGAGGGTACAACCTATCTGGCTGCCATCCATAGGAGTGAGCATCATGTGCTGACTTGTCGATGGCCCTGCAGTTGTTGTGGCTGTCCATGTCGGGCACGCGCATTCGATGCAGGGAACTGTTGAGTGGGGACTATAGCTCCCTTCTGGTGTATGCTTCCCTTGTTGGAGCAGTTGCGGTGAGTCGGAAGACGGTGTGTCTGAAGATGCAGATAACGCATAATGTTAAGAACGACATATCTCTTTGATCTGAAGAAATACACTAAGAGATCAACAGCAAGGTACGAGAGTGGTCACACGTCTGTTGACTGAAGACTAAATTGGGGTCACACGATTTTATTTTATTTTGGTACTGTCCGATCTACGCCGGATGGCTTGATGGCCATCTTGTGCTTCCTGGCTGACACTGTTCGGAATCTTGCCCGAAGAGCCAGCGACCAACAGCAGAGCAGCCTCCCTCCGCCGTCCGTGGCCCCGACCAAAACCCTGCTCCCCGCCCCACCGCACTGCCGTGGTTGCACCGCCCCCGGGCCAATCCACAAAGACTCCCCGTCATCCAGATTCGGCGGCGGCAGTACCTTCAACCCACGCAACTCTAAAAGATAGCCATCTAAGAGCTGCTTCCATGGTGAACTTGCGGCCCCGCACCCTTACGTTAGACACCAGCCAACCGGCAGCCTAGGAGCTCCGCCGCCTCGAGGGGTGCTGCTTCCCATGGGAATCGATTGGCCCAGAATAAAAATTCAGACAACTGATGCCTAAATAAAGTGATTTGAGATGAGGGTGCGACCTATCTAGCGGCATGTTGAAGTAGGCAGGTCCAGCTGCCGAGTCGGTGAGGTCGTCACGGTTGCGGTGGCGACGGGCGGCAGGGAAAGAGCAATGTCGCGACAGTCAACAGCTACGCGAAAGCAGCGCCAGGATTCTGGATGGATCCGAAGTTGGAGCCGCTCCGGTGCCGTGAACAACAGCGGGGGTGAATCTGCTCCGGTACGGTTCACGCGGCCATCGTCGAGGCAGCACCAGCAACACGGAGTAAGAGGCACACTGCCCAGTGCATGACGTCAAATGGACAGCTTCTCCGGCATTAGGGAGGAGGGCGGCTGTGAAATTGGTGCGGTGGGGGACGCCATGGAGGTGGGGCTGAGGTTTCGCGGCTCGGGAGAAGGGAGCTTCCCGGGGAGAAGGTGATTTGGCGCCCACGAGGTATGAATGGGGGCGGGTGGGGGGGGCGGGGGGAATTGGTAGGGGAGTGGAACCATGTCTTACGGACGCATTTGTCTGAAATGTGAGGGGGGGTTATAGTTCTACCCTTGCCTATAGGCTTCTCGGCTTGGGTCTGTGTACTGAGGGTCAGGGATAGTAGAGTAACTTTGCTTCTCCCCAAATAGTGGGTGGGAGCGATTTCGAGCGAGGAGGGCGTGTTTTGAACTATAGTGGGCGCGAGCGATTTCGGGCGAGGAGAGCGTGTTTTGAAATAGTGGGCGCGAGCTATTTCGGGCGAGGAGAGCATGTTTTGCCGACCATGGTTTATGAATTATTCGGCACATGTCATTTCGGCCGAGGAGAAGGCGCGCTTGGATGAAGTTACGAACCTACCCTTGATGTACAACGGGCCAATTGATGCGTGTCCCACGTAGGACGGTAATTTCGCGTATCCCATTTATTTGCTCGGGCGAATTCCACCGAGCAGAGAGGATATTTAACGGTTCGTTCAAATTTTGGGAGAACGAGCATCCATGTTTACCTTACCAAGTCGATTCGAATCAAATTTTGAAATATTAGCTTGCCACTTATTTTTTAGATGGAGAGATGATGCTCAGGGGTAATGTGTTTTTACATGCTCGTTGCTAGCGATTTACAATATGACAAATAGTTGACCCACTCAAAAACGCGAATCAAACCCAAAATGAAATATCTCGATTCAATGAAATAGCTCGTTCAGTAGGTCAAAATAGTGAACTAAATCCAAAATTGAACACCTCAATCGAGTAGCATATTGTATAGTATTATAGTACTCCATGAATATGTTGAAAGTCGAATTAATGAACTTGTTTGATATACGCATATATCCGTTCATGTGTGGATTGCAGACAACATGTTCTCCAATTTAAATATTTGAATGCAAGTTTATATAAAAACATGGTTTATATCAGTCTTTGATGCATAAAACGCGACCTCCTCCTCTCCCGGACTCCTGTTCTCTCTCTCTCTCTCTCTCTCTCTCTCTCTCTCTCTATCTCTCTCCGACAATCTTCAATTCTGTCGCACGCATCCGACACAAAAACCTTCTTGGTCCCTCTCCCTTTCTCTCCATATCTCTCTCTCTCTCTCTTTGTGTGTGGGGGGGGCAGGGGGTCTTTCTAGTTCGCATGCATATATACACCATCTATAGGTCTCTCTCGCACACTATGTATGATACTCTAGCTAGTCCAAGCTAGATATCTTGGGTGCACTCATCGTACGCACACAAATTCCTTGGCTCTTTGCCCATAACTCTCTCACGCACCACTATGTCGTCTCGGAGCTCTTCCCCCCTCTCTCAAACTCTCCATCCACCTGGATCACACATACACATGCATATCTCACTCGCACTCGATAGGCCCATCTAAAACTCTATCTCTGTCCCTCGTTCTCTCTCCATCTCTCTCACACACACACAATCTCATGCCCAACTAGCCAAGTATGATGGTTTCTCACTCAATTGTAGGCACATGCAGTCCCCCCTATATGTATATGACTAGCTAATCTTAGTCTCCATCACAAGCATGTGCATGGTCTATCTCTATTTCTCTCGGGGCATCTTTTTATCGCGCACGCACTCCCTAGATCTCCCACCCATATAGTCCCCTCACGATCTCGAGGGGATCTCTCTATCACAAACACACCCTCTCTCCCTCCCCATGCGTCCATGCCATCCATGTGTCCCTCTCGACCTTTTTTCCTTGCTGGCCAGACCTCTATAGGACATGTGCTATAGGGGTGTCTCTCTCCGTTGCAAACAATCACACACTAGCTATCTTCGTGTATCTCCTCGCCACACTTTTCCATCTCGTAGATGCATGCATGATATGCTCGCATAAGATACAAAAAAACACTCTCTCTCTCTCTCTCTCTCTCTCTCTAATTTATCGTTTGTTGTCACTTTCTCTATCACACACATACTCTTTTTGCACACTTACTCATTCTCCTTCACACACACTTGATCTGTCTCGATTGAGGCACTCTCCTCGGTCCATAGCATATAGATTTATTGAAAAGTCAAACATCACAAAGTTTGACAATGTACGTGGAGAAAAAGAATTACATCTAGTAAGGCAAACATATACCATTAGATTCACCATGAGATGTAGTTTTGTATGATGTATCTTTGGTATTGTAGATATAAATAACATTTGCGTAAACCTGATCAAAGTTTCCAAAGTTTGACTTCTAAAAAATTTACATGCACTGCATTATCGAGCGGATGGAATATCTCTTTCCCCCTCTCAGCTATCTGACGCACCACTCAGCCTTATCGGGGCTCCTCAATCTCTCTCAAACTTTATTGGTCAGTTTGGTTCGTGATCTAACCCTCATGCCTTGATGGCCGGTACTGCCTGGTGTGGACATGAGATGTAAAATATTTTTGCCTGGCCAGGCTTGTGTGGTGCTGAAGCGTTTGGTTCATGCCTGGGCCAGGCAAAGCATCAACGTCCCATCAATCAATCCATGCATCAATTCTTTAATGCTAATATCCATCCATGTTGCTGTTAGCCTCATAGCAACCAAACAAGCGTGCATGAAATCCAGCCACAACCCCAGGCCAGGCAAAAGATGCTCAGGGTGCAAGCCAAACTGGCCTTATATCTCCCTGGTTCACACATACACATGTCTTGCTCACGCTATACATATAGACCCATCCAACACTCTCCGCCCTTGTTCTCTCTCCATGTGACATGCACCCCCCAAAGTACCATAATCCCTCACTCCATCATAGGTGCAAGCACTCCCCCCCTCCTAAGTATGATTATATCTTACTAGCCATCAGGAACACACGTATTGTCTCCTTCCATCCATACGTCTATCTTGATATCTCTCGAGGCATCTTCTATCGTGCACACACCTTGTCACTCGATCTCCCACCCATGTAGTCCCATCACGATCTCCACGGGGATCTCTCTATGACAAACATACACTCTCTCCTCCCCATGTCTGCATTTCCTCCGTACATCTCTCTCTCTCTCTCTCTCTCTCTCTCTCTCTCTCTCTCTCTCTCTCTCTCTCTCTCTCTCTCTCTCTCTCCGACAATCTTCAATTCTGTCGCACGCATCCGACACAAAAACCTTGTTTGTCCCTCTCCCTTTCTCTCCATATCTCTCTCTCTCTTTTTGTGTGAGGGGGCGGGGGGTCTTTCTAGTTCGCATGCATATATACACCATCTATAGGTCTCTCTCGCACACTATGTATGATACTCTAGCTAGTCCAAGCTAGATATCTTGGGTGCACTCATCGTACGCACACAAATTCCTTGGCTCTTTGCCCATAACTCTCTCACGCACCACTATGTCGTCTCGGAGCTCTTCCCCCCTCTCTCAAACTCTCCATCCACCTGGATCAGACATACACATGCATATCTCACTCGCACTCGATAGGCCCATCTAAAACTCTATCTCTCTCCCTCGTTCTCTCTCCATCTCACACACACACACACAATCTCATGCCCAACTAGCCAAGTATGATGGTTTCTCACTCAATTGTAGGCACACGTAGTCCCCCCTATATGTATATGACTAGCTAATCTTAGTCTCCATCACAAGCATGTGCATGGTCTATCTCGATTTCTCTCGGGGCATCTTTCTATCGGGCACGCACTCCCTAGATCTCCCACCCATATAGTCCCCTCACGATCTCGAGAGGATCTCTCTATCACAAACACACCCTCTCTCCCTCCCCATGCGTCCATGCCATCCATGTGTCCCTCTCGACCTTTTTTCCTTGTTGGCCAGACCTCTATTGGACATGCGCTATAGGGGTGTCTCTCTCCGTTGCAAACAATCACACACTAGCTATCTTTGTGTATCTCCTCACCACACTTTTCCATCTCGGAGATGCATGCGTGATATGCTCGCATAAGAAACAAAAAAACACATTCTCTCTCTCTAATTTATCGTTTGTTGTCACTTTCTCTTTCACACACATACTCTTTTTGCACACTTACTCATTCTCCTTCACACACACTTGATCTGTCTCGATTGAGGCAATCTCCTCGGTCCATAGCATATAGATTTATTGAAAAGTCAAACATCACAAAGTTTGACAATGTACGTGGAGAAAAAGAATTACATCTAGTAAGGCAAACATATACCATTAGATTCACCATGAGATGTAGTTTTGTATGATGTATCTTTGGTATTGTAGATATAAATAACATTTGCGTAAACCTGATCAAAGTTTCCAAAGTTTGACTTCTAAAAAATTTACATGCACTGCATTATCGAGCGGATGGAATATCTCTTTCCCCCTCTCAGCTATCTGATGCACCACTCAGCCTTATCGGGGCTCCTCAATCTCTCTCAAACTTTATTGGTCAGTTTGGTTCGTGATCTAACCCTCATGCCTTGATGGCCGGTACTGCCTGGTGTGGACATGAGATGTAAAATATTTTTGCCTGGCCAGGCTTGTGTGGTGCTGAAGCGTTTGGTTCATGCCTGGGCCAGGCAAAGCATCAACGTCCCATCAATCAATCCATGCATCAATTATTTAATGCTAATATCCATCCATGTTGCTGTTAGCCTCGTGGCCGCATGACCAGGCACGGCCAGGCGTTCGAAATCGGTCGGCCTGGGCCAGGCTACTTGAAGTGTCTGGAGTTCAGCCAGGTAATTAAAGTGCAAGGGAACCCAGGCCAGGCGGGCTTTCTTTTTCACAGGGTAGCAACCAAACAAGCATGCATGAAATCCAGCCACAACCCCAGGCCAGGCAAAAGATGCTCAGGGTGCAAGCCAAACTGGCCTTATATCTCCCTGGTTCACACATACACATGTATTGCTCACGCTATACATATAGACCCATCCAACACTCTCCGCCCTTGTTCTCTCTCCATGTGACATGCACCCCCCAAAGTACCATAATCCCTCAC